>NC_052053.1:47895651-48195651 GCF_903992535.2 Arvicola amphibius
CTCATAGAAAGACATTGCAAAATAGATTAACCAAGTAAAATGACTTAACCTAATTCGTAGCTGAATGGATGGTCTTTATAAATGTAGACATTCAGTGCAGTGTATGTCAAAACCTCAACAGAACTGTCATTTGCAAGAGTAAGCAAAGTCCACAAAAAAGGTAAGGCAATTTTGAGAAACATGGTAGAGAAGGAAGGGATTCACTTTACCAGGCACTATAAAACTGAAGTAAGCAAGTCCATTTGGCATAAAAAAGAAAAATGGACAGTAAATAGGGCTTTGATTTATGCAGGCATATAGCAGCTTGATTAATGACACATGGCCTTCAGAGCTGGTGGCATGTGCTTCTTAGTTGGCAGATAATTATTTTCAAGTTTGGTTCCTCAAGCTGACACTGGTTAGGAAGCACTTTAATCCTGCCGCTCCGTTTCTTTTCTCAGCTGTGTCACTAATGAGTGTTAGAACACTTGGTGTCACTGCCATCATTCCCGTGCCTCCCCACCCCTGCCACCACCCAAAAGATGCTGTAAATACGCTATCTCTTTTACTCTACAGGGTGAGATCGATGCTCATGAAGATAGCTTTAAGTCTGCAGATGAGTCTGGGCAGGCTCTGCTCGCAGCTGGTCACTATGCCTCAGATGAAGTGAGGGAGAAGGTAAAGTAATGAAAAGGGCCTTTTAAAGAGAAAGCTAGGACCAGAGAATGCTTCTCTGCCCCTATGGCCAGTTTGGGGCCCACCATCAATTGAGAACACATATGAGTCCAAGATTCCTCCACAAAGTGGCAGCTTTTTCCTATAGAGATTTTTTTAAAATGTATGTGATTGGTTGTGGTAGTACTCACCTTTAAATCCCAGTGCTGGGGAGGAAGAGACAGGCAGATTTCTGTGAGTTTGAAGTCAGCATGGTCAATATAGCAAGTCTCAGACCTTGTAGGTCTTGTATAGACCCTGCCTTGGAGGGGGAAAATATGTAAATGGACCAAGAGACTTTTTTTCTTTGAAATTTCAGGTATTTGTGACACATGACTTATTTGAAAAGGAGTTTGTAGAGAGCCAGTTCTGTTTTAGTATTTGGAACGAAAAGGAAACAAATTGTAAAGGGTCTCAGTCATTCATGAACTTACTTATCCGGTTGGGATGCCCATTCAGTTGACAGCTCCCATTTGATAGTCCATCCTCTATTTACATCACTTTCAGAGTTTTTCATCTATCTAATCGCCACCTTGGCATCTTTACCCAGAATGTTTATGATGACAGTAAATTCTAGGTTAGTCAGCATGGGATTCTTGTGGATAGCACACTCATGTGGTATTAGTATATGTCTTATGATACACTTACATACATTAAGTGCTATTACATGAAGAAATATCTAAAGCCTAGCATGAGCTGTCTCCCAGAAGGTGGAAGGTAACTTTGCTTCCTGTTTCCCAAGCTGAGCATCCTCTCAGAGGAGAGAACCACCTTGCTGGAGCTGTGGGAGCTTCGAAGGCAACAGTATGAACAGTGCATGGACTTGCAGCTCTTCTACCGTGACACTGAGCAGGTGGACAACTGGATGAGCAAGCAGGAGGTAATGTTTGTCAGGAGCCCCTATCAGGGAAGGACAGGAGTCATGTCCTACCTCTCCAGCGAGTGCTGATTTGTTTCAGGACGTCAGAGCCATTTCAGTTTTGGATAGCACTAAACTAAGCGGGCTTATTTTGGTCCTGTCTCCCTCTGGTATTGCTGAGACAGGAAGGCACTTAGAAAAGGTTTGTGCAGTACAAAAAGGGTTTCTAAAAATTATAATTTAGCCTATGTGTAATCTGAACATAAGAGAAGCTACACGAAGGGCTGGAGAGATGGCTCAGAGGTTAAGAGCATTGCCTGCTCTTCCAAAGGTCCTGAGTTCAATTCCCAGCAACCACGTGGTGACTCACAACCATCTGTAATGAGATCTGGTGCCCTCTTCTGGCCTGCAGGCATACACACAGATAGAATACTGTATACATAATGAATAAATAAATATTTTTTAAAAAGAGAGAGAAGCTACAAGAGCTGTGTAAGAGCTGGGGTTCATGCCTATTTGTATTCAGACTCAGAAAGCTAAGGCAGGAGGGTCACAAGTTTGAGGACAGCTGAACTACTTAGTTAAAGAGCATCTAGAATGCATAGTGAGACTTTGTCTCAATATCCTCCCTCCCTTAAAAGAAATAATTAGAAAAATGTTTGGGAGAATATATGATAAAGATTGTTTTCTAGTGTTCCTGGTTGATTTTTTTTTTTTAAGAGAATATAAAAAGACTAGACTTTTCTCGTAGTGATCTCAGAAGCTTAATTGCCATAGGATATTTCCTGTCTGTGTTTTGCCAAAATCTGCTTTTGCTTTTGGGCTGTAGATGAATGAGCAGTCCATGATGTTGTAAACTTCCTGTTCTTTCTCCAGGCATTCCTGCTAAATGAAGATTTGGGTGACTCCTTAGACAGTGTGGAAGCTCTTCTGAAGAAGCATGAGGACTTTGAGAAATCCCTCAGTGCCCAGGAAGAAAAAATCACAGTAAGACCCTTCTTGTCATATGGTCCACAGAGTAAACAGTCCTTTCGTGAGAGGGTTGGGATATGTCTGTAGAGTACTCCCAGGAACACGTAAGACCCCATGATGGTATCATTCGAGCTTCTTTTGTATGTAACACAGCTTTATGGAACAGAATCACATGCTTGATGGAAACCTCCCAATTGAAATGTACCTTTGACTGACACTGTATCAGAGTAAGGCAACATGAGCTCTTCCCATAAAGAGAACAGCTTATTAGGATCAGAAGTCTGTTGTCCTGCATCTGACACATATTAGGTGCTCATGCAGCAGTTGCTGTCTGCACACTGGAGGGGAATGAGCAGTCTGGAACTCTATCATAGCATCAGTAGAATCCTTCAGGCTTGTCCACTTGCAAACACTGTCATGTCTGCGTTTGTAGAGCTCACTTTGGAGAACCAGATACTTAACCAAAAATAAGTATCTCATAACATTTTATATTTAGGATTTGTGTTAGACTGAATTTCTAGCTATTCTAGGGTAATGCAGCTTGTGAGCCACAGGTTGGACATGCCTGCAGGTGAGCATAATCATCGCTGGGCCCAGTGGTGGGCACATGTCTCAGTGCAAACCTTGACTGTAAAGATTAGAATGTTTTCTCTATAGCACAGTTAGGGCACAGTGCTCAGTGACAACTCTTGCCTTCCTTTCCAGGCACTGGATGAGTTTGCAACCAAACTAATCCAAAATAACCATTACGCAATGGAAGATGTGGCCACTCGCCGAGATGCTGTGAGTTCCCTGGGCTTAGCGTGCTCCTTTCCTGTAGTGTACACAGTCTCTTTCTGAGATACTTGTCACAGTTCAGATGACCTGGCCACATTTTGGGGAATATGAACTGTAAAATCACGTCATCCCTGCCTTTCAGCTCCTGAGCCGCCGAAATGCCCTCCATGAGCGAGCGATGCACCGCCGGGCACAGCTGGCCGATTCCTTCCATCTGCAGCAGTTCTTCCGTGATTCTGATGAGCTCAAAAGCTGGGTCAACGAGAAGATGAAAACTGCCACCGATGAAGCTTATAAAGTAATGTACAGTCAATTTTGTCACATGATACTCGTAGAAGCTAAAGAACCTTTCCAAAAACTAGTTGTAACTACAAAACAAAACAAAAAGAATTAAACAAAATGGGTCCTACAAATCACACTAGTTAACGTATGCTGACTGTTTTATGGGCATGAAATTACTCTCCATACTCAGGTTCAAGACATGACCCTCTTTTTTTTTTTTTTTTTTAAAAAAATGACAGGATCCATCCAACCTGCAAGGCAAAGTCCAGAAACATCAGGCTTTTGAGGCTGAGCTTTCAGCAAACCAGAGCCGTATTGATGCCCTAGAGAAAGCTGGGCAAAAGCTAATAGATGTCGACCACTATGCCAAGGAAGAAGTAGCAGCTCGTATGAATGAGGTCATCAGTTTGTGGAAGAAACTCCTAGAGGCCACAGAACTGAAAGGTATGAAAAATAGATAGAAAAGCATTTGGTGATAGGAGCGTTTGGGAAACTAAACACTACTGTCTGTCTCAGCATTCTAGAACCAGACACCAGCTAGGAAGGTGGAGTGGTAGTTGGTTGTCAAGGGTTGTTTGCTATATAGGGATTACTTGACCTGAGTTCTCAATAATCTGGTCATTTCGTAAGTGTAATTGATGGTTTGTTGGAGAGACCTAAAATCACAGATTAGCTGTGTGCCAGGAGTTGTATCTCATGTAATTAAAGACGCTTTCCAGACAACCTCTAGTTGAGCCTGTAGAATGTAGAGCAGAGGTCATACTAGAGATTTTTCATTCTCGTACTCGGTAAAGCTGGATAATGAATAAGAATCTCACCATAATACTCCTCCAAGATACCATAACTTGTGATCAGTATTAATGGATCACATTATTAAGAAAACTAAGCCCACTTCCTTGAACAGGAATAAAGCTCCGTGAAGCCAACCAGCAGCAGCAATTTAATCGCAATGTTGAGGACATTGAATTGTGGCTGTATGAAGTCGAAGGTCACTTGGCTTCAGATGACTATGGCAAAGACCTCACCAATGTCCAGAACCTCCAGAAGAAGCATGCCCTGCTAGAGGCAGATGTGGCTGCTCACCAGGTAGGATGGGAATGGGACCTGTGGTGTAGGGCAAGGCAGTGCTGAATGGGAGAATGATAAATGTTGAATGTTTCAAGATGAGACTCTTAGGGGGGAAATAAAGTGTATGACTCTTAGAGAACTCCACATGCTTCTACTCCAAGTGTTTTCCCTCAGTGCTCTCTAGGAGCACTCTAGGGAAGGCCATGGCAGAACAAATATTCTCAGAGTAGAACAAGCACCATGTTAACTTTCCTTGGTGTCTGATGAATCCTCACCCCAAGTACAAGGCTGGAGATGTGCAGAACAGAGTCTCTGGGAATTGTTTCCAGTTTTCATACCTTAGCCTCCTGTTCCCAGGATCGAATTGATGGCATCACAATTCAGGCCCGCCAATTCCAAGATGCTGGCCATTTCGATGCTGAAAACATTAAGAAGAAGCAAGAGGCCCTTGTGGCTCGCTATGAGGCTCTCAAAGAACCCATGGTGGCCCGGAAGCAGAAGCTGGCAGATTCTCTTCGTCTGCAGCAGCTCTTCCGAGATGTGGAGGATGAGGAAACCTGGATTCGAGAAAAGGAGCCTATTGCTGCATCCACTAATAGAGGTTAGTCTTTCTGCCCCAGGCAAAACCATGCCACTGCAGCATCCCATAGCATACAGGAGAAATATCAGAGGGAGTGAGATGAAGTTTAAATCCCTGTACTGCCACACTGGTGGGAGCCCATAGTGTCAGTCAATTCAATGCCAGTTGATGAGAGAATGTGTTTTGCTTTTAGGCAAAGATCTAATTGGAGTCCAGAATCTGCTAAAGAAACATCAAGCCTTACAAGCAGAAATTGCTGGGCATGAGCCCCGCATCAAAGCGGTGACACAGAAGGGAAACGCTATGGTGGAAGAAGGTGAGTGAGTGTACTCAGTGCCTGGACCTGGACCCAGCCAGCAAGGCCAAGGCTGAGTCCCCTTCTCATTCTGTTATGTGAGTTTGCCGTCATGTCAGGTGTACTTCTCACCATCATTCCTCCAGGCCATTTTGCTGCAGAAGATGTGAAGGCCAAACTGAGTGAGCTCAACCAGAAATGGGAGGCACTGAAAGCCAAAGCCTCCCAGCGGAGACAAGATCTAGAGGACTCACTGCAGGCCCAGCAGTACTTTGCCGATGCCAATGAGGCTGAGTCTTGGATGCGGGAGAAGGAGCCTATTGTGGGCAGTACCGACTACGGGAAGGATGAGGACTCTGCTGAGGTAGCTCAAACCTGGGCATCACATGTAATGTGATGGGCCCAGCCTTAGAGTAGAAAGCAAGATAGCGGAAAAGGGAAAGTATCCTGCAGCTGCTTTTTAAGGTGTTTAGGAATGCTTTTTATTTTGGAAGTTCAGAATCTCAAAGAAAAGACTGCCTGTCACCCAGCTTCAACTGTTGCGTCTCATTTATTCTCCATCATGTGCTTGCAGACATGTAGCATGCCAGGACTGGCGCCTATGTGAACTTAGCAGTACATGCATATGAAACACTTAATACATACACCAACACACATTTACTCTTTTTGCCAGTCATCTGTTGTTTTACTGTAACTCTCATGTTTGATCCACGCAGGTCAGACAGTTGTCTCCAGCCCTACCTACCTCTTGACAGTCTTGTCACAAACAGAGTGAGAGCTGGGGCTGGTGCTCAGTGGTGGATACCAGTGTAGCGTGTGCGCAAGTCTAGGTTCCATGTCCAGTACCAAACCTCCCCAGGGAAGCTGAGCCTTCACACAGACAGTGTTTTCCTCAAGAATAGAACCAAAATTGCTGGAAATGGTGTTAGTGGGAAGCGACAAAGTAGCCTTGTAAAGAGGAATTCTCAGATGTGTGAAATAACTGTTTTGTGTCTGTGTATTTCAGATACTTTGTAACTAGGTAAAGGGGGGGAGGAAGAGATTGTAACTCAGCAGTATCTCTTCTCTGAAATTAAGAGGAGAAAGAGATAGACTGGCAAGATGGCTAAGTGGGTAAAGGAATTTGTGCCAAGTGTTGGCCTGTGTTCAGTACTCATCCTCATGTAGTGGAATCAGAGAACTAACTTATGCAAGTCCTCTGACCTCCATGCATGTGCCATGGTGTATGCACACACACAAAGAATAAGTATAAGCCATCGTGAATGGGGAAAACTCCACAAGGTCCTGTCCTACATGCAAAGCTATCAATGGTCAGTGGCTGAGAGGAAAATCAGTTTCCTCCTGAGAGAAGCTCCCAGGTCTGTTGTCCAGTCACAAGTGGTCAGCCCTGGACACAAATACATGTGTGCAACAATGAATGTACTCAGTAGGGTGTAATTGAGAGAGACACACACACAATAGTAATTGTAAAAAAGGAGGTCATGAAATCAGAGGGGAGTCTGGAAGTAGTTGAAGCGGAGAGAGGGAGGAGAGCTATAGATGAACTACTTGTATATGATGTTCTCGAAATTTAAAATTAAAAAGTAAATATACAAAATTTTAAAAAAGTAGGAGTGTAAATAACAACTAGCAGTCATGTTTTCTTACGGCACGGGGCCTTTGGATAAGGTTCCATGTATATGGTTTCAGGCTCTTCTCAAGAAGCATGAAGCTTTGATGTCCGATCTCAGCGCCTATGGCAGCAGCATCCAGGCTTTGCGCGAACAGGCCCAGTCATGCCGGGTAAGTAGTGCTGAGGAACTAGGATGGGGCAAGGGAAGTTGACAGACATTTAAGGCCGTGGTCATTATTCTTTGGTTTGGGTTTGTTTGTTTGTGGCAGGGTCTCACTATGTAGACTGGCTCTAAACTTGAGTAAATCACATGCATCTCCTTCAATTGCTCGCGTGCTGTTTTTTAAGGCCATACCACCATACCTATGGGAAACATTCTTCTCACACAAAGGTTTACAGTTAGGCACATTTAATTGAGGAGAGTTTTTGTTTGATTAATTTGTTTTAATGCTCAGCAGCTTGAACAAATCTTTTGGTTTTTCGAGACAGGGTTTCTCTGTGGCTTTGGAGCCTGTCCTGGAACTAGCTCTTGTAGACCAGGCTGGTCTCGAACTCACAGAGATCCGCCTGCTTCTGCCTCCCGAGTGCTGGGATTAAAGGCGTGCGCCACCACCGCCCGGCTTGAACAAATCTTTTTTGGTAACTTCAGTAAAGAACTATCAAGGGGCTGGGTGTTAAACCATTAATCCCAGCACTGGGGGCAGACAGATCTCCAGTTCAAGAGATCTTGAATGAGTTCAAGGCCAGTCTGGCCTATATAGTTCCAAGTACTAAAAACAGGATTGGCTCTTTACAACGTTCTTTTTAAATTTCAGGTCCACACACAATAAAAAAAAAAAAAGGCAAAAAGAGAACTCTCATAAGTGTGTATTTAGTGTCCCTGTTGAAATTGGACTGCTGTGTGATTGGTGATACGTTATGAGTGGCATTTAATCATTTTGCCTTTCCTTTGGCTTGTTAGCAACAAGTGGCCCCCATGGATGATGAGACTGGGAAGGAGCTGGTCTTGGCTCTCTATGACTATCAGGAGAAGAGCCCTCGTGAGGTCACCATGAAGAAAGGGGACATCCTCACTTTGCTCAACAGCACCAACAAGGCAAGGCACAGGGTGGCTAGGGTTGGGTATATCAGCATCATGGAGTATGTCCTTGGGTAGAATGGAAAGAGAAAAGAGGGTTACTTTATCAAACAGTCACTCTTCATTTATCCAGAGCCATATGACTAGGGAAGTCCTAGATTAGTCCTCTTGAGTCTGTCATGTGCAGATAGTGCAAGAGTCACCTATAGGATGGATCTTCACAATCACAGTCAGGTGTCCCTGGGTGAACACTCTCCCTTCTGAACCGTGGTGTGTTTGCTTCATAACTTGCACTGTTGGTGGTGGTTGTTTATGGTGCTAGCTGTGGAAGCTAGGGCCTCATAGAGGCTGACCAGGCACTGTGTACCACTGAGCCTTTGTCTGTTGGTTACTCATCTAGATTGTATACGGTTATAGCTCAAGATTAGCAAATAGTTGAAGACAGCTGTATGCACTTCATCTTCCTCAAGTTAAATGTTGCTCAGTACATCAGCCTTCCTTCCTTAGCACATGCAGGTATGACACTGTCCGTATAGGGAGGGATGTGTTCACTTGCATAATACTTGACTGGTCATGAGGCATCCTGCCTCCCATCTTAGATACGGTCAAAGAACTGTTCTGCCCCTTACTAGGGAACTGTAACCCCACCCTGAATGAGTAAGGAAACTCATGAGCTTTTTTTGTTTTTGTTTTAATATTTATTTATTATGTATACAATATTCTCTCTGTGTGTATGCCTGAAGGCCAGAAGAGAGCACCAGACCCTATTACAGATGGTTGTGAGCCACCATGTGGTTGCTGGGAATTGAACTCAGGACCTCTGGAAGAACAATTAATGCTCTTAACCTCTCAGCCATCTCTCCAGCCTGAAACTCATGAGTTTTATCTGTTATTGTTACTCTCTTTTTTTAAATGTGTAGCCCAGGCTAGCCTCGAACTTGTGATCCTCCTGCCTCTGCCTCCTTCAGCAAATCCTATCAGCGTGCGCCACCACAACCGGCTGTTACTGTCTTTTGACTGAAATCTAACTCTCTGGTCCACCTAGTTTGTACAAGAGCTGTGTCACCCTACCATGTATTTTAAGGTGAGGTTGAAAATATGTCTGCTGTACCCAGCATACCTTCTAAGCACATATGGCAGATAACTGAATTACAGTTAGTGTAACTGCAGTTCTTGATGAGTTTGGTTCCAACGTGCTAAAGCTAAATAGGTCTGTGTTGCTAGTGGCTGTAGTGTTGGACATAAGGGAAGACTGGCCTCCATAGTTAACGTCATCTTTAACCTGTACCCTTCCATGTGTGGCAGTACAGAGACTTTAATTTGTCACAGGCTTGAAGTAATAAAGCTCCTCTGGATGACTACTACACACGTATGGAAATAGGCCGGTGTATTAGGGGTGGAAATCTGACACGCTCTCCTGGCCTCCTTGAGCATACATGCGAGCACACATAGAGGCATAAAATTAAAAAATGAAAAAGAAGACCAGTGTGAGCTGTCTTTGATGGGAAAAGAATGTGCTTTCAGTCCTCTTTTTTTCTCTTAGGACTGGTGGAAAGTGGAAGTGAATGATCGTCAGGGTTTTGTGCCCGCTGCGTATGTGAAGAAGCTGGACCCCGCCCAGTCAGCCTCGAGGGAGAACCTCCTGGAAGAACAGGGCAGCATTGCGCTGCGGCAGGGGCAGATCGACAACCAGTAAGGGCTTGCACACACAGCACAGGCTAGACAGCACTCAGGGCTTAATCCAATCCTCAAGTCAGTTACAGCCAGTGCTTGGGGTTTCTGGGGCCCTCTGTACTCTTTCTTTTTCCCTCAAGTCTCCTAACCCATGAACTTCCCTGTTAGGCCCAAATTCCTGACTAATACAATCTCACTTATTTTTTCCTGTGCTTCTGAGGTGCTTTTTCTAAACCACATTTTACTACTTTATATAATGTTCGCCTTTGTCTTGTAGTCAAGATTCTTTTTGGGTTGGATTTTCGGATATCTTACCCCCCTTGGCTCTGCCTTGCTTTGGACAGCTGCCTAGAGAGCTGCTCTCTCTTCCATAGCTTTGTGTTCAGAGATTACAATTTATTTTTTAAGCTTGTTTTCTCCTCATCATATAGATGAGCCCCATATTGTATACTACATGTCTGTCCTGTAGTGCATACCTTACTCTACTAATGAAATCAACAGCTTTGGGCACCTGGGAAGTACCCAGGAAGTATATTTCTAAGTCCAGTAGGGCTTAGAGTAAGAGCTTTTCTGACCTTAATGATCTTGAAATGACAAGAACCATTTGTACACTTACAAATTCTTTCACTGTTACTGCACAGACAAGAAGACCCTTGGGCTTGTGTTTTTGTCACGGTCACAGACCTGGGTCAAAAAAGAGCACAAATGTTGGTGGAGATAGTGTTCTGAACTGGCTATTAGAATCAGCACTGTCCTTCAAGTCTGTTTTGTCCCCTGGCCTTGCTCTCTGCAGCTAAGTGTTTGCAGTACAGGGAACGTTGCCTTAAGTGTAGCAGACTTGTGAGGAACATGAAGGTAAACTAACCCTCTCATTTAATTTTTCTACTGTTTCTCCACTGATTTATTCATGGCCTGGGCTGCTTCTAAGTGCTTTTGAATGATTCCTAAGTTTTTCCCACTTCAAGCATCCGCCATCATGGCACCAGTCGGAGCTGCTGCTTTTCATTCCCGTGGATTAATCCCACTAATGTGTGCATGCTTTTGCTGTACCCCCTCTGTGCAGGACACGCATAACTAAGGAGGCCGGCAGTGTATCTCTGCGTATGAAACAGGTGGAAGAACTGTGAGTAGGCTGAGAGCCTCGCTGAGCTCCCCATGTCCACTGCTGCACCTGTCCATTCTCCCTCTGCCGCTTTCCTACAGAGCACTGTCTGTTCAGAAGAAGGTGGTGCAGGGGACCTGCCACATCTGTAGCACGGCTCTGCTGGCTGTTAGAAAGCTGTCAGTGGAATTGCTCTCCTCGGTTGCTTCCGCCTGCTTGTGTTTGGAATGGTGTTGGCTTTAGTTTTGTGATAGAGCAGGAGCCATCTCTGTCCTCTGTGAACCTGCAGCCGGTTTGTCATATTCTTCAGTAGGGAGGAAATGAAGTGCTGCTTAGAGGTTGAGGGCTCTGACTTGTGTTGATATAGTACTTTTATTTATTTGGGAAGCTTAGATTTCATGATGATTTTCAGATTTTTCCTTAACTTTGAATTTCATTTCTTACTCAGATCTGTTGCTTTTATGTCTCTAAAGTTAGTGGCAGCTCAGCTTTTTTGTATCTTAGTTCTCATGGGCTAGAAAATTCTTTGATTCTTCTTAGGTCTTGCAGCTGGTGCTACGCACCTGAAATTCTTTCAGTAACTTGCTCAGAAATACACAGCTCACCATGGAAATGTCCTGTTGACAGAGATGGAGCATCCTGTATTAGACTGTGTTAAAAACTCATTATCTTTCCCCCACTTAGGGGCTGCTCAGAGAATTATAAAAATCAAAAAAATCCCTTTTATACATTATGTAGTTTCATCTTTATATAGCTTCATCTCATCTCTCCGATGTAGTCGATGAACCTTTTATTTCTGTGCTAAGTGCTTGGTTTGGTTTCAGGCTTCTGTGGTCATAATTGGAAAATTGGCCCAGAGATAAGTGTGCCCAGCCAGGTATGACCAGTGCACTGTGCGCTTATCCATGAAGCTGTACTGTGGGGGCTTAGTTAGTATCCTCATCTTTGTGTGCTCTGATCCTCTGTTAAGCCTTTGTTGCTAGGCATCATCATTACAAACTCATGCCTTGGATCACACCTTAGATGACTTGTGGTTGTCCTGTGTTGGCATCTTTGGTTTCTTGCCCATTTTGTCACCCTCTTGACTTCTGTCAGATATCAGTCTCTGCTGGAACTGGGTGAGAAGCGGAAAGGCATGTTGGAGAAGAGTTGTAAGAAGTTCATGTTGTTTCGGGAAGCAAACGAGCTGCAGCAGTGGATCAATGAGAAAGAAGCCGCTCTAGCGAGTGAAGAGGTTGGCGCAGACTTGGAGCAGGTTGAGGTGCTGCAGAAGAAGTTTGATGACTTCCAGAAGGTATGAGAATCTTGCAGCATGGCTGCAAAGTTGTGTAAATACGTAGTTCTTGGGTCTGGAGGCGTGGCTCAACAGTTAAGGGCACCCAGAGGAGCCAAGTTCCATTCCCAGCATCCACCTAGTGGCTCACAACCATCTATACCTCCAGTTTACTTCCTCCACAGGTACCAGGCACAAACTTGGTACATGAACACATGAAGGCAAAACAATATACACGTGAAATTAATAATTTGAAATCTTTTTAAGGAGCTGTAGTAATGACTTAGAGGTTAAGAGCACCGACTACTCTTGCAGAGGGGGGATTTGATTCCCTCACCCACATGTTTGCTTACAACTGTCTATAACTCATACAGTACACAGACATATGTTCACATATAATAAGTGAATCAAGTTTAAAAAACAGCTTAGCATTTAAATTTTTTGTTTTGTTTTGTTTTTTTGAGACAGTGGTCCTCTGTGTGGCTCTTAGCTGTCCTGGAACTCAATTTATAGATTGGGCTGACCTCAAACTCACAGAGATCTGCCTGTTTCTGCCTCCTGAGTGCTCAGATTAAAGGTGTGAGCCACCATTGCCTGGCTTTAAGTATATATATGTATATATTTAATATATTTATTTATTCATTATGTATTTATATATTTAAATACATTTATTCGTTATGTATTTGTGTGTACAGTGCTCTGTTTCCATGCATGCCTGTAGACTAGAAGAGGATATCAGATATCATTATGGATGTTGTGAACTGTCATGTGGTTGCTGGAAATTGAACTCAGGACCTCTGGAAGAACAGTCGATATGCTTAACCTCTAAATACCTCTCCAGCTGTGTGTGTGTGTGTGTGTATGTGTGTGTGTAAAAGTGTTGGTTCTCTCTGGGGCAGTGGTGGTGCACGTCTTTAATCCCATCACGTCTTTAATCCCATCACTGGGAGGCAGAGACAGGTGAATCTCTGTGAGTTCAGGCCATCTTGGTCTAAGAGTGAGTTCCAGGACAGCCAGGGCTCTTACACAGAGAGACCCTATCTCCAAAAACGGGATGGGTTGGGAGGGCAGGTTAGTTCTTAGGATGTGAGAGGGCTCCTTGGGCTAAGGCATTTTCCACCAAGCCTGAGTTTATTCTGTGTTCAATCTCTAGGACCCGCTTGGTGACCGGAGAGAACCAGCTTGCCCAAATTGTCGTCTTAATCTCATGCATATACTGTGGCACACTTACCCTCACTGCACACAGGAAAAAAAATAGAAAAACAAAACAAAAATAGTTTTAAATAGTTGGTTCTCTTGGGTCTGACCACAGATTACTGAAGTGAAGATAACATGGATTGTGCAGTCTGTGTGATTTAGAGTTTGCTCTCTGTACCTTCCGTGTTTGTCCAGTGCTGGGGACTTAAAGTGTCCCCCCCTCCCCTGACTTGCTATTGTGTATTTAATTATTGTGATTTTACCTTAAAGGATCTGAAAGCAAATGAGTCTCGACTGAAGGACATTAACAAGGTAGCTGAAGACCTGGAGTCTGAAGGTCTGATGGCGGAGGAGGTACAAGCTGTGCAGCAGCAGGTGAGTGTTTTAACCTTAGCCTCAGAGGTCACTTTCTTTTTTTTCCCCTTGTTGTTGTTGTTCAGATTAAAGGTGCGTGCTACCACTGCCTGGCAGAGGCCACACCTCGTTATGGAACACAGATTTGAGGCCAGTGTAGTTCACACTTCATCCTA
Source organism: Arvicola amphibius (assembly GCF_903992535.2). Taxonomy (NCBI): domain Eukaryota; kingdom Metazoa; phylum Chordata; class Mammalia; order Rodentia; family Cricetidae; genus Arvicola; species Arvicola amphibius. Next base: position 47,909,644 of record NC_052053.1, read on the forward strand.
TGCTCTCCCAAGCCCAAGAAGAACTGTGGAAGTTAAATGTCTTTGCCATTAACTTCACATTCTTTTTGTTGGCTTTTTTGTTTGTTGGCTAGTGCCCTTAACCACTGAGCTATTGCTCCAGCCCCATTTTTGTTGGTTTTTTGAGACAGGTTTTGTCTGTATAGCCCTAGCTGTCCTGGAACTAGTTTTGTAGACCAGGCTGGCCATGAACTCACAGAGATCGGACTGCCTCTGCCTCCCAAGAGCTAGGATTAAAGGTGTGCACCACCATCGCCCACTTGGCTTGAAGTTCTTAAGTTCCTTAAATAGAGAAGTTTTTTGCATGTAAGCATTTGATTTGGAGTTCTGCTTGCCATTGAGCTAGATTTCTAGTCTGTTTTCTGTGGCTCTTCTTTTCACCTACATTTACTGTATGGCATTCCGACATGTTTCCTCTGTACTAACACTGATTTCCTTCTCACCTTGTAGGAGGTATATGGCATGATGCCCAGGGTAAGTCACAGGGTTCCATGTAGACCTCAAACTGGGTAAGGATTTAGATCTTGGGAAGAAGTAAAGGCAAGAGACCTTTTGTTGTGTAAGAATGAAAAAGAAGGGGGGGGGGGGCTGGAGAGATGGCTCAGTGGTTAAGAGCATTGCCTGCTCTTCCAGAGGGCCTGAGTTCAATTCCCAGCAACCACATGGTGGCTCACAACCATCTGTAATGATGTCTGGTGCCCTCTTCTGGCCTGCAGGCACACACACAGACAGAATATTGTATACACAACAAATAAATAAATATTTTTAAAAAAAAGAATGAAAAAGAAGGCATCTATATTGCCTGCCATTCTCCAAACAAAAGTGGGGGTTTGCTATTAGAGTGTTGCGTGGCCCAAGCTGGCATGGAACTCACTGTACAGCTCAGACTGGCTACAAAATCACAATCCTCCTGCCTCAGCCTCCCTAATGCTGTGGTTACAGGAGCTAACTACCTATCTGGCCAAAACATCTTTGATCTTTATCTTTCTAAAATGTTTTCCCTAATATTATTTACTTAACTGTTTTTTAAACAATTCTATGAGTGTGGCATAAAGAAAAGATGGCCATTATATTGAATTCCTTCCTTCCACTCTTTTACTGGATTTGGGGGGTGGGAGACACAGTAGGGAGCTACAGAGTTGGCCTAGCAGTCACAAGCACTTTTTGCTCTTGCAAAGAATCTGAATTCAATTCCAGCACCGACATCATGGGTGGCTCAAACTGTCCTTAACTTTGATGCCCTCTTCTGAACACCCTGGGCACCTGGCGTGCAGTGGTGCATGTACATACATGCAGATAAAACACTCATACACACAAAATAGATCTTAAAAGGGGAAGGGATTCTTATTTTATTTATGTGTTTGGTGATTCCTTCCAGCAACCTTAGGTTGGTTGCTGAATAGTCAGCTCTGAGTTCCATAGTAGTGAAGATAAACTATTGGGATTCCTCTGGGATCACAGTCGCTGGCTGGGAAGGTTCTGTGCTATGACACGCTGAATAACTTTTTTTTTTCTTTGACTAGGATGAAGCAGATTCCAAGACAGCCTCCCCATGGAAAGTAAGAACTCTTTTGCACTTTACTGGTTCTAAGTTTTTTGCAATATCTTGTGTTCTTTCCTGTGTGCCTTTTTCTTCATTTCCAGCTTGTTGTAAACTTTCACTTGGTTGGTGTGGCCTCCTTCTAACCTTAGTGGCTATATTCTGTTGTTTGTGGAACTGGAAAGACTAATACACAGAAGCAAAATGCCAAGTAAGGTTGTGCAGACTTCATCCTAGAGTACACCTCACCTGGGGACTCACCCATTTTCAGATACAGCCCCACAGGATGGCAGAGGACAGTAGGACTGAGAATGAGAGTGACAGTCCTTCTGTCTGTTATCTGAGTGACCAGATCTGTAGCTCAAGGAAGCCTGTGTCTAGAAGGTCCCACCTCCAAAGCAGGAAGGGGAGGAGCAAGTTACCCCCACAGCTGACGTCACTGACACCAGAACAGCAAAGGTCTGCCAGGGAATGTGGAAGGAGGCTTGATGTGCTGTGCTTCCAGCTAAGATTGCACCACCAGCAATTTCAGTTTTATTGGATCTTCTCTTCTTGTTCAGCTCTCATATCATTTAAGCTACAAACTAGTTACAGGTAGACTTCTTCGTTACAGAAAAGTATGTTCTCGGGGCATAGAAGATAGCTCAGAAATCTAGCAGAAAGGCCTTCCTTCACCAGCCTCCCATGCTCACCCTTGTGCTGTCATCTTGTCTAACCTGTCTCAACCCAGCCTCTGTCCCTCATAGTTCTGTTACTAACTTGGTTTTAAAAACAGATATGAGACTTTTTTTTCTCATTCGATTCAATTCTTCATGTCCTGCTGTTACTTTTTCTAACTGCAAAATTTAATGAACTTCCTATCTGAATGTTCTGCCAAGCTTTTCCTGCAATATATATTCTTCTGAAAATAAATTTAAAAAGGGGTTGGGTCTCATTTTGTAGTTCTGGCTAGCCTAGAATTCACTACATAGACCAGGCAGATCTGGAAGTCACTGTAAACTAGGCTAGTCTTGAACTCATGGAGACCCACCTACCTTTGCCTCCCAAGTGTTGAAATTAAAGGCATACACCACCATGCCTAGCTGACAAGAACAGATTTTAGAATTACAGTTGTTTGTGGTGTGTGTTTGTGTGTAGAAGCACACATCACCACGTGCTTGGGAAGGTTAAAGGACAGCTTGCAGGGGTTGGGTCTCCCTTTTGTATAAGTTGAAAGGTCATTAAGTTGGCAACAACTGCCTTTGCTTGCTGAACCATCTCACTGGCACAGATTAAGAGATCATTGTGAATTGTTTCTTATTTCTAAGAAGGATTGGGAGATGATGGTCCTGCCTTCTGGACCTATATAACACCCACATATCATCTGTGGTTCATGAGAACATTTGATGGCTTCCCACCCCTGCATCAAAGCTGAGCCCTGCCTCCTTTTGTCACACTTGAAAGGTTTTGAGCCAAGAGGAGTTTAGTTTTTGTTTTTAAGCCAGGTGGGATAGGACATTTTGATGCTCCTCAGGTGTTTACAAGTGTCTGCATTGTGAAGAAGAAAGCTAATTCACTGGCTTGCTTCTGTTGTCCCCTTTTCTTCAGCACACTGTTAGAAACCACAGCCTAGTAACCGCATCAGCCATGGAATGAGTGATTTGGGGGCCTCACTAATAATGAAACAGTCACAGCAGCCAGTGTATGTGGAACTGTTTTCTGGAGGGTTCTTTGGTACGGACAGTAAAGGGCACCATTCATGAATCTTGAGCTGCCCTTCCTTCAGCAGCTATCCTCAAGGCTTTCCTCTCCACGTGGGTGTGCTTCATTCTGCAGCCAACTCCGCTTATGTACTTGGTGTTTTCTTTCACCTTTCTAGTAGTTGGAGTTTTTATCAATGCCCCTGCTTCAAATGTTGCCAGTGTAGAGTAACACGGTTTGAGTTTTGGGACCAACTCAGTGGCCCCAGCAGATCTGTCTTTGAAAAGTCTCTTGACTGGTTTCCCTGTGCTCTTCTCACAGTCTGCTCGCATGATGGTCCACACAGTGGCCACCTTCAACTCCATCAAGGTAAGAAGTGATAACCAGGTACCCTGCTTACCCTTGCTTTTTTCTTCACTGTTTTCTTTCTCTTTACTACAGTAGAGGACGTGCCATGACCTGGGCCACTTCCATAGGTCTCAGAAACTGCTTAAGATCCTCATCAAATGTCAAGTCATGAAATAGCTCGATTGGGATTCTTTCCTTGTTGTTGTTTTGGTTTTGGTTTTCAAGACAGGGTTTCTCTGTACAGACTTGGCTGTCCTGGAACTCGCTCTGTAGAGTAGGTTGGCCTCACAGAGATCTGCTGCCTCTGCCTCCTGAGTGCTGCGATTAAAGGCCACAACCATCCAGTTTATTCAGGTTTCTTGACTCAGACTTTAGTATGAGCATCTTGGTTATTGTTCTATTGCTGTGACAAAACACCATGACCAACACAGTTTACAAAAGTCACTGTTTAACTAGGCTTTTGATTTCAGGTTAGTGTCCATGATGGGATGGCAGCAGGAACAACTGAGAATCTCATCTTATTCTACAAACAGGAGACAGAGAGTATAGACTTGGAATGGCTAATCCTTTAAAACCTCAAAGCCTGCCCCAAATCCTAGTGACACACCTCCCCCAACAAAGCAAGACAGTTCCTTCCCAAACGGTTCAGTCAATGGGGACCAAGTAATTCAAACGTTAGTCTATGGAGACCATTCTTATCCAGACCAGCACAGAGCAGTAATGAAAATCTTCACTGGGATTTCCAGTGAAGCAGGAACCTTAAAGACTCAGCTTTTTGCTGTCTGCATTGGCGTTTCTCACATCTGCTCTGGCCCAAGACTTGATTGGTTGAGAAGACTCCTAGGAGTCTCACTTGTAACATAGGTGTCATGTGCCAGTCACCAGTGTATTGGAAAGAAGCACAAAGTGAGTTTTTCCCAGTGTTACAAAGAGTGTTCCTAGATTAGGCATTTGGCGGATTTTCAGGCTATTAGATATGACTGGTTTTGATCTTTGCAAGATTACTGTTGGGGTACACTGCTGGTGTATTTGCAAGGAAGGTTGAAATGGAAAATTACAGGTGTCCTATCACTTCCAATTGAATCATTTTCCTAAGGCCTGGTTGTGGGTGTACCAGAACAGGCTGATGTTATTATTCTTCTGCAGGAGCTGAATGAGCGTTGGCGATCCTTGCAACAGCTGGCTGAGGAACGTAGCCAGCTCTTGGGCAGTGCACATGAAGTACAGAGGTTCCACAGGTGAGGGTTGCTTGGGGTAGGAAGAAATGAGGATTTTGCCCCTCATAGATGGGGCTTGCTGAGTGGAATATCAGCATAAGTAGCTATGTCTTGTTGATGTTTGGGCTCTTAACACAGTGGATGCTCAGTTAGTACTGCTGAGAGTGAATATGTGTACCAGACACACAACTGCCAGCCCAAGAGGTTTTCAAAGGCAGTGGTGCTTGGCACTCACCGTGTGTCTTGCCTACAGAGATGCTGATGAAACCAAAGAATGGATTGAAGAGAAGAATCAGGCCCTGAACACAGACAATTATGGCCATGATCTAGCCAGTGTCCAGGCCCTGCAGCGCAAACATGAAGGCTTTGAGAGGGACCTTGCAGCTCTGGGCGACAAGGTGAGAGATGCTTGGGGAAGCTAAGGCCTAAACTCTGCTGAGCACAGCTGTTTCTCTGGGAGTTCTTACCACTCTTTCCCTGTAGGTGAATTCTCTTGGGGAGACAGCCCAGCGCTTGATCCAATCCCACCCTGAATCTGCAGAGGATTTGAAGGAAAAGTGCACAGAGTTAAACGAGGCCTGGACCAGCCTAGGGAAGCGTGCAGACCAGCGCAAGGCTAAATTGGGTGACTCCCATGACCTGCAGCGCTTCCTTAGTGATTTCCGGTAAGAACCAAGTATCTTAGTTATGTTTCTGTTTCTGTGATTGACGAGAATGATCAAGCCAACTTATATTTAAAAAAAAAAAAGAAAAAGAAAACCTGTTTATTTGGGGCTCACAATTTCAGAGACTGAAGAGTCCATGACCATCATGGTGGGGGGGATCATGACAGCAGGTATGGACATTGAAGCAGTAGCTGAGAGCTCACATCCTCAGAGACCTAACTGGGAATGGAGAGGGCTCGGGGAGCCAGCCCTAGTGTTGGTTACATCTCCAGGAAGCCCACACTCCCTAATTCTTCCCAAACAGTTCACCAACCAGAAAATAAGCATTCTGATGTATGAGCCATTCTCATGCATATGCATACCAAGTGTCATTCGGAGATTTTTGCTTCATAGGTCCTCCTTTTAATAGTAAATTGTAATATAAAAATTACCACTTAATATAAAATATTCAAACTACCAAATACCAAAATTCATTGGTCTCTGCACTTGGGCCTATATCATAAAACATTGCCAACTATGTTTTCTTCTTAATATTTGACTTTATATAGATACAAGTAATCTTTTCCATCAACTGGTTTGATTTAAAATAATGTCACAGAGTAGTGACAAAAGTGACAAAATCGGGGCTGCAGAGATGGCTCAGTGGTTGGGAGCACCACCTGCTCTTCCAGAGGGCCTGAGTTCAGTTCCCAGCAACCACATGGTGGCTCACAACCATCTGTAATGGGGTCTGGTGCCCTCTTCTGGCCTGCAGGCATACACACAGACAGAATGTTGTATACATAATAAATAAATAAATAAATCTTTAAAAAAAAAGAGTGGCAAAATCAACTGTGGTATTGTTACCTGTAGTTACCAGTTAATTTTGTGACCCTCATTAATTACAGGTTCTTTTGTATTCTGAGCAACAATACATTATTGGTTCCAGCATTCTCCTTATCCACACCTATCATGAATTCATTAATACCTAAACCCACTGGGCTGTGGTGATGCAAGCCTTTAATCCCAAGGAAGCAGAGGCAGGTGGATCTCAAGAGTTTGGGGCCAGCCTGTCTAGTTCCAGAACAGCCAGGACTGTTAGACAGTGAAAGCCTGTCTTGAAAAGCTATATATATATCTCATGCCCTCATCTGGCCTGCAGGCACACATGCAGACAGAACACAGTATACATAATAAATAAATATTTTTTTAATAAATATGTTTCATAGCTAGGGTCCCTCAATCTGGAACAGGATCTCCACGCTGTCATTTTTTAGGAGTATAAGCTAGGTGTCTTAGCAGATTTCCCATAATTATGCCTTTGTCTTTTCATGTCTGTGTGGTACTTCACTGAGTTTGTGATGGTTTGTGATGCCTAGCATCTGATGGTCTCAGATACTCCCTCTTCTAGGATGGGAGCCCCAGATGGTACCACTCTACTTTCCAGACTTGGGTCCTCTAGAAAAGCAGGAAGTACACTTAACCATTGAGACATCTCTCCAGTTCACAGCTGTTGGTTTTTCTTCTGAATTCTGGATTTTGTTTGGGATTATTTGTTTGTTTGTTTTTGGCTTTTTATAAAATACTTTGGTTTTGGTGGCATGTGGGCACCGGGGATATATGCTCATGAATGCAAGTACCTGAGGAGGTCAGAAGAGGAAGTGGAACTCTATGAAGCTGAAATTGTAGGTGATTGTGAGCTAGTTACCTGGTATGAATACTAGAAAAGAAACTTGGGTCCGTTACAAGAGCATTATTCGGGGGTTGGGATGGCTCAGCAGTTAAGAGCACCTTAGACCCAGGTCAATTCCCATCACCCCCTTGGTGCCTCACAAACATCTGTAATTCCGGATCCAAAGGATCCCACACTCTCTTCTGGCTTGTGCCTGAACAACTCATACACTCAAAATTAAAATAAGCAAATCTTCTTTATTAAAAAAGAAAGAGCAATAAGCACTCCTTTTTTCCCCCACATATGTATGGGTATTTTACTTGTGTGTATGTCTGTGCCACTTGTGTGCCTGGTGTCTGAGGGCTCAGAAGAGGATATCAAATCCCCTGGAATTGGAGTTAGAGACAGTTGTGAGCCACCATGAGGATGCTGAGAACTGAACCTATATGTCCTCTCTGCCACTAAGTATCCCAGTGTGGTTCTTTGTTTTATGAATTTTTTTTCTTCCTAATTTTTTTTCAAGACAGGGTTTCTCTGTAGCTTTGGAGCCTGTCCTGGAACTAGCTCTGTAGACCAGGCTGGACTTGAACTTACAGAGATCCTCCTGCCTCTCTGCCTCTAGAGTGCTGGGATTAAAGGCGTGCGCCACCACCGCCCGGTCCACAATCTTTTATTATTACACTGTTATTGCAGTGATGTGTGTATGTGCATGCTTGTGTCCCACAGCTAGTGTGAATGCTAGAGGACAGCTTGGAGAAGTCGTTCTCCCCATTGTGTATTCAGAAGGTTACTCGCTGAGCCATCTTACTGCCCCCACTCTCAGACCCCTCTCTTTATCTTTTATATACTAAGTTTTTCTAGTCCTGGTTTTGGAACTTGCTCTGTAGATTAGGTCAGCCTAGAACTCAGAGACCACTTACCGCTGCCTCTGAGTGCTGGGATAGAAGATGTGCACCACCATGCCCAGCTCTCCTTCTTTAATAAAAGAAAAATATTTTTTTTACTTTTTAACATTATAATACAAATTACATCATTTCCACCTTTCTATTTTTATGTCATTTCTGGAACTGGCTTTGTAGGCTAAGCTGCCCTTGAACTCCGAGATTTGCCTTCCTCTGCTTCCTGAGTGCTGGGATTAAAGGCAGGCGCCACCACTGTGCTGCCCGTGGTTCTTTATGTAGTGTTGAAGCCCTGAAAGCTTTTCCCTTTCCACATTAGCATGTCTGTTGGTATGGACTCTTCAGGGTATGTAGGTGGCCACTTTGCTGAGATTTTATTGGTGTAACTTCTGACACTCAACGATCCCTGAGCCTTAGGTGTAGGAGTTGTGTTGTAGATGTATCAGTTGGGACTGGGCTTCAAGACTGCATTTTGATTAGTTGTGGTTTTCTTTAATGATCTCTATCTATTGCAAAGAGAAGTTTGCTCGGTGATTGGAGAGAACTACTCATACCCAGCTAGATCCAGGAGAAGAATCCCCTTCCTTTTTTTTTTTGTAACATAAACAAAAGGCTATAAGATTCAGCCCTGTTTGATATATGACTAGGTTTAACCTAAAATAACCTCCTGAGGGCTGGAGAGATGACTCAGTTGTTAAGTGCACTGGCTGCTCTTCCAGAGGGCCCAGGTGCAATTCCCAGCACCAATGTGGCAGCTCACAACTGTCTGTGACTCTAGTACCAGGGGACCTGACACCCACGCCAAAACACCAATGCTCATAAAATAAAAAAAAAAAATAAAGTAGCTTTGACGGTTTAAAGTAATAATTATAAAATAACTGCTTGAGGCAGAAGTGATGCAGCCATTTCCTGGGCAGGCATGTTTGTTGCTGGGTAGTATGATGGGTGTTCCTCTGTTCATCTGGTTCTAGTGACCTCATGTCTTGGATCAATGGTATACGAGGGTTGGTATCTTCAGATGAGCTAGCCAAGGATGTCACTGGAGCTGAGGCTTTGCTGGAACGACACCAGGTAGGTCGTTAGGGGCCTTAGGGGCCTTACCCCTACACCCTCTTGGGAACCAGTGGTTGATAGCTAGTGTGAGCATCTTCTGCATGTTACCTAATCACTTCTCTCCTCTTGGCAGGAACACCGGACAGAAATTGATGCCAGGGCTGGCACTTTCCAGGCATTTGAGCAGTTTGGGCAGCAGCTGTTAGCTCATGGGCACTATGCCAGCCCAGAGATCAAGGAGAAACTTGATATTCTTGACCAGGAGCGCACAGACCTGGAGAAGGCCTGGGTTCAGCGCAGAATGATGCTGGACCACTGCTTGGAGTTGCAGGTGTGTGTGTGCTTGAGTTTTCATCAGTTATTTCTTGCCAGCAGCCCCTATCTTTCTTCACACCTACCTGTCCACTCTCTAGCTATTCCATCGGGACTGTGAGCAAGCAGAGAACTGGATGGCTGCCCGGGAGGCCTTCCTAAACACAGAAGACAAAGGAGACTCGCTGGACAGTGTGGAAGCTCTAATCAAAAAACATGAAGACTTTGATAAAGCTATCAATGTCCAGGTGGGTCCTGGACATGAGGTCCTTGACTAGGTTTGCCTGAGTCACATCGTAATTTGATGGCAGTTCTATCTTAATGACTAGACTAAAAAGGAAGTTACCGATTAGGTTGTATTAGTTAGAACTATTATTAATGACCTTCATAATATTCTTGTTATTCAAGAGTCAGATGCAGGTGGAGCTTTAAAGTTCAAGAGCTCCCAGCCTGGACTACATAGAACATTCCAGGTTAGCCAGGACTATATAGTGAGACACTGTCTCCAAAATAAAACAAAAAATGCTATTCAGGTGGCAGGGATAGCTATGTGTTAAAGAGTACTGCCTAGTATGCTATATGGTTCAGTCCCCGGTACTTCAAAGAAATATTAATACAGCTACAGTTTTCATACCTACTTCAAAAAATACGCATTCTGTTGGTCTAGATGCATAGCTCCGTGGTTAAGAGCATTTAGGTAGTGCTCTTGGAAAGCACTTGATTTCGGCTCCCAGCACCTTCATAGGTGTTTCCCAAGTGTGTGTAACTTCAGCTCCAGAGATCTAATGCCTCTCTCTCTGAAGACACCCACACTCAGTGTTTACATGTATCTACTCACATAGGCATGAACACATCCCCATAATTAAAAACAAAAGTATAGTCCGTCACATATCCAACAAGTACTTCTTTAGTTGAAAAAATAAGAATTTAAACTGGGCCAGATATGAAAACGTACCTTTATTACTACCAGCACTGAGAAGCAGAAGCAAATAGATGTATAAATTTGTGGCTAACCTGGCTTACATGGCCAGCTTCAGGATAGCCAAGGCTATATAGTGAGACCCTGTCTCAAAATACCAGCAAGAAACCTTGAGATACCAGCTTGGTGGGTACTCCTGTAATCGCAGTGTGTGAGAAACTGAGGCAGAAAGATGAAGTTCAAGGCCAGGCTGGGCTACATAACAAAACTGTCTCCAGCCGGGCAATGGTGCACACCTTTAATTCCAGCACTCTAGAGGCAGAGGCAGGTGGTTCTCTGTGAGTTGGAGGCCAGCCTGGTCTACAGAGTGAGTTCCAGAACTGACTCCATAGCTACTGAGAAGCCCTGTCTTCAAAAACAAAAACAAAAAAAAAAAAAACTGAAGGAAAAAAAACTTACCTCCAAAAAAGAGAGGAAAGGTTGGGGAGGGGGGGGCTCAGTGGTTAAGAGACTGTTCTTCAGAGGACCTGAGTTCAGTTCCCATCACCCACATTGCAGCTCACAACTGTTTGTAATTCCAGTTCCAGGAGATCCAGCACCCTCACACAGACATGTAAGCAGGCAAAACACCAATTTATTTATCTTAAATAAAAAATAGATAAATAATTAAAATTAAAAAGAAAGGAAGGGTTGCTACCCAGGGCTAGAGTACTGCTTAGTGTACAACAAACCCTCAGGGTTTAGCACACAGCCCCAAGACGGTGTTTAAAACCTCAGGTGACTCATGAAGCCCATAGGATCAAGTACATGAGGACCTGGATTTGATCCCTAGAACCCAAAAGCCATGTATAGTGTGTTTATAATCACAGTGCGGGGCTTTCTGGAAGCTGGCCAGTCAGCCTAATCGGTGAGAGACTCTGTCAGAAGAGCAGTGGCACCCAAGCCCAATGTCTGGTGTTTATAAATATGCATACACATACACACTTATTGCACATACATATACATATAGAAAAGTACTCAAATGAGTTCTGTATTATTGTATGATAACAGAACTGTAACTCCCTAGAAGAATGCTTCCTGACATATATGAAACTTTGGTTCAGACCATAGCACTGCAAAAAACAATGATGGTATTGGAAAAAATTAAGTTTTCTAAATTTATAAGTATTTATATGCTTGTCTCCTAAGTATAGCATGAATGTGCAGTGCCCTTAGAAGCCAGGTGTCAGATCCTCTGCAGGTAGAGTATAGCAAGCTTGTTGTTAATAGCCACATGGTTCCTGGGAACAAAACTCAAATCATGTGCAAGAACAGCACATGCTCTTAATGACTAAGCCATCTCTCCAGCCCCCAGATTTGTTCTGTTTTGTATTTTGAGACAGGGTCTTTCTGTTTAGTCCTGGCTACCCTGGAAATGGGTATGTGTGGTACAGGCTGAACTTAAAGATACCAGCCTGCTCTGCTGAGATTAAAGGTGTCTGCTACCATACCCAGCCCCCCCCCCCCAAATTATCTTTTGAAGGGTGAAAATTTATGTTTGATAAGGTAACACATTAAAACAAATAGTAAAACAGATAAACAACTGACTTGAAAACCATTTTGTTGCAAACAGAAGAGTGGTCATTTTATGAGCCTAGTTTGTTGCTGTGGCATCTGCTGGTGTCCCAGCACCTGCACAGCTCAGTATGACCTGAAGTCCTCTTGAACTAAACCCCACTCTAGTAATGTTGATAATCAAGCTGGCTTCTAAAGTATCGGTGTGTTCCGATCCTGCCACCAGTTGGTTCCAAAGTGTAACCATCTCCTCTGAAAGTTAGCAGGCTGACAGGCCTTATCCAGCCCACCCCGACCTCTTTACCTGTTTGTCCTCAGGAGGAAAAGATAGCTGCCCTGCAGGCCTTTGCCGACCAGCTCATTGCTGTTGACCACTATGCCAAAGGAGACATTGCAAATCGTCGCAATGAAGTCCTTGACAGGTAGGTGTCCTGTGGTGATTACTCTACCAGTTGAGATGAAAGCCCACATGTGAGAAGCCACGCCTACTCAAGCTTCTTCTTATCTGGTAAAGAACACTCAACATTTGATCTTCATTCATAGGTGGCGCCGCCTAAAAGCCCAGATGATTGAGAAAAGGTCAAAACTTGGAGAATCTCAAACACTTCAGCAGTTCAGCCGGGATGTGGATGAAATTGAGGCCTGGATCAGTGAGAAGTTACAGACAGCGAGTGATGAGTCCTATAAGGACCCCACCAACATCCAGGTGAGTGGACTCAGTGGTGCTGGCTCTGAAGTGCCCGTGTTAAATGAAACTTAAAGGAGTTTGCCTACAAAACCATTCGCACCACTGTGAAGCTTACTTAGGAAGAGTCCCTGGGCCAGTGGGCAAACACTGCCGCGTTGGTGGAGCCATTTGAAAGCTGCTCCCTTGCTAGTTTCTGTAGAAATTTGTCTGCTATAATGTGTCTAAGGGTCCTACTCCTGTGCTGTTCCCAAGTGCTGAATTTCCTGGGGAAGTATGATGGCAATTAAGTCTTTAATAGCTGAGACAAGTTCACATCAGTGTACTGAACTCTTCTTTCAATCTGTTTTTGTAGCTTTCCAAGCTGCTGGTAAGTTCTCTATGCTTTTAAGAGTTGTAGACTTGTGAGCTCTGGGGTCTGTGTTCTACTCTGTGGAGTACTGTGACTGTGGTCACGTAATGTCCACTGCTGTCTGTTCATCCATCACCATTCTAATCCCCAGTCACCCTCCATCCAAGTGTCCCTGTGAGATGTGGCTTTATCTGTTGTAATTAGCCGGCAGTCCTTACCTCTTCTTCCCCATTCCATCATCCATGCAAGTTCTGTACAGTGTTTGGTTTGGGGGCAGTAGTGACCACTTTTTTTCAAGGGGTGCTTTTGAAAACAAAATATCAGCTTCTATATGTGAGAGACTGAGTTTGTTTTCCTGGGTTTGAGGTGTCTAGTGGCCTGGGCAGGGCAGGGCAGGGCAGGCTAGCTTGGGATGAATCCAATACATACCTCGGCTGGTATCAAGAGGTGCTGGCCTAGAGAACTGGAATAGCAATACATGCTTCCAAATCTAAGTAGACATTGCTCAGGAGGTCACGAAAAGATTATCTGTCATCACATGGCTCCAAGTCCCAGAACTGGGAAGAGGAAATAGAGCTGTAGAAGAGAGTAAATAAGCCGGGCGATGGTGGCGCACGCCTTTAATCAAGCACTCGGGAGGCAGAGGCAGGCGGATCTCTGTGAGTTCGAGACTAGCCTGGTCTACAGAGCTAGTTCCAGGACAGGCTCCAAAGCCACAGAGAAACCCTGTCTCGGAAAACCAAAAAAGAAGAAAAGAAAAGAGTAAATAGGTTTGTATCAGCAGTGATGAGAGCAAAGCACAGAATGACTGTTGTCAAGACCTGTGCGCAAGACCTGTTGGTCTTGGTGCTGCTTTAGCAGCCAGGATCTCCTCCCTGCAATGGTTACTGCCTCTGAAATGAAACATTGAGTGCAGAATTCTTAGCCAAATAAACTATTTTGTTGGCTTTTTTTTGTGGGTGTTTTTCTTATTGATCTTTACGTTTGTCTGTTCTCTCCTAATTTTCTTTCTCAGTAACATTCTCCCCTGAGACTATTTCTCTTGCTCTGTATTTTTCCCAGAACTGTTACAGCTACTGTTATCCTCATAATCATAGATCTTAAGTGTTTCAGCATCTTTAGTTTCTTAACAAATTCTTAGGAACCATACCAGGCCCCCAACTCTCTTATTCCTTGCAAAAATAAAATTCAGCCTGCCTTTAGACTGGGTTTTCAACAGCCTCGTGTTGATTAATGACAGGTAGCAAATATAATCCTACAAAGCCAAATCTTCATCAACAGAACCACTGCAGCCACCAGATGTTCCTGCTCTAGGGGTGGGGATAGCCCATCCACGTTACCAGTCAGAACTTCTGTCCAGGACGCATAAAGACATGGGTTGACAATGGACGTGTGGTTAGATTCAGAACTAAAATTGACCTCAGTCTCCTACAGATTTTGAGGCTTTTTTCCCAGCCTGCTGGTGAGCTGTTCAGAACTGGCATTAACCCCACTGCCCTTGAACTAATGTTGTCTCCTTTCTGGCCTAAACCTACCTCTGCTGAGCTCCCATAGACCCCAAACCATAGCACCACACAACCTGTGGTGGCTTTCTGTCAACACTAATGCTTGCCTTGTTCCTTACCTTCCTAGCACTCACTCCTTCCTGAGCATCTCTTTTGCCTTAATGACAAGGCTGGCAAGAACTGCCTCTTAATGGTGATTTGGTATTTTCAGAGCAAGCACCAGAAGCACCAAGCCTTTGAGGCAGAACTGCACGCCAATGCTGACCGAATCCGTGGCGTCATCGACATGGGAAACTCACTCATCGAGCGTGGAGCCTGTGCTGGCAGTGAGGACGCTGTTAAGGTATGGTCCAAGGACCCATACTGTCTCCAGAAAGAGTGGCAGCATGCTACTGTCCACTCCACTACAGCTGAAATACAGTGTAAGACCCACAGTCTGTAGAATCTGAGAACTCAGTTCCTGTGATTGTTTCCACTTCCTTTCTCTAATTTGAGTCTTAGGGGTGGGTCCTTCAGAGATTTCCCCATCCCAAGTGACCCCCGTCTCTTCCCAAGGCCCGCCTGGCTGCCCTTGCAGACCAGTGGCAGTTCCTGGTGCAGAAATCAGCTGAGAAGAGCCAGAAGCTAAAAGAGGCCAATAAGCAGCAGAACTTCAACACTGGAATCAAAGACTTTGACTTCTGGCTCTCTGAGGTAATGTGAGATGGTTCTTATGCCTGCATTTGGGTAATGAATGGGTCCGTCAGCCAGCCCCAGATTGTAAAAGGGGATCCTCTTGAGAGCACCTTGAGCAGAAGTCCTCGTTGTGTGAGATAGGTTCAGATTGCTATTACAGAGTGAATAGAGGCTTAGAACATAAAAGTGATTTCAGAAGACCCTGGCTGTCAGACCTCTACCCAAGGGAGTGTATAGAGGAGGAGATGGGTGGCTCGTAGTGATTTCTACCAATCTGCACCAAGAGGAAGAGAGTTGGAATCTAGGCACACGTAGGAAACCTGGACAGCAGAGGCTCTAAAGAGGGTGATTTTAGAAACCACCACTGTGAACACTTCAGAGTCCTTTACCAGTCTGTTGTATTTGCGTGAATTGTTGCAGAGGTGTATTTTATCTGAGTTCATGGTGTCATCTTTCCTTGGTATCTGTGGCAGAGTATTATCCCATATCACTAAATTCTCCCTAAACATTTGCATATGGGAGAGTCCAAAGATTCTTACTGTGATTTATGAATTTCCTTTGGGAATGGGCTCCAAAAAGCCAGTTCATGCACTAATAAATACTGGTTTCATGGCCAGTGGCCCCACAAACTGCCCAAGCCACACATTGGGGGGTTGAGGGGAGGGCAGAAGGAGAGTGGGGAGAACATGAGGGATTGGGTAGGTCAAGTTGGGGGAAGGGCAGAGAGGGAGAGCAAGGAAAGATATCTTGATAGAAGGAGCCATTATGGGGTTAGCAAGAAACCTGGCACCAAGGAAATTCCCAGGAATCCACAAGAATGACCCGAGCTAAGAATCTCAGCAATAGTGGAAAGGGTGCCTAAACTGGCCTTCCCCTGTAAGCAGATTGGTAACAACCCTAATTGTCATCATAGAGCCTTCATCCAGTAGAGAGATACCTTGCTCAGCGTGATACAGGAAAGGAGGGCTTTGGTCCTTCCTCAAGTGATATGACAGACTTTGTTGATGTTGACTCCCCATGGGAGATCTCACCCTCTCTGAGGAGTGGATGGGGAATGGGGATGGGGGAGTAGGAGGAGAGGAGGGAGAAAGAACTGGAATTGGTGTGTTTAAAAAAATTGGTGTGTTTTAAAAAAAAATTCTGTCGGGCTGCCATTCAGGGGTCCCTAGAGTGGAGACTGCAGGGATAACACTTATCTCACGGTGATCACACTGCTTCGGTCTCTGTGCTCTTTGCCCTTGTATCCAGAGAAGACTTGGGACTAAGCCTCTATCCCTACTCTGAGCAGGCTCCTTACTCATACTGGACCCAGCCTAGTGGGCAGAATTGTGATTCCTTGGTGCTAGTGGGCAGAATTGTGATTCCTTGGTGCACACACTTAATCCCAGCACTCAGGAGGCAGAGGCAGAAGAAGGATCTATGTAAGTTCAGAGTAAGCCAGGTATACATAGAGAGATCTTGTCTCAAAAACAAACAGAAACAATTACAAGAACAGACAGTAACTCATGATTGAAAAGGACCTGGAGCAGCTCCTGGCCACCCTTGGTTTCCAGAACGCTGTGACGCTGTGCATGTGTTCTATAACAAGCATTCCTTTTTGTGTTGCCAACTGCAGGTAGAAGCTCTCCTGGCATCTGAAGATTATGGCAAAGACCTGGCCTCTGTGAACAACTTGCTGAAAAAGCATCAGCTGCTGGAGGCAGACATATCAGCCCACGAGGTCAGCAGGGTAACAGCTGGGAAGGTGGGGTGATTAGAGAGAACCTCAAGAGTGTCCCAGTGTGTTGAAAGGGGCTGGCCTTGGTCAAGGAATGCCTGATACCCAAGGCAGCAGTTTATGGACTGGTTTGATTTTTCTCAGCCTAGGATATGCAGATCTTATCTGTAAGTACTAATTGTTTTGAAAAATCAGGTGTGTTCTTAGCTGGAAATGGAGCTCAGTGGTCTAGCAGTTGCCTGTCACATCCAAGAGTCTGTCTTCCGTCCATGCTGCTACAAAATTAAAGGGGTTTTGTTTTGTTCGTTTGTTCATTTGTTGGCATATTTTCACCTTTGTTGTTTGCTTTTTTGGTTGTTTTGTTCCATTAATTTTTCTGAGACAGGGTTTCTCTGTGTAGTGCTGGGTGTTACATAGACCAGGCTGGCCTTGAACTCACATAGATCCACCTGCCTCTTAAAACATATGCCGCCAGTGCCCAGCAGTTGCTTGGTTTTTGTTTTGTTTTGTTTTGTTTTTGAGATGAGGTTTTGCTGTGTAGCCTTGGCCAGTCTCAAACAAGATCCGCCTGCTCCACCTTGGAGTGCTAGGATTGAGGTGTGCGAATCACACCTGGCCCTTTATTATTTTTCAATGGGACTTTCAATATTTAGTCCTATCTGGCCTCAAACTTGCAGTAATTTTCCTGTGTCTGCCTCCCAGCATTTGTGGTTACAGCATTTACACCACACCAGAGGCTTTAGATAATTCCAATAGTAGTTGTATACTGTGAGTATGGTGGTACTTTTTATAAAGGGGATAAGTGAAAAGGATAGCATTGGTGACAGTTTTGTGGTTCTCTATTGGTCCATCCCACGGAGGACATCTGGGACTTAAGGTTCCGAGTTGATTGGCTGTGTGTGGTGTGTATGATGGGTGCACAGAATAGAGTGAGGCTGGAGGAAGAGGATTTGATTCAGAGCGTGGAGGATGGTTTTTCTCTGCTTCTGCACTAGCAGATTGGTCACAGTTTTGTAGCTGTTCATTGCAGAGTGGAATTAGTTTTTCAAAATGAATTGTGCCAAAAGTGTTGCTTTTATCCTGTATCCTTGGTCCATCCTGGGCTTAGAATGGATTGTATCCACTTGTGATTCTGTCATATGTCTGGCTCAGTTAGGAAATGCTGGTCCTCTGAGTTACACATGTTAGTTCTAAATAGTTTGACACATTTCCTGTGTAATACCAAAACCTCATGCCTTGTTATGTTAGTCTCATCAGAAAAACCATGGGGTGCCAGATAAGAATTGTCCAAAATTCCAATTTACATCAAAAAGTTTGAATTTGGGGCTAGAGAGAAGGCTCAGTGGTTAAGAGCACTGACTGACTGCTCTTCCAGAGGACCAGGGTTCAATTCCCAGCACCCACATGACAGTTCACAACTGTCTGTAATTACAGTTCTAAGGGACCTGACACCCTTGGCAAAACACCTATACACATTTAAAAATAATAAAATAAAAAAGTTTGAATTTTACCATTAAAAATTGAATTCTGTTCCTGTCAAGTGGTAAACTCACTTATGTCTTTTTGAGGAGCAGGGTAGGTAGAGTTTTCTATTGAATACTCAAGACTGAATGGCCATAGCTTTCCTTTGAGTTCTTCTTTAATATCAAACTTGGACTTTTTTAAAATTACGTTTATTATTTGTTGAAGGGAGGTAAACACAGTCAGAGGATAACTTGTAGGAGTCAGTTCCCTCCTACCATGGATGAACTTAAGTCATCCTCTGAGCCATCTTTTTATTTTGGTTTCTTGACACAGGGTTTCTCTTTCTAACAACTCTGGCTGTCCTAGAACTGGCTCTGTAGACCAGGCTGGCCTCTGCCTCCCAAGTGCTGGGATTAAAGGCGTGTGCCACTACCGCTCAGCCGTCTTGTAGGCCCAAGATGTTTGATTAAATTAAGTTTTCTATGAGTACACACCTTTAATCCTAGCACTCAGGAGATAGAGGCAAATGCGTCTCTTAGTGCCAGGCCTACATGATGAGACCCTATCTGAAACAAAACAAAAATTCACTTTTGCTGTTTTTCAAAAAAAGTAAAACTGGTGATGTAACTTAGTGGTAAAGTGTGCTTATCCCACACAAGAGTCAGTTCAATTTCTAACATCAAAATATTAAAAGATAAAGAAATGAAGGCCACTACTAAGCAAAATAGGTGGCAGTAAAAAGTGGGTTTTCGCTGCAGCTGTGGCACTGTGTTCTGTATCCGTACCTGCTCACCATCAGTGTGCGTGTCCAAGTCTCTGTCAAGAGAGCTGATTTTACAGAACTGCAAGGGCTCACATGGCATTGATTTATGAGGCTGCACAACCTAGTACAGAATTAATGAGTGCTGTTTTCAGGGAAGTTTTTGGGACCAGGTTTCTGAGCCCTCTCTTGTGTCCCTGCCCCAGGATCGTCTGAAGGACCTGAACAGCCAGGCCGACAGTCTGATGACCAGCAGTGCCTTCGACACCTCCCAAGTGAAAGAGAAGCGGGACACCATCAATGGACGCTTCCAGAAGATCAAGAACATGGCAGCCTCCCGAAGAGCAAAACTGAGCGAATCCCACCGCCTGCACCAGTTCTTCCGAGACATGGATGATGAGGAGTCCTGGATCAAGTGTGTGCCCAGCAGTTGTGTGTTCAGTGTCAGGGGCTTCCTAGAGAGCAGAAGTTTCAGGCTTCCTTGGTCTGTTGGGGAGGTAGGGAAGTATGACGTAAGGGCATAGTTTAGGGACCTGCACAGTAGTGAGTGAGACCCGTTACCCTGTGGTGATGGTAACCATGATATCACAGTAGACCCTGCTTTTTGGGTCCTAAGAAAGTTGTGTTTTGGTTGTTTTTTCCTGATCGTTTTTGGTTTTGGTTTGGTTTTGTTTGTTTTTTGTTTTTTGAAACAGGGTCTCTCTGTTTCCTTATATGACACATGAGTAAATGGAGTGAATAGCACACACCAGTGGTGTCCCTCTCCTCAGGACAGCACAGCCCTCTGTGTGCTCGTGACACTTAGAGGAGCCACGTCCATTGACATGTGCATGGTCAGAGACAGTTCTGGGTGCATGGCTTTGGGAAACAGTGACTCCTATTCCTTAAAAACGGAAAGAGATTTTTATGAAGAAAGTGGTTGAGGTTGAGGACGCTCTAGTTAGTGGCTGAACTAACACATCCATGGACTGAGCAGGTGCAGGCTGACCATATTGCCTCTGCTCCTCAGAGAGAAGAAGCTACTGGTGAGCTCTGAAGACTATGGCCGAGACCTCACAGGTGTTCAGAACCTGAGGAAGAAACACAAACGGCTAGAAGCCGAGCTGGCTGCCCACGAACCAGCCATTCAGGTGAGTGGTTGCCCTCTGCTAAGAGCACAGGGCCAAGAGGAGAAGCAGCACCATGTTTGTTTTTTTGAGTCAGGGTTTCTCTGTGTAACCTTGTCTGGTGTGGAACTCTCATGCAGACCAAGCTAACCCCAAACTCAGAGATCACCCACTTCTGCCTCACCTCCCGAGTGCTGGGATTAATAAAGCTGTGCCCAGCACATGTATCCTGAAGAGCTAATTGTGAATGTGATGTTGAGGTGTCCTGAGCTCCGGCCACAGACACCTGGAACTGGGCCCTCGGCATCTGCTGGTGTTGACTCTTGCTCTCGCTTGTCAGGGCGTCCTGGACACTGGGAAGAAGCTGTCTGATGACAACACCATTGGGCAGGAGGAGATCCAGCAGCGTCTTGCACAGTTCGTGGAGCACTGGAAGGAACTGAAGCAGCTAGCAGCTGCACGGTGAGCACATAGCAGGGAGCTCTTAAGACAGAAGGCCCAGCCCTTCCTGCCAGCTCCCAGGACCTGGGTGTCAGGTATTACCTGGCTCCAGAGGCATTCTGAGCTGTTCCTATCCAGTGATTCTCCAGAGTGTCCTGTCTGAGGAGCACTGTCTGCCTTGTGTCCCTCAGGAGACTAAACCATGTTTACACATAGACACATCCCTTCATGAATATTTTATCCAAATTTATTTGTTTATTACTTGTTGGTGCTGGTAACTGAACCCAAGATCGTAGACACAGTAGTCAAGCACCAATACCACCAAGCTACAACTCCAGCCCCTCTTCATGGATATTTTAAGTACATACTAATGATTTCCCCTTCCCCATACTTTAATAAGGGGCCAGCGGCTGGAGGAGTCCTTGGAGTATCAACAGTTTGTAGCCAATGTAGAAGAGGAAGAGGCTTGGATCAACGAGAAAATGACTCTGGTGGCCAGTGAAGATTACGGAGACACTCTTGCTGCCATCCAGGTCAGGAACGCTAAGCACATGCATAAACAGTGAAGTTCCACCAGCTCACAGTCTGGGGGTACTGCAGGCAGGTGGGCCAGGTCCACCACACCTCATAGAGGAGCCCTCACAGCTTCCGGGCCACACTTCATTCCAAGCTTTGTTTCCACATAACATCTCCTTCTGTTCACTCTTTTCTCTGGCATTCTGTTCCATATGCCTGTCTATCCAAATTGACCTCTCTTTTGTAAGGATACAATCTTACGGTAAGAGAGACTGAAAATATCCCTTAATGTCCTTTTTTCCCCGTGTTCATGGCCCCATAGCCACTTCTAGTTGGTTGACAAGCCCCTCGTTCTGGTATAGGCTAGATTAGCTTTATCCACAGTTTGCATTGCCTTGATCTACTCTCCTCACAGTGGGCAGTCCATGTGTAGTTGAGGTCACTAGAAATAGGAAGGGGAGGAAGATTATCCTTCGGTCATTGGGGAACTAGACCTGGGTCCTCATGGGATATGTGTTGTTGCTTTGTTGGGTGCTTACTTCCAGCTTTCTGTCCATTTTTTACAACCTAAACTTGGTGGTTCATCTTCTCCTGCAGCCTGGTCTTACTCCTGACTCCCTGGTCCTCCCCGTGGAGCAGAGAGTAAGAAAACCAGGCTCATAGCTGTGCCACCCTCTATCCCGAGACCTAGCTACTCACATCACAGGCTCAGTGGTGAACCTCACTGCTTCTCTCTAGGGCTTGCTGAAGAAACACGAAGCTTTTGAGACAGACTTCACTGTCCACAAGGATCGGGTGAATGACGTCTGTACTAATGGACAAGACCTCATTAAGAAGGTGAGCCTGGATTCCAGGAAGACCCTTGTTCTCAACTCAAAGTACACCGAGCTCAGTTCTTACAGAGACTCAGCAGGCCTGTGCCATATTTCACACAGCAGGAAAGAGTTGCTTTTGAATTGGCACACTCCTTGGCCAGCTTTTGGCCTTTATATGGGGAAGTTGGTTCTTTTCTGACAGTAGAACTTCTAGAGTCCTATTCTCTCAATTCTTTTTTTATTGTTTTATGTGCATGGTTTTGCCGTCACCACACTTAGGTATTGCTCAAAGATATCAGAAGAGTGTATTGAATATGTTAGAACTGGAGTTATTGATGGCTGGGAGTCACCGTGTAAATGCTGGGAATTGAACCTTGGGCCTGTAGAAAAACAGTCAATGCTCTTAAACCACAGAACCATCTCTCTGCCTTTTTTTTTTTTTTTAAGATTTTTATTTTTATTTTATTTTTATTTTTTTGGTTTTTTGAGACTGGGTTTCCCTGTGTTGCTTTGAAGCCTGTCTTGGAACTAGCTCTTGTAGACCAGGCTGACCTCGAACTCTCAGAGATCTGTCTGCCTCTGCCTCCCGATTGCTGAGATTTTTGGTTTTTCGAGACAGGGTTTCTCTGCGGCTTTTTTTTAGAGCCTGTCCTGGAACTAGCTCTTGTAGACCAGGCTGGCCTCGAACTCACAGAGATCCGCCTGCCTCTGCCTCCCGAGTGCTGGGATTAAAGGCGTGCGCCACCACCGCCCGGCTCCGATTGCTGAGATTTTAAAGGCATGTGCCACCACCACCTGGCAGATTTTTATTTTTTTATGTGTGTGTCTGCACTATATGTGTGTAGTGCCCACAGAGACCACAAGAGGGCATATTAGATTCCCCCTGGAAGTGTTAATACAAGCAGTTGTGAGCTACGGTGGGTTCTGGGAACCCCAGTCCCCTGTTCCTTGTTTCTTAGTGATAAAGGTCGCTATAGCGATATTAGAAAGTATAATAATAAGTAAGTAGGAAGCACATGACACAGCAGTGTGTTTCTACAGGGAATTCCAGCCTAACTTGGGCTACGTGGTAACCCTGTCTCAGAAACATCACTAGAAATCACCCAGAAAGCCATCACTCAAAAATGTCTATTCTAGACTTTATTTTATCTTGAGACAGGGTCTCATGTAGTCCAGGCTGGCTTCCAACTTGTTCTGTAGCCAAAGATGACCTTGAACTCCTGATCCTCTACCTCACAGGCGCTTGAATTGCAGCTATGTACCACCACACCTGGCTCATTGGGATTTTAATGTTTGGCTTTCCAGACTTTCCCTCTGAACTGTGTAGAGCTAAGCATGAAATGTCCACTTCGTAGGATTGTATAACTCCGTGGGTTGTGCGAAACCTATTGCAGTAGGGACAGTTCACATTTACTGGTGACTCTTTTCTGGAGAGAGGAAAACGTCTCAGTACTTTGAAAGCAGTGGAACTCCAGACCCAGGCTGTGCAGCGTCCGTCCCAGGTGGCCGTCAGCCACGCAGGCCCTCGGGACGCAGTACAAGTACGATGAGTGCTTGGAGCTCCTGTCACGGTGCTACTCAGTAACTGCCATGTGGAGAACTGGGATTTGGGACTGGGCTGGTGCCCCAACTGGTAAAGCCTTTGCCTAGCATCTGTGTGGCAAAAATACTTAGGTGTCTAGGTTTGTTCCAGGGAGAGCTTTTCTCCTGGCCGTGATCAGCAGGCAGCATGAGACTGGAGTCCAGACTCCAGAGCTCTTGGGCTAGGAGAGTGAGAAGCCTCACGCCTTGCTGAGTCCGACCCTTAGCATATGCTGTCTGCTCTAAAGAATTTCTTTAGTGCTTTGTTCTGGGCAAACTTTACCTCTTTAACAAAACATTTCTTTTTCTTCTGCGGTCTTGTACATGTTTCCAAATGCAGCTCTGGCTGGCGTTAGAGCTGGTGTTCAGGCTTCACTATCTCTTGTGTCCATGGCATCCAAACACTTCCCAGAATTACTGTCTTCCTTACACAAGGTTGGAGCCATTCTTTGTCTGTGTTCTGTTTAATATTTAAGTGGTGATTCTTCCCTTTTGGAAACTCTGGTACTCACTGCATCACTGCCCGAGTGCACACTGCACTCACACCGTCCTCTCCTTCTCCTGCTCCTGTGGCACTGATTAATGGAATTGCTAGTCACGGGCCTTGTGGTTTTATTTTTGGTTTTTGTTTTTTTGAAACAATTTCTCTGTGTGGCCCTAGCTGTCCTAGAACTCACTCTGTAGACCAGGCAGGCCTTGAACTCACAGAGATCCTCCTGCCTCAGCCTCCCGAGTGCTGGACCCGGCCTAGTCCCAGGTCTTCGTCACTCTTAGACTTTTACTCAGTGCCACCCTTTGGAAGCCTCACTAGCTCTGGTAAGGGAGCAGAGAGCCCATGTGACAGAAGTTGGACAGTTTGGTGCTGGGAACCTGCCACAGATGGGTGACCGCGACTGCTGAGCAAACTGGTGTGTGCTTCTGTCCCGGCCAGAACAATCACCACGAGGAGAACATCTCTTCAAAGATGAAGGGTCTCAATGGGAAGGTGTCTGATCTTGAGAGAGCCGCAGCCCAGAGAAAAGCAAAGCTGGATGAGAACTCAGCCTTCCTACAGTTCAACTGGAAGGCTGATGTGGTGGAGTCCTGGATTGGTGAGTAGGTGCAAGACCCAAAGCAGCCACAGGGTGTGTTGCCGCACAGTGGGATTTCTGCTAGAGAGAAGAAACTTTTAGGACATGGGCTCAGATTCTGCTGCAGGACAGACCTGGTTGCCCAGTAGGAAGCAACATCCCGAAGTCAGAGTTGCCACAGCAGTGCCTACACCAGGCTGGCGTGAGGGTTCACCAGACAGTGGCCTGCAGACCTCAACACAAGCGATACAGAGACCCAGCACTAGTCGGATCACCAAAGGGTCAGGCCATGTCAGAATTGCCCACTAGCTGCCTGGCCAGAGTGCCATCTAGCTAGCCCCTGGATAAAGGGAACTGGTTTCTGGTGTCAGCCCATGTGACACAAAAAGATTTCCACACTCAGTTGAGGCAGGGTGGTGGTCACAGGGAGCAGGCAGCCACTGTGCGCTCAGGAAGAGTGCAGGTGACTTTGGAATTGGAGTGTGAACACCCTCTGTCCTGTGGCTGGCTTTTCTAAGCCCATCTGGATTCTGGGAGGGCTAGGACAGTCCCATGCTTTGTTTTACAGGTGAGAAGGAGAACAGCTTGAAAACTGATGACTATGGCCGAGATCTGTCTTCAGTCCAAACCCTGCTCACCAAGCAGGTCAGTTAGCCACCTGAATGGTGGGCTGGATTTACTCAGTAGCACTTCTAGGAGAAGGCCAGTAGGTGTTCTGCCCTTAGGTCTTGGCCTCCTGGCAAGGACAGTCAATAGTAAACACTTCCAGTCTAGGGCCTCAGAGTTTCCAGAGGGGTAGCACAGATGCAGAACCAGACATAGGTGCAACAGCTTGATGGACTGGCCAGGCTCAGACATAAAGTGCCTGTCCGTCTTCAGCAGGCTAGGGTCTGTGGGACAGGTTTTCCTGGACTCGGTGTTACACAAAGTCAACTGAAAGTAGTCACAAGTGAATGGTCTGCTCTGTGTGAGGAGCCAAGGCCATACATAGCCATGCCCGGAACTTGAATGCTAGAACGGAAGGGTTTATTTATGGCCAGGAACTTAAGAGGAGAACAGTGCCATGATCTGTGGTCTAAGGCAAATAGGGACATAGTCAGGTCTGACTACATGTCAGCAGGAGGAGGAGCTCTAGGCCCACTACCATCTGCTTCTGCCATCTGAGCTGAGGCACATTAGGCTCCTTGCAGTACATACAATTGACTTGTGACTTCTCTTTGCAGGAGACTTTTGATGCTGGCTTGCAGGCCTTCCAGCAGGAGGGCATTGCCAATATCACTGCACTCAAAGACCAGCTGCTAGCTGCCAAACACATTCAGTCTAAGGCCATCGAGGTCCGACATGCCTCCCTCATGAAGAGATGGACCCAGCTGTTGGCCAACTCAGCTACCCGGAAAAAGAAACTGCTGGAGGCCCAGAGTCATTTCCGAAAGGTAAGGGTAGTTATATTCAGTTGGACCAGTGGACGGGACGGTAGAGCCCATTTTTTTTTCTTCCATGCTATGCCATCCTGTGAGGAAGGAGTGCCCTCAGCCCAGAGGAGCTGAACATGAGCCTGGAGGCAGTGGAAACTGAAGCATGTGGAGCTTGTACCAAAGGGCACCAGGCAGGGAAGTGGGGAAGACTCTGAGATGGGGCAGAGAGCCAGAGTCCCAGGAACTGCCTTACCCACATAATACCCACATTGACACCCTGCCCCTCTACTTCTAGGTAGAGGACCTCTTCCTGACTTTTGCCAAAAAGGCATCGGCCTTCAACAGCTGGTTTGAAAATGCAGAAGAGGACCTGACAGATCCAGTGCGCTGCAACTCTCTGGAAGAAATCAAAGCCCTTCGAGAGGCTCATGATGCCTTCCGCTCATCCCTCAGCTCCGCACAGGCCGACTTCAACCAACTAGCTGAGCTGGATCGCCAGATCAAGAGTTTCCGCGTGGCCTCTAACCCCTACACCTGGTTCACCATGGAGGCCCTGGAGGAGACCTGGAGGAACCTGCAGAAGATCATTAAGGTGCACCTGAATGGGCAAGCCACTTAACAGCCCTGTTCCCTGCCCTGGGCTGTTTGTTGTTTGGGTCCGCCTCAGTAGAACTTCTGCCCCTCTCCACTTTTAAGTCCCACTGACATTTCCCCAGGGTAGAACCATGTTTATGGTGAGCCCACAGGTGTGAGGCCAGAGGTCAAGAACTAACTGAAGGTAGTAGCATCTGCTTTCCTTTTGTCTCAGGAGCGGGAACTGGAGCTGCAGAAGGAGCAACGGCGGCAGGAGGAGAATGACAAACTGCGCCAGGAGTTTGCTCAGCATGCCAATGCCTTCCACCAGTGGATCCAGGAGACCAGGTGCCTGCCCTGTGGGGCCAGCCCAAGAACGTGCTGCTCCTGCAGCTCTGGGACACAGGGAGCTTGTGCCTGGGCCTGTGGCAGTAGTTGCACTTAATTAATTAATTGAAGTTGCCTTTAATCCTAATACTCGGGAAGCAGAGGCAGTTCAATCTCTGTGAGTTCAAGGCCAGCCTGGTCTACAGAGTTAAGTTCCAAAACAGCCAGGGCTACACAGAGAAACCTTGTCTCAGGGGAAGAAGAAAAAAAAAAAAAAAAAACCTGGTGCCTAAGCCAAGTACAGTTGGCATCAGTTATCCCAGTGCACAGGAAGATGGCTATGAGCTTGAGTCCAAAAGATGGGGTGGTGGGGAGGACTCATTTCAACAGAGATGATGTTGGCACCTGTCCCCAGTAAGGTAGAACTGCTGTCCCTGGTGACTGAGGGCACTGATGTTCTGCTCATTTTTTTTCTCTCCTCCATCCCGCCCTGATTGCTGCTGTATGTGGACACTACCGTGGCTCCTGGCTGCTTGGATCTCCACAGAACATATCTCCTCGACGGGTTAATATTGCCTTCTTTCTCCGGGCTCATGGTGTGGTGGTGTCTTGTGTGCTTGTCCCTGTGTCCCTTGTTCCCAGTGGCCTGGCTTACAAAGGTTCCAAGGATGGGCCTCCTGCCCATCTTGCCCATGCCCTTTGTCCCTGCTAGAAGAATGCATGGTCTTTTGCGGGAGTCACTTCCCCTCTTTCAAGGCAAGGAATGTCACCGTGAGAGGAAGCCAGAGTCTTAATGCCTAGAACCCCTGTCCATGCCTATTCACCAGGATTGGATTAGCAACTTCCTTTTGGCCTGTTTTTCCATGGTGACCAGAAGGCTGTGCGTTAAGCCTCAGTGGTCAGTGGACATAGAAGCTGGATGGCTGTGCTAGGAGCTTGGGCTGAGTACAGTATCCAGTTGAGGGAAGTTCTACAGCCCCCTTAGGACTGAGGTGGCCCTATCTTCCCCCTGGGGAGGGTAACCAGAATTGTTCACCCTAGCTAAAGGCAGAATGTCCTGTGTTATGATGTGGTGTGTAGATAGGGCTTGGAGGAGTCCCCGGGAGGAGCAGGGCTATCTCCCAGTCCCACCAGGAGCCTGTACCCAGGCCATCCCCCTGGCCATTCTTGCCAGGCCAAGCCAGACTGAGGATTAACTAGTGTCCGGGAGGTTCTGCAGAGGGCAAGTCAGGCATGTAAGGGTGATGACCACAGAAACCTGCCCCAATCAGTCAGGTTGTAAGAGGCTTTGCAAGGCGGGAAGGATTGCAGCAATGGCCTGAGCACCCCAGGCTTCCCCATCCTATGCTGTCTGCTGCTCTTGGTCTTGTTTCTGTGCAGTGCCATGCTTCCTCACCAGTGGCTCCTCCCAAGCTTTGTCCCACCTGGCCCAATGCCCCTTGAGCTACCTACCCATGGTTCCCACCTGATGCCAGGCTGCCAGCTTGTGGCACATGTCTGTCTCGATATGCTCTTGCCTCGCCTTCCTTTGGTATATTCATTTGGTTTCTTTTCTTTGAATAGCATAGCATATCGTCGGGTCATTCGTGTCTATCAGTATGAAGTTGGGGATGATCTGTCTGGAAGGTTCTTCTCCTCTTATTTCTCTTCTTCCCTCACTGTGGTTTTACCAATGCACTCTGGACTCCCAGGCGGCTCTGCTTTCTAACCCACACCCTAGCCACTTGGGAGGAGGTTCCGTCCCCCTCCAATGCACTGGCCCTGCGTCCTGCCCCAGTCCCTGGGCCTCCC
This sequence comes from Arvicola amphibius, assembly GCF_903992535.2. NCBI lineage: Eukaryota > Metazoa > Chordata > Mammalia > Rodentia > Cricetidae > Arvicola > Arvicola amphibius. Next base: position 47,938,293 of record NC_052053.1, read on the forward strand.
TTTTCCCGGGGGATGGGGCGTGCCTGTGAGTCTCAGCTGCTGGGGTAGGAGGAAGCCTGGTGCCTTGCCTTGCTAAAGCATTGTGAGCTTGGGGAGACTGTGGAGTTCTTCCTGGCTCACTCAAGTCACAAGGGTAGATTGGGGTAGACATGGGTACAGAGGAGATGGGGCTGTGTGCACTGTGTGAACTTGTCCCTGCACGTGATCCTGCTTGTTTGATGTCTTTGTTCACTGGGAACCTTCTTTGTACTCACACATCTTGGAGAGAAGCAGGCTTTTCAGAAAATGGTCTTCGAAAGGAGACCTAGCCTGGCTGTGTCTAGATTCTGGAACCCAAATCCAGAGTTCTGTCACAGCTGTCCTCAGCAGGAACCAGTTGGCCAGCACACCCACTTAGCTATCTTACTGGCCATGCTGTCTCTTAGAATGTGGCTTTTCCCCTCAGTAGCCTAAGGGGGATTAGAATTGGGCTAAGGGGACTGTCAGTGTCTTGACTGTCCTTACAGCCCCAAGGACTCCTGTCTGTTGGGTTCTTGGCCTCCTGTCAGTGCAGAAAGGGGACTATCATGCTATCAGGCCTGAAACTGCTCTGTTCCTATGGGGAACAAATTTAATTCCCTAGTGACCTTTCAAGAGCTGAGAGGCCTCTGGCCTATGTGTCTCTGAAAAGGAAATGGTGCCTGCCCTTTCTCAGGCCTGTTAGAAGGGAGGTCAACACCATATAGGTTGTTCTCTGTGAACAGCACTGCAGGCTCTGGCACTTTGTACCAGGAGGAAGAGTTAAATGTGGACACTGATCCACTGCGATGGATCCCTGCTCACTGTGCTTCTGTGTTTAGGTCCTGCATGGTGGAAGAGTCAGGAACTCTAGAGTCTCAACTCGAAGCTACCAAAGTGAGTGCCCAAAGTGCTCTGGCCACCCCAGAGGTCCCCAGCCAGGCAGCCACTCAACCTAGTCTCTGCTAGCTGCTGTAACGGAACCCTATTTGAAGAGGCCAAGAGGTCCTTGTGTGCACATTGAATTCTTATTGGCACCTCTGCCGGTTGCTTTATGAAGACTTTCCCCTCCACATCCTACCCCTCCTACTCTTTCCTGACTCTTTCCAGCCCTGGGAGATCTCAGCTGGGTTCTGGGGCTTGAGGCATCTCACACTGGTTTGTCCCCCGCAGCGCAAGCACCAGGAGATTCGAGCCATGAGAAGTCAGCTGAAGAAAATTGAGGACCTGGGGGCTGCCATGGAGGAAGCCCTCATCCTGGACAACAAGTACACTGAGCACAGCACTGTGGGCCTGGCCCAGCAGTGGGACCAGCTGGACCAGCTGGGCATGCGCATGCAGCACAACCTGGAGCAGCAGATCCAGGCCAGGTACCAGGGTCTGGGCCAGGGTGGGGGACCACCCAGAGTACAGCTGTCAACAAGGGACTGGCACAGGAGGGCAGAAGATGTCACCTCTGCACGGAAGGCCCGCTCCCTACTTCTGTTCTTCTTCTAGGAACACAACAGGCGTGACCGAGGAGGCCCTCAAGGAATTCAGCATGATGTTCAAGTGAGTATGGCCCAGGTACCTTGGCTGAGGGTGGATGGGAGGCAGGGACCATATGCTGAGCCCTGGGCTCTGTACTACAGACACTTTGACAAGGACAAGTCCGGCCGGCTGAACCATCAGGAATTCAAGTCCTGTCTTCGTTCCCTGGGCTACGACCTGCCAATGGTAGAGGAAGGAGAGCCTGACCCCGAGTTTGAAGCAATCCTGGACACTGTTGACCCCAACAGGTAAGCTGAAGGGAAAGGGGACAGTCTTCGCCTCCCTGTGAGCACCCTGCTCACTGTACCTGCCTCCTGTAGGGATGGTCATGTCTCTCTGCAAGAATACATGGCTTTCATGATCAGCCGTGAAACAGAGAATGTCAAGTCCAGTGAAGAGATTGAGAGCGCTTTCCGGGCCCTCAGCTCTGAGGGCAAGCCATACGTGACTAAGGAGGAGCTCTACCAGGTAGGACCTTGGGAAGGGGCCAGAGCTCCTGGGCACCCCACACATACAGTCAGGAAGCCTGTGTCTGCTGGCCGATCTGGCCTGGCCCAGCAACTCCTACCTATGGGCACTTGTCATGGTTGAGCTAAGCATACCACCTCTCCTCCAGAACCTGACCCGGGAACAAGCCGACTACTGCGTCTCCCACATGAAGCCCTATGTGGATGGCAAAGGCCGTGAACTGCCCACTGCCTTCGACTACGTCGAGTTCACCCGCTCACTCTTCGTGAATTGACCCTTGGCTCGTAGGTGAGCCTGACCCACATTGCCTGCCCTGCTGTCACCTTGCTGCATGTCACTTCCTCTGTGCTTTCAAGGAAAATATTCCAGACAATGTTACTTTCCAGTGTAACCGTAGGCCTGCTTAGCTTGGGGTAAGACTTGGTAGAAAATGGTGCTTCAGTAAACCGCTTACAGTCCAATCACAATTGCCATGTTGCTGTGGGACCCAAACCGCTGCACAGCCAGCTGTCTTCATTCCCACTTAAAATCAAAGCAGCTGGTTCATCTTCCTTATTCTCTCTCCTCCCTCCCCAGATTCTGTTTTCATGTAAAAGACAAATAAAGGACTCAGTTCTCCCCCTAGAAACTTTTGTTCCTCTTTATTCAACTTAGCACACCACCTTCCTGAAGGGACACCACATCCCTGCTGCTCCTTGTGGCCCTCAGGTAGCTACTTCCGCTTCCAGTTGATCCAAGTCCTCTGTCTCCCTGGGCCTTTGTTCCGTGAAGGCTGTGCTCAGCCGCCACACCTTCACCGTGCCCTTGGCATCACCAGCAGCTAAGAGCTGAGTCTGCTGGCTGTTAAACTCAAGACAGTAGACAGGACTGCCATCTTGGGTTTGTGTTATGGAAACTGTGGGTTTCTGTGAGCTTTTCTGGAGGTCAAACAGTTGTACATCACCTGCAGGGAGAAAAGTTCAGAAAATAGAAACGACCGCTGGGAGAGGCTATGGCACGTACTTTTCCTGTGTGCTTTGTGGTGGGTGCCAGTGGCCGGGATAAAAACCATCCTCAGCACATGACCCCTCCACTTAAGACAGGCCTTGTGGCTCTTGCGTACCTTCCCCAGAAGCAGCAGCAAAAACCAAAGGGCGCACAGGGGACCAGCGCACGGCAAACAGGTACTTGTGAGAGAGCTGCAATGAGGTCAGGGGCTGGGCCTGCAGCATGGAGTACAGGTGGACATGGCCATCGGTCCCAGCACTCAGGAAGAGATTCCTAGACAGTGCAGAAAAGGGCATCTGCATGGTGCTGCCACCACCACCTCCCGGCCGTCTACCTATGGAAAATTCCCTTGGCCTCCACAGCTATTAAAAATGGGGCAGGTCCTGGAACCAACTACCAAAGTGCAAAGAATCAGAATGCTGGTGTTGAAAAGCCTGCGGCAGGGCCGCTTTCCCTGTGCCTGAGTGGCAAGCACAGGCTGATGCCCCTACCTGTGGAAGGGAGAACAGCTCACAGAGTACACAGGGCCACCATGGGGAGAGAAGGTGAACTGCACCGGGGCCCTGAGAGGCACAGAGCTGGGTATCCGAGTGAGGGCAGCTGTCTCTGCTGCCAGGGAACACTTGAGGGGAAAGCCACCTTCTGTGCCCAGAACAAAAAGGCTGGAGTCGAAGCTGGAGAAGGCCACTGATGTCACCCCCACCTCGGTCTCTCCACGGGGCGGCTGTGGAAAAGTGGCAGTGACAGTAAGTCCTGACAGCCAGCGGGCAAAGGGAGGAACACAGACGGGCTCCCGTGTGCTTACCTTCTTCAGTTTGGTGCTCCGAGGCAGCTGCTGCACAGCCAGAGCAAAGCCCTTTGAGAGCCGCAGCTGGCCAGTGCCACTGCCCCTCCAGAGCAGCACCCGTCCGTCAGTGGCTGCACTCAGCACCTGGAAGCGGTGGCTGTGCCGGGGTTCAGGCAGCCACAGCACCTGAGGTGACGACAGAGCACAGGCAGAATAAAGGGCACATCCCCAGTGTCAGCCTCACCTGCAGCTGTGTCCCTTCCTTCTTCAGACCACCTGTGTGGGAGGCTGAGAAGAGCCTGTGCCCTAAAGGGCACCCAGTGGGGGAGCTGACTCAGATGGCGCTCCAAGAATGCCCAGGCAGCTGTCTAACCGCCAACTCCTTGAAGCAGCTGATGCTAGCACCCCCCACAGGGTGTGGGAGTGGCTCCTGACCTGATAGACAGGGTCTGTGTGGGTGTCATCAGTCAGACCTGTGCGCCAAAGCAGTGGGTCCTCGGGGCGGCCTGCGTCCCACACCAGCACCTCACCGCTGTACAGCCCCCCTATGGGGACAGGATCACATCAGCCACACCCAGCAACCCCTGCACGTTCGTGCCATGCAGTCAGAACAAAGGCCTCTTGAGAGGATTTCCTGAGGGGAAATCCTAGTTCCGGGACCCAAACTCAGTCTCTCCTTGCTGTGGCTCAGGGACCATACCCAGTAACCTACTCCTCCAGCAGGGGCATCCGCTGTCAGCACTGAGGGGAGCCCACCTCTTTATCCCCCTTTTTTCATCCTGCCTCTTGCACAGCCAGACTCAGCCCCTTCCAAATGACTCCTTCATCCAAGCAGGCAGATTATCCCCAGCTACAGACAAGCCAGAGGGGTCCTGCCCTGACCAGAAGCTGAAAGGCCAGCCAAAAGCATCCTGGCTGCCTATAGCTGGGTGGGAAGCAGAATGTTGGGAAGAGAGGAGGCTGGGGAGGGCTCAGCACGTACCTGCAATGTGTGAGGGCTGTGTGGGATGAAAGGCCAGGCACATGACGGCACTGGGCACCTCCACCACTACTGATGGCTGCTGGGGGTTCAGGCCTTGGCGGTCCAGGTTCCAGGTACACACATAGGACTTGAGCGTGCTCCAGTCCCCATCATCTAGCCTGCACGAGGACATGCCTGAGTGTCCTCCAGGCTCCCATCATCACCTCCACCTCTGCTCTGCTAACCCCCATAAAAACGAGCCTGTGTCCCCTTCACGCCCAGACTCTGTACTATGGGTATATTCACAAGTTCCTCTGTGGCACTGAAAAGCGCAGGTGTGAAGTCACTTCAGATCCCTGTCTGTATCCCCGGGTGTTACATGTGTAACATGTAGACAACACTACTCACATGCAGACTGCCCTGGAGCTGGGCAATAGCCCACTGTGAGCAGAGGGCACTTGTAATTCCAGCACTTGGAAAGCTGAGACAAGATAAAGAGACCAATGCCATCCTGAGCTACATAGTGAGACCTACGGTAGGGAGAAGGGTCCTCAGACCCCAAGTGTGTAACTATGCATTAGTGGATGGGAACCACAAAGCATCCAGCAACAGATACCTGAGTAAAGGCTGGTGGCCAACATGAGCCCAGGGCTGGCTGCCAGGTAGGTAGACTTAAGGCATGGGCTCTCAGCCCCTCCCTCTGCTCTCTACCGAACCCTTTATCCTGAAGCTAATGAAACAGAGGCCCAAACAAGTCTTGGTACCTCCATTATTTCCCACCCACCCCAGCTGCTACTCACCGGCCATAGGCACAGGCCAGCACAGAGCCTGTGGCGTTCCAGGAAATGCTGGTCACGTGCAGACCTTGCCCTTGGGCTGGGGGGTAGACCAGGGTATGCAGACAGGACACCTGCAGAGACAGACCATTCCTAGCCCTAGATGCTAAGTCCATCTAGTAAGTGGTTCTCAACCTGTGGGTCACGACCCCCAAAGGGGTCAAATAACCCTTTCACAGGGGTTGCCTAAGACCACAGGAAAACACAGATATTTACATTATGATTCATATCTAGCAAAATTGCAGTTATGAAGTAGCAATAAAACTAATGTATGGTTGGGGTCAGCACAACATGAAGAGCTGTGATGACCAGCCACACAGATCAGGAAGGGTGAGAAGCACTGCTCTAACAGGGAGCCTCCAGGCAGCAGAGGAAAATCACAGCCATGCCCAGGCAGCCCAAGGCCTACAAGCTGCTAACAGACAGAGGAAAATGCAGACTAAATTCTGGGCATGAGGGCATCACTATAATCCCAGCACTTGGGAGGCTGAGGCAGGAGGATAGCATGAGATATAGCCAAGCTTGAGCCATATGGTGCCAACCAGGTTGGATTCTTTTTTTTCTTTCTCATTTTTTTTTTTATTAAAAATTTCCATCTCCTCCCCTACAGTACCCTGTCTCAACACACACACACCCTCCCCCAAAGACAGAACAGACAGCCTTCACCTGCCATCCGTGCAGGTGCTTTCAGAGCCTTGGAAGGCGCCTGAGAAACAGATGATGCAGCCACAAGCCAGAGTCTCAGAGCTCAGCACATGGAGCAAAAGCTGCAAGCAAAAGAATGGTAACTGCTGCACACAGAGAAATGCATTAAACCCCACCAGCCTCTCAGGCAGTCTCAATATATACCCCAGTCTAGCCTCAAACTCACGGCAATCCTGCTTCAGCCTTGTGCTGGGATTGCAGATGTGGGCCAACATGGCTGGCTTCACTCCCTATCTCCCCAATCAAGGCTTTTTTGGAATCTTGATTTGGAGTCTTTCCCAGCAGGTGGGAGCAGCAAAGGAGATGGTCCAGTCCCAATGGATATTGGGGGGAGGCCGGTTGCCTAGCAGCAGGGTATCAAAACTCTGGTGTAAAACTCCACACCTCCTGATCCCACGACTGGACCAAAGCAAAAGCCTAGCCCTGCAAAAAGCCTTCAGGAACACACGCCCACTGCCACTGACATGCAGGGGTGTAGAAATGCTGAAGGCCCCCAAAGGCCACGTAGCAAGAGGTCCCAGTCATACAGAGACCACAGGAGCAGAGACCTACCAGTGTGGTGATGCACGCCTGCTATCCCAATATTCAGGAGGCTGAGCCAGGTGGAGTACCAAGACTCTGAAGTTAGCCTGGGCTACAGAAGTAGGTCAGTCTCTGAATTCAAGGCCAGCCTGGTCTGCATAGTGAGTTCCAGACTAGCCGGAGTTACCAGAGCGATATAGTGAGATCCTATTGTTCTTTTTCTTCTTCTGGAAGAAAAAAGCGGGGGGCACTCTGCCTTGGGGCAGCCTACTCCAATCTGTCTTTGGAACATTTGCTTTGCTAAATAAACTTCTGCTTCAACTGTCAGAAATAAGTAAGTAAACCAAATATATAAAGTGAAGCGACAGCCAGGCAGCCTCCTCAGAGCCAAGGGTGCCTGCAGACCAGGCTCTCCTGTGGCCCGAATGAGCCACCCAAGTCCACTCTCCACCAGAGTGAGCCACCGCATAGATACCCTCAAGAAAATGGTCGGGAGGGCTCAGGATTTAGCTCAGAGGTAGAGTGCTTGCCTAGCAGGTGCAAGGCCCTGGGTTCAATCCTCAGCTGCAGAAAAAAAGAAAGGGTTAGGGACAAGGCCAAGGAAGGAAGCTCCTGAGGAAGGCATGGGTCTGTCACATGCAGCTCCTTGGCCTGGGATGGGCTTCCCCAAACTCCTGAGCTTGTGGAAAACTGAGATCCTACATGCATTGTCACCTGGGCACATCAGTTACAACGTTCACACTAAAGCAAATTGTAACTGGTCATGGTGATACACATTTCAGGGGTCTCTGCAAGTTCGAGACCAACATGGTCCACAAGCTACATGGTGCAACCCTATCTCAAAAAAAAAAAAAAAAAAAAAGAAAAGAAAAAGTAAAGCATGCCCATGGCTAGAGGTTAACTCATGCACTGGCCTTCCACTTGTCCAGAGGTCCTGAGTTCAGTTCCCAGCACCCATATCAGGCAACCTACAACAGTCTGAAACTCCAATTACAAGTAGTGACACCCTTGCTGACCTCCATGGGCACCAAACCTACAAGCACATACCCACAGGCAGAGACACAGACACAGATAGACACACACGTGCACACACATACAATTAAATAATTCTGGGCTGGAGAGATGATTAAGAGCACTGGCTGCTCTTCCAGAGGTCCTGAGTTCAATTCCCAGCAACCACATGGTGGCTCACAACCATCTATAATGAGATCTGGTGCCCTTTTCTGGCATGCAGGCATACATGCCGGCAGAACACTGTATACATAATAAATAATAAATAAATAAATCAAGCTGGAGAGATGGCTCAGCAGTTAAGAGTCCTGAGTTCAATTCCTAGCAACCACATGGAGGCTGACAACCATCCTGCAGTAGGATCTGATGCCCTCTGCTGGCAAGCAGAGCACAAACATAAAAAAAAATATTAATAAACTGGGTGGTGGTAGCTCATGCCTTTAATCCCAGCACTCGGGAGGCAGAGGCAGGTGGATCTCTGTGAGTTTGAGGCCAGCCTGGTCTACAGAGTGAGTTCCAGGACAGGCTCCAAAGCTACAAAGAAACCCTGTCTCGAAAAACCACAATATATATTTAAATAAATTTTAAATAACTAAATCTTTAAAAAAGAAAAAAAAGCCAGAAGATAGTAGTGCACACATGCCTTTAACCCCAGCACTTGGGAGGCAGAGGCAGGCAGATCTCTGATATCAAGGCCAGTCTGGTCTGCAAAGCAAGTTCCAGGACAGCCAGGACTGTTACACAAAGAAACGCTGTCTTGAAAAAACAAAATCACTAAGTTGTCTGACAACACACCTGAGAGAGAGGGAGGAGGTCTGGGGCCCACTATAAAACAAGGAGACCCAACCCCATGGTTTAGTCGCACGTGACACTTCAGCTGTCAATCCAGCTTCACACACAGGTCCACAGGGGACTGCGAGGAACTGCCAAGACATGCTGGCGCCTTTAGAAGGGAGGCCGGGGTTCAGGTTCCAGCTCAGACAGCTCAGTGCTGTGCAGCCCTAGGCAAAGCACTCAACCCACCCAGGCCCATCTCTGAAAAGATAACAGGAACAGAGTTGGCCGAGGAAAGAGACTACAGCAGGTCACTCCCGAGGGTGGTACCAGGCTAAGGGCAGGCTGCCCTTGAAGCCCACACCTCTTCTGCCACTTGCATTCATCATGGTCACAGACTTCCCCTGAAGGGTCACCTCCTCCCAGGGTGAGTCAGTCCCACCCCTCTGTCCCTGGCACACTGGCTGCTGGCACTGCAGGCACTGCAGTAGAACAAAGCAAAGCTCTAAACAGACCATGGGGCCGCAGGGAGGGGCACCAGCCCAGGCCAGCCGTCGGGATCCTACCGTCTGCTGTGGCTCCGTCCAGTTCACCTCGTAGCCATCGAAGGCATGGCTCTGCCAGTTGTTGTTCAGCTCCCGGATGACCACGGCCTCCACCCTCCGGAGAAAGGCAGCAAGTCTGAGGGAGTCCTGCTGCGAAGCGGGCAGCACGGCCACTGGCTCAGGAGCCTCCGTCTGAACCTGGGCGTCCACATGTGTCCGGGCCTGAGCACAGGCCTCTGCTGTGGCAATGCCGGCTGTCTGGCAACTCTTCTGGAAGGAGATTAAAACCAGGGTCATGGACCACTGAAAAGACACGATGGGAAAGGTGCTTGCGGCCCAGTCTACGACTTGGGTTCAATTCCCAGAACAACCCATATGGTAGAAAGAGAGAACAGACACCAGGTAGTGGTGGCGCACACCTTTAATCCCAGCACTCGGGAGGCAGAGGTAAGCGGAGCTCTGAGTTCGAGGCCAGCCTGGGCTACTGTCCTAGCTTATTCTCTGTTGCAATAATGACCAAAACCAACTGGGGTAAAGGGTTTATCTGGCTTACAGATAGATTCCCTCACTGTCTCAGTCGTAGCTTTTATTTTTATTTTTTTATTTATTTATTTTGGTTTTTCTTTTTCTTTTTTTTAAGATTGATTGATTGATTGTTATGTATACAACATTCCTTCCCTGTATGCCTGCAGGCCAGAAGAGGGCACCAGATCTCACTACAGATGGTTGTGAGCCACCATGTGGTTGCTGGGAATTGAACTCAGGACCTCTGGAGGAGCAGTCAGTGCTCTTAACCTCTGAGCCATCTCCCCAGCCCCTGGTTTTGGTTTTTCAAGACAGGGTTTCTCTGTGTGTAGTTCTGGCTGTCCTGGAACTCACTCTGTAGACCAGGCTGTCCTCGAACTCACAGAGATCCACCTGCCTCTCCCAAGTGCTGGGATTAAAGGCGTGCGCCACCACCACTAGGTTTCAGCCAGGGGTTATTGTTATGAAGAGACACCATGACCACGGCACCTCTTATAAAGGAAACATTTTACTGAGGTGGCTTACAGTCTCAGAGGTTCAGTCCATTACCATGGCAGGGAGCACAGTGGTGCACAGACAGCTGTCGTGCAGGAGCCGAGAGTGCTGCATCGTGCAGGCAACAGGAAGTCAACTGATTCACACTGAGGGAAGCTTGAGCAAAAGAGACCTCAAAGCCCACCCCCACAGTGACACACTTTCTGCAACAAGGCCATACCTTCCAATAGTGCCACTCCCTATGAGATTCTGGGAATAAGGCATTATGGGGGCCAATTGCAATCATCAAAGGAAATTGGAGCAGGAAGTAAAGCGGAGGCCACAGAAGAGGCTGCTTCCTGGCTTGCTCAACTATCTTCCACAACCCAGGTCTGCCTGTGACAGTGGCATCACCCACAGGGGCTAGGCCCTCCCAAAACAATGGGAGGTGGTGGCGCACGCCTTTAATCCCAGCACTCTGGAGGCAGAGGTAGGCGGATCTCCAGAAGTTCAAGGCCAGCCTGGTCTACAAACCTAGCTTGTACAGAGAAAACCTAGTTTTACACAGAAAAACCCTGTCTCAAAAAACCCAAAAAAAAAAGAAAAAAGAAAAGCCCTATAGACATGCCTGCAGAGCAGTGTGGCATAGGAACTTCAGCAACTGGCCTTCCCTCTTTGCAGATGACGGCAGTTTATGTCAAGTTAACAAAAGTTAACAATGACAAGAAACTAAGCAGGACAGGTGCCTATCTTTCAGACAGGCTTCCATGACAAGTCAGTGGAGAGAAGGGCAGCCTCCGTCAGCCCGCCCATAGGCAACGCAAGCAATGTTAGCCCTACAACAAGGCAGGGAAGGCAATGACATCAGCACGGGTGCACAAAGCCAAAGCCTCTAGTGGAAACCGTGTGGTCAGCCTGGCATGCTGATGTAAGCCTTTAATTCCAGGACTCGGGAGACAGAAGCAGAGGCAGAGGCTTCTGAGTTCCAGGCCAGCCTGGTCTGCATAGCAAGTTCCAAGCCATCCAGGGTTACCATGTCTAAAAAAGAAAAATAAATAAATAAAAGACAAGGAAAGGCACAATCTAAACTTGAGACAGTGACGGTGATGATCTCAAACAATGGCACCCACGGGGGGGGGGCGGGGGGGAGAGTGGGGGTGCACTATCAGGAGGTGTGGCCTTCTTTGAGGAAGTGGGTCACTGTGGAGGCAGTCCACACCTGTGAGACAGCTCACTTCCTGCTGCCTTTGTATCAGCTGCAGAATTCTGTAGCACCAGGCCTGGCTGCATGACGCCACGCTCCAGCCACCATGCTCCCTACTATGAGGATAATGGACTGAACCTGTCAGCTGCCACCTCATTTAATGTTTTCCCAACAGCTGCCATGGCCATGGTGTCTCCTCACAGCAACAGAGACGTAAGACAGTGACTCACACCTGCAATCCTACCACATGGAATGCGGAGGCAGGGGGATCACAAGTCCATCCTTGTTTACAGTGACAAGTATAAAACCAGCCTGGCCAGGGCGGCAGTGGTGCACATCTTTAACCCCAGTAGTACTCAGGAGTTCGAGGCCAGCCTGGTCTACAGAGAGAGTTCCAGGACAGGCTCTAAAGTTACAGAGAAACCCTGTCTTAAAAAAACAAACAAATAAATAAGCAAAAATAAACCCCCCCTGTGAAGCATGAGACTTTAAAAACTTTTTGTCTGTGAGTTCAAGGCCAGTCTGATCTACAAGAGTTAGTTCCATTGACACTTAGGTCTGTTACACAGAGAAACCTATCTCGAAAAATCAAAAAAGTATTTTTTTTGTTTATGCTCAGTGGTGGTGATGCACATCTTTATTTTTGTATTTTCTTATTTTTTTTTAAAGATTTAGTTATTTATTATGGGTACAGTATTCTAAGTATTGTCTGCGTGTATGCCTACAGGCCAGAAGAGGGCACCAGACCTCATTACAGATGGTTGTGAGCCACCATGTGGTTGCTGGGAATTGAACTCAGGACCCTTGGAAGAGCAGGTAATGTTCTTACCCTCTGAGCCATCTCTCCAGTCCTGGCGCACATCTTTAATCCCAGCACTTGGGAGGCAGAGGCAGAGGGATCTCTGTAAGTTCAAGGCCAGCCTGGTCTAGAGAGCCAGTTCCAGGATAGCAAGGTTACATAGAGAAACTTTGCACAAAAAAACAAAATAAAACAAAATTTGCTTGGCTTTTCTTTCCTGTTTGTTTTGTTCTATTCTTGTTTATTTATTTTTCAATTGCCTGTTTGTGTTCAGAGAAAATGGAAGTGTGTGGATTTGGATGGGCTGAGTGGATCTGGGTTGGGGAGGAGAAAGATGATCAGAATGCACTGTATGGAAACAACTATTTTAACTAAAACAGCAGTAACACACGCGTGTGCCCACTTATTTTTGTGGTCCTGGGATAGGATGGAGCCTAGGGCCACACACCCAGCCCCTTCACCCTCCTTTCTGATCACAGCTACTCACTTGGTCTTGACAGTTGTAAGAAGAGACCACCAAAGAGCCCCTGGGTTTCTCCATGGTCTCAACGCACCCCGCCCATGACTGTTCTCTTCCAAGGCCTGTGGGAACACTTGGGAGACACTCTACATGACAGCAGTAGAGCAAGCACCCTCCTATTTGATCCAGTGAAGAACACACAGAACCTTTAAGGGCACTGAGTAGCTAAACCGGCAGCCAGATCTAGCCTCCCTCCTGTGCATGGAACGCAGTGTGTGTCGAATGTGCGCCTCCCCGCCTTCCAGGGGCTCAAATACCCCAGGATGACTTCAAACTCACCCTGTAACTGAAGATGACCTTGAACTTGTAAGCCTCCTGTTTTTCCTGGGGTTACAGTTATGCTCCCATATCCAGCTTCCTCAGGGTTGGGAATTAAACCCTCAGCTCCAGGCATGCAAGACAAACACTCTACCAGCTGGCCCACACCCAGGCTGAAACTCCCCTGTGAGCGCTTCTGCAGCAAATGGCTACTCAAAAAACTCGACCCAAGAAAGCATCCCTTCTTGACCAGGCTGGGAGCAAATCTCTGTACTGCTGATACTTTTGGTTAGTCTGTGTCTCTTCACACTGCTGTAAAGAGGGCCTAGAAACAAAAGTGTTGTCTCATACCTGTCATCCCAGTAATACCCCCTATTCCCCGCCCCCAGGAGGTGGAGGCAGGAAGATTGTCATGAGTTTGAGACCGGCTTAAACAACGATGTCTCAAAGCAGGGACAGGGCTCTAGCATGCCTGTCATCCCAGCTCTAAGGCAGCGGCAGCAAGATGATGGGCCACAGATTTATTTAAGGGCACAGGCTCCAGCAGAGGGCGCCATGTGCCCTGAAACACAAGCAAAGCCTCAGATGGCCAGTGGAGGAGTTCCCAGAAGCTCTCAGGTGCAGCAGAAGTCCACCCCACAGTCCGTGGGATGGGAAGAAGACAGTCCAAACTTCCTGGGTTTCTGCAGAAGTAGAAAAGCACACAGGGCCCCTCACTCCCCCACAGAGCTGTTCACTGAGGAACCAGTCCTGGAACAGCTAGCCTGCAACTGAATGCCATTCATTTGCACACGATAAGAGAGCAAGGTGGGGCAGGGCGGCAGTGAGCACCTCTGCTACTAGCACTCGAGAGGAGAGGCAGCGGGTGCCAGCAAAATGGCTCAACAGGTAAAGGTGCTGGCCACTGGGCCTACATAATGAAAGTAGAGAACTGACTCCCACATAGTCCATTCACCTCCACATGTGCACTGAGGCATTTACACTAGTCTCTCTCTCTCTCTCTCTCTCTCTCTCTCTCTCTCTCTCTCTCACACACACACACACACACACACACACACACAAACACACAATGTAACAATTAATTTAAAAATAAAAACACAAAATAAAAATCAAAGATCATGCCGGGTGGTGGTGGTGCACACCTTTAAACCCAGCACTAGGGAGGCAGAGGCAGGAGGATCTCTGTGAGTTCAAGGCCAGCCTGGTTTACAAGAGCTAGTTCCAGAACAGGCTCCAAAGCCACAAAGAAACCATGTCTCAAAAAACAAAACAAAAATCAAAGATCATAATAGAGTAGCCAGCTGTGCTGAAGCAGGAGGACCATGGGAACCCAAGACTCTGGGACAGCCTAGGCAGCTATCAAGATCCGGTCTCAAAAACACGCGTTATGGGCTGGAGCTGGAGAGACGGCTCAGAAGTTAGGAGCCTTGGCTGCTCTTTCAGATGTAAGGAATTCAATTCCCAGCAACCACATGGTGGCTCACAACCATCTATAATGAGATCTTGTGCCCTTTTCTGGCCTGCAGGCATACATGCAGACAGAACACTATACACTGTACACATAATAAATAAATAAATCTTTAAAAATGTGTTAAATGTGTTTTGTAAAGATTTATTTATGTGCTGGTGGCACACATCTTTAATCCCAGCACTGGGAAGGCAGAGACAGACATATCTCTGTGAGTATGAGGCCAGCCTGGTCTACACAGCAAGTTCCAGGCTCCAAAGCTACAGAGAAACCCTATCTCAAAAAAACCATTATTTATGTATATGTGTTTTGCTCGCACGTATGGATGCACGTAGCATCCAGAGACAGAGGAACTAGAGTCGAGTCTACTGTGAAGTGCCAGGTGGACGCCGAGTCCTGTCAAGAGCGAAGGTGCTCCTAACCACTGGGCCGCAGTCTCTCCACTCAACTTGTTGTATGTTTGGTTTTCTGTTGTTGTTGCTCTTTGGTTTTGCTTGACTTCATTTGGTTTTTCAAGACAGGGTCTTTCTGTGCAGCCCTGGCTGTCCTGGAATTTACTCTGTAGACCAGACTGGCCTGAACTCAGAGATCCAAGTGTTGGATTAAAAGCGTGTGCCCCACACCTGACTCACAAGTATATATATATTTTTTAAAATATTTATTTATTTATTTATTATGTATACAATATTCTGTCTGTGTGTATGCCTGCGGCCAGAAGAGGGCACCAGACCCCACTACAGATGGTTGTGAGCCACCATGTGGTTGCTGGGAATTGAACTCAGGACCTTTGGAAGAGCAGGCAATGCTCTTAACCTCTGAGCCATCTCTCCAGCCCCCTCACATGTATATTTTACCACTAGTCTTTTTCCACAGTTTTTTGAGATAGGGCTTGTGTAGTCCAGGCTGACCTAAAACTTATTAGGTAGCCAAGGTTGGCCCCGAATCCCTGATTCTACTCCCCCCAATGGACTCAGACACCAGTTATCACACATGGCTACCAACCCACACTCTGATGAACACAGACCTCTGGTGCCCAACAGCAGGCTGAGCTAACAGTCGTTAACTACGAATGGCTCAGCACCGCAGTTCACAAAACAGATTCCCAGGCCACACCACACACCTGCTGTCCAGGTCACACCACACACCTGCTGTCCAGGTCACACCACACACCTGCTGTCCAAGTCACACCACACACCTGCTGTCCAGGTCACACCACACACCTGCTGTCCAGGTCACACCACACACCTGCTGTCCAGGTCACACCACACACCTGCTGTCCAGGTCACACCACACACCTGTGTTCAGGATCACAGCACACACCTGCTGTCCAGGATCACAGCAGGCAACACGCAACGTGTCAAACTCTCCAGGGCATCCCAGTGGCTCCAAGTGCACAGGGACCCCAACTCTAAAGGCCGCCCAGGGGAACAGCCTTGTGCTTTGATATTAGCAATGGCACCTTCTGCAAGACCCACTGGGGAACAATGACAAGGCCCAGCCTTAGGGCTGCACTCCCAAACCCAAACTCAAGCCAATGTCCGGAACTTGTCCTTCCATGACAGGCTAGCTGAGGCTGAGAAAAAAGCCCATCACTGCAGCAGGCATCTTTAGTAGCAGCAGGTGCCTCTCTGTGATGCCAAAGCCAGTCAGGGTTAAAAAGTGAGTTCCAGAGCCAGGCGTCGGTGCAGGCCTTCAATCCTAGCACTAGGGAGGTATAGGCCGGAGGTTCTCTATGAATTCAAGGCCAGTCTGATCTACAAGAGCCAGGACTGTTACATAGAGAAACCCTGTCTTGGGGGGGGAGGGGGAGGGGGAGGAGTGAGTTCCAGGTCAGACAGGGGTATATAGTATATGGGAAACCCTGTCTCAAAAAAAAAGGGGGATTTACAACACTGATTGCTCTTCTAGAGGACCCAGGTTAAATTCTCAGAACTAACTTGAAGGCTTTGCAAATCCAGGCCCCGAGGTACCTGATGCCCTCTTCTGGCCTCCAGGAGTACTACAGTCTCATGTAGTATACAAACAGAATGCTCATATATGTGAAATTAAAAATTAAGCTGGGCGGTGGTGGCGCACACCTTTAATCCCAGCACTGGGGAGTCAGAGGCAGGCGGCTCTCTGAGTTCGAGGCCAGCTTGGTCTACAAGAGCTAGATCCAGGACAGGCTCTAGAAACTACAGGGAAACCCTGTCTTGAAAAACAAAAACAAAAAAAATTAAATTAAACTGACCGGTAGTGGCACACACCTTTAATCCCAGCACTCGGGAGGCAGAAGCAGGTGGATCTCTGTGAATTCAAGGCCAGCCTGATCTACAGTGCCAGGACAGAGAAACCCTGTCTTAAAAAATAAAAACAAACAAAAGATTAAATATTAAAATCATTATTACACTTATTTATATATTATATATTTATATTCAATTTATTTATTATTTAAATAAATTAATTTATTTAATTAAAAATATAAAGAAAAAAATGGAGAAAAGACACTAATGCTTTTTTAGTCCACAGCTAAGATACAGCACATATTAGCATGTGCCAGTGTTCAACTTCTCCAGAGGAACTGCCAGAGATTGAAAAGATACTTACAGTACTGACACGGGCTTCCTGACAGCAGGGAAAGAAACAGCTTTGGGTTTGTTTGAGATGGGGTTTCTTTGTGTAGCCCTGGCTGTCCTAAGACTTACTCTGTAGAGCAGGTTGGCTTCAACTCAGAGATCCACCTGCTAAAGGCTTGTGCCACCATCACCCAGCTGACTAGGTTTAATCAACATCTGAACAGCTGATTACAAAGAAATGCTGAGGCGGAGCTTTGTGAGTTCGAGGCCAGCCTGGTCTACAAGAGCTAGTTCCAGGACACACACACACACACACACACACACACACACACACACACACACACAGTAAATGCTGAAATAAATTAAGTTTTCAAAGGTTCTTTAATCTTGGTACTGCAGAGAGCACTGGAGTTGAATGGTTGGGACAGCCGTGTGGAGGGTGGAAACTGTACCTGGGTCCTCTGCTAGAGCAGCGGATGCTCTTGACTGCTGAGTCATCTTTCCAGCCCACAAAAGTAAGTTTCTAAATTATACACACACGCGCGCACGAGACAGGGCACACGGTGTATCAGTGGACACATGCACACGTATGTTACAGGTTCCCACCGAGTTCAGAAAAGGGTTAGAGCCCCTGGAGATGGAGTCACAGATGCTTGTGAACTACCTGACTACCTGACGTGGGTGGGTCTTCTTGAAGAGCAGGGAGCCCCAGCCAGCTCCAAGCTAGTTTTTCTAGGCTGAGGACAAAGCCAGGGCTGGAGCGCTTGCCCGACCTGACAGGCAATGGTTTGATCCCAAGAACCTCGTCGTTATGCTACAGTGCTTCTGCATGCCGGGCAAATGCTGTACCGGGGAGCGAGGCGAAACACCCCACCACACTCCAATTATTCTTTTGTGGATGTGCAGCTGTTGTTCAAGATTCCATTTGCATTTATGTATCCATCTTGGTGTCTCCAGATGTGTGTTAGTGTCTTCAGAAGATGGTATCTGATCTTCTGGTGAGGTGGAATAATATTTTTAAAATAATTTTTTTTGGTTTTTTTGAGACAGGGTTTCTTTGTAGCTTTGGAGCCTGTCCTGGAACTAGCTCTTGTAGACCAGGCTGGCCTCGAACTCACAGAGATCCACCTGCCTCTGCTTCCAGAGTGCTGGGATTAAAGGCGTGCACTACCACCACCCGGCCTAAAATAATTTATTTAACTTTGTTTTATGTGCATTGATGTGAAGGTGTTGGATCTCCAAGAACTGGAATCACAAACAGTTGTCAGCTGCCTTTTGGGTACTGAAGACTGAACCCTGGTCCTCTGGAAGAATAGCCAGGGCTCTTAAGCACTGAGCCATCGCTCTATCCCCAATGAAATACTACTTTAACCAAGATGTAAACATTGTTTATACTGCATTAGTTTAATGATGTAAAGATACGCTGCTTTGCCCTCCTAAGGCACCTGATTGGTTTAGTAAAAAACTGAGGACTGGAGAGATGGCTCAGCAGTTAGGAGCATTGTCTGCTCTTCCAAAGGTCCTGAGTTCAAGTCCCAGCAACCACATGTTGGCTCACAACCATCTGTAATAAGGTCTGGTACCCTCTTCTGGCCTGCAGGCATACACATAGACAGAATATTGTATACATAATAAATAAATAAATAAATATTTTAAAAAAACTGAACAGCCAGTAGTTAGGCAGTAGAGCAACAGGAGAGGCTAGTGGGCAGAGAAAAGAAGTAGGAGAAGAAAAGAGAGAATGAGAGAGAGTCAGACACCTGGGGCCAGTCACCCTTAACCCCAGCACTCAGGGAGGTAGAAGCGGGCAGATCTCTGAGTCTGAGGCCAGCCTGATCTACAGAGAAAGCTTTAGACAGCCAGAGCTACACAGAAAAACCTATATCAGGGGCTGGAGAGATGGCTCAGAGGTTGAGAGCACTGACTGCTCTTCCAGAGGTCCTGAATTCAATTCCCAGCAACCACATGGTGGCTCACAGCCATCTATAATGAGATCTGGTGCCCTCTTCTGGCATGCAAGCATACATGGAAGGAATGTTGTATACATAATAAATAAAAAAGCTTTGGAAAAAATAAATAAAAATTAAAAAAAAAAACCTGTATCAGTGTCTTGGAGAGGGGGGAGTAGAGGGGAGGAGCTAATGTGCCAAGCATAAGGTTGAGCATTCATCACTAATATTAATTATCCGTATGTTTATTGGGAAGTGTTTTGTGATGTGGTGGTGCGGGAGAATTGTCTGTATTCTGTCAATCATGTTTTAAATAAACGCTGAATGGCCAGGAAGGAAGTATAGGTGGGTCAACCAGACAGGAAGTAGAGGTGGGGCGATGAGAACAGGAGAACGCTAGGATCACTGATCCTGCCCAGATCACTGAAGCAGCAGGATGTAATCTGCCCCACTGAGAAAGGTACTGAGCCACATGGCTAACACAGATAAGAATAATGGGTTAATATACGTGATAAGAGCTAATAAGCAGCCTGAGGTAATGGGCTAATCTGTTTTTTTTTTAATTTTATTTATTATGTATACAATATTCTGTCTACATGTATGCCTGCAGGCCAGAAGAGAGCACCAGACCTCATTACAGATGGTTGTGAGCTACCATGTGGTTGCTGGGAATTGAACTCAGGACCTCTGGAAGAGCGGGCAGTGCTCTTAACCGCTGAGCCATCTCTCCAGCCCCATGGGCCAATCAGTTTTATAACTTATGAACATCTTTGTGTGATTTTCTTTGGGGCTTGTCAGCTGTGGGGTACCAGGCGAGATGGAAACCCCAACAAGCCGGCCCTCATGTTACAATGTGGGATTCCCCTCTGTATGCTATGAATATCTTTTATTACCATAAGTTAATAAAGAACAGCTTTGGCCTATAGCAGGGCAGAATATAGCCAGGCTGGAAGAGATATAGAGAGAGTAGGGAGTCAGAGAGACGCCATGTAGCTGCCAAAGGATCAAGACGCTGGAACACTGAACCCTTACTGGTAGGTTAAGACGATACACAGATTAATAATAAAAATGTGTTAATTTAAGATGTAAGAGCTAACTAGGAATATGCTAGAGTCATTGGCCAAACAGTGTTGTAATTAATATAGTTTCTGTGTGATTATTCAGGTCTGGGCAGCCAGGAAACGAATGAGCAGTCTCCTTCTACAGGTTGATGGCCCCAAAGAAAATCTGCTACACCCTGAAGCTGTATTACAGGCTGTTTTGAGTGGCTCAGCCCAGGTGCTGGAAGCCAAAGTCAGGTCTTCTGGAAGAGAAAAAAATCATTTTTTTTTGTTGTGGCTGTTTATTTTTCTGTATGTGGATGTTTTTTCCTGGCATGTATGTTTGGTTTTTTTTTAATATTATTTATTTATTATGTATAAATATTCTGTCTGCGTGTATGCCTGCAGGCCAGAAGATGGCACCAGAGCTCATTATGGATGGTTGTGAGCCACCATGTGGTTGCTGGGAATTGAACTCAGGATGTTTAATGCTTTTAAGCGCTGAGCCATACATCTCTCCAGCCCTGGCATGTATGTTTGTGCACCACTTGTGTTCCTGGCGCCTCCAGACACCAGAAGATGGAATCAGATCCCTGGAACTGGAGTTAGGTGACTGTGGGCTGGGAAACAAATCCAGGTTTTCTGGAAAAAAAGTGTCTTAACTGCTGGGTCATGTCCCCAGCCTGTTTGTTCTGGCCTCAAGCTTCTGATTCTCCTGCTCCCGCTCTCCAAGCACTAGATTTACAAGTGTGTGCCACGCTGTGCACAGCTTTACCCTTGTCTGCCAGTTCAAATGTCTCTAAATCTGCGACATAAACCACCAATACCTAGGGGAAGAAACTGCCACCTCCTCCTGTCTCCTCCAACACTCTCTCAGTTATTAAGCAGGTAGGGGTGCTTGCAGTCCCGCCTAGACACCTGAGTGTCATCCACGGGAACCTTGTGGCACTGTCTTCTGTCTTTCCACAAGCACACACCCTCAGTCAAAGAATCAGTAAATAAAATACAATAAAAAGTTCAAGTAATCTCCTGAAGGAGTCAGGAGATGTACCCTCCAGGGGGCAGGCTTTTATACTCCATATATCAGGATCGTTTCTTAGAACCCTAAAGATCAGTCGAGGCAGTGGTGGTGCACATATTTAATCCCAGCACTAGGGAGGCAGAGGCAGGCAGATCTCTGTGAGTTCGAGGCCAGCCTGGTCTGCACACTGAGTTCCAGGACAGTCAGGACTGTTACACAGAGAAACCCTGTCTCGAAAAACAAAGAACTAGAAAACTGTTTTAGCCAACCCTCAAGATGCAGTCTGACTTTTCGAAAAACCAATGTCAGTTTGACATTCCTAAAAATGAACATTCACGAAAAATCCTTCCAAATGCGGTGCTGGCTGACGTGAAGGCTCAACTGGTAATGGCATTTTGCCAAGCCTGACAACGTGAACTGGATTTCCAGGACCCACGCGTGGAAGGAAACAACTAACTTGTGTAACCAAGCCCCACCAGTGCCATCATGGCCCATGCATGCTCCCACGCGTTAAATTAAAAATGTCATTTAACAACAACATGAAATCCTAAGAGTTTTGTTCTCCTTGTTTTTGTTTTGCTTTTTTTTCTCTTCAGACACTGGGGAAAGTCTAACGTGAAAGCATCCCCGAGTGAGATTTTCCACTAAACTATGAAAACCCTACGCTGCGCCCCCGCCCTCCCGTCCGCGCAGCCCAGCGCGGGAGCCGCGCCCTCACCGTCTCCCCGCGGATGCCCTGGACGCCCCTCCACTGCGAGGGCACGGACGCCACGCCCAGGGTCTCGTCCTGCAGCGGCGCGGGCCTCCCGGGCAGCTCCGTGCCGCCGGCCCCGCCAGCAGCCAGTGTTGCAGTTCAGGCGCTTCTAGTCTGCTGAGAAGGTCCGGGCTACGCGCGCATTGCCATGGCGACAGCCCCGTCCACTCGCGCCGGCGCCCTGAGACCTGACCGTCTCCGGTTAGCGGAAGTCAGACAAGAGGAAGTGAGGCTAACGGCGCCATTTTTGAACTGGTTACAGCATCTTCCTTAAGGACCCGAAGAAAAATATGAAGACTCTTATCAGTCAATACAGCAAAAATTCAGTGGTTTGGGATTGTCCTATTACCAGAAGCCATGTTTGCGTCGGAAACAGCTTTTCAAGGTATTAAAAAGAAGGGAAGAAGTGAGGCGTGGGCTCCAGGTTCAAAGATGGCGCTGAGCGGCCCGCGTAGAGGAGTGGGGGACTTGCTGCAGCCTACTGGGCCGAGCTGGTATGGACACCAGGCTACACGGGAAGCCTCCGAGTATTCCAAAAGCACACATTGCGCTGCTTGAGTCGGGAGCATTTTCAGTTTCTCCCTTAATGGAAAATATTAATACACAGAACGAAAGTGGGGCCCAATGGGTAGAAGGCCCAAATGAGAAAGTTCAAACAAAAATAAATAAATAAATAAAATTCTTGTTAAACTGAAATTAAAGACACAACCACTGGGGATGAAGTTGAGCTCAATGATTGCCCCGTCAGTCCTCAACACACGCACACGCACACGGGCACAATTACCAGATAATGAGTACCTTCAACGTGTCAAGCAAAGTGCCGAAAGTCATATGAATGTTATTAATTCTTATTAAATCCTCAACCTACAGAAGCAACTGCTTGCTTGCTTGTTGGTTGGTTTATTTTTTGAAGTACTGGGCCTTGAACCCAGGGCTTCCTGTATTCCAACCCCTATTCTCTACCAATGAACTACATCTATAGCTCAATTGTTATTAATGCTTGTGCCTCTTGATTGCACTAACAGATCTGTAACTGTCCCAAACCACCCATCCTAGAGGTGGCTTGCCTATTATCCAAAACCAAGCCCTGAGTCTCTAGGCTGTAATCTGTTGGTTAGTTCACTGGGCCCATTTCCTCTTTTCTCAGGCTGGGAAGCCTGCCCCGGGCTTGTTCTCAGTGCACCACTCTGAGACAGGATCCTCCTCCACAGCCAAGGCCAGGAGGGCCGATTAGATTAGCACAGCAGCACTGAGAAGGGAGGAAAATTCAATAGAGAAGTCTTCCTCAAACGTCCCTTCCTAAGAGCCTCTTTGTGAGGCCAGTTTAACTCTAGAAAAATGTTCAAACATCAAGGATTCCAAAATATCACACTCAAGGCTCACTGGCCGCTTGTTCCTACAGAAAACCCTGGTTCAATTCCCAGCACCTACACAGCAGCTAACAACTGTCTGTAATTCTGGTTCCAAGGAGATCTGACACCATCTCTGACACCATCTGTGTTTGGCCCTCAACTTGCTAACACCCTCTTTTACAAAAAGTCTGGCTTCACCCCGAGCTCCTGGCCCTCTCCTGGGAGTTTCCTTGGTCCAAACTCCACCTCCAAGAAAGTCCACCACACAGTGACCCCTCCGCAGGGAGGGTCAAGAAAGCCCACTACACAGTGACCCCTCCCCAGGGAGGGTCAAGAAAGCCCACTACACAGTGACCCCTCCCCAGGGAGGGTCTAGAAAGCCCACCACACAGTGACCCCTCCCCAGGGAAGGGCGCTACCACTCCCACAGGTTGTTTAAACAGTCCCCTAGAGCTGGGCGGTGGTGGTCCGTGCCTTTAATCCCAGCACTCAGGAGGCAGAGACAGGCAGATCTCTGAGTTCAGGGCCAGACTGCTCTACAAAGTGAGTTCCAGAACAGCCAGGGCTATACAAAGAAACCCTGTCTGGAGGGTAGGGGGAGCCACACTCCAAAGAAACCCTGGGAGAGGTATTTATTTTGGTTTTTTGAAACACCTTGTGCTACAAAGAGATAGGATTCAAGGCATGCACCACTGTATTGGGTCACTAACAAATTCCTGAAAAGGGTTAGAAAGACACCTCCGTGCTTCAGGCACCTGTTGCTCTTTTTGTTGTTGTTGTTGTTTTTTGTGTGTGTGTTTTTTTGTTTTTTGAGACAGGGTTTCTCTGCAGCTTTAGAGCCTGTCCTGGAGCTAGCTCTTGTAGACCAGGCTGGTCTCGAACTCACAGAGATCTGCCTGCCTCTGCCTCCTGCCTCCTGAGTGCTGGGATTAAAGGCGTGCACCAGCACCGCCTGGCGACCTGTTGCTCTTGCAGAGGATCTAGATTTGAGTGCCAATGGGGCTGGAGAGATGGCTCAGAGGTTAAGAGCATTGCCTGCTCTTCCAAAGGTCCTGAGTTCAATTCCCAGCAACCACATGGTGGCTCACAACCATCTGTAATGGGGTCTGGTGCCCTCTTCTGGCCTGTGGCATACACACAGACAGAATACTGTATACATAATAAATAAATAAATAAATAAATAAATAAATAAATATTTAGATTTGAGTGCCAACATGGTGATTCACAAAAGTCTGTAAATCTAGTTCCGGGGAATCCAATGCCCTCTTCTGACCTCCTTGAACTTAGCTATATATGGTCACAGACATACATACATACAGGTAAAACATTCACATATAAAAATAAATAAGTCTAATTATAAAATATAATAAAGTGTTTTTTAAATAAAAAGCATAGCTACAAGATATGTAAGATAGTGGCTAAAACCTGACCCCTTGAGTTGGGTCCCTGGGACATACATGGGAGGGAGAACCAATTCCTCTGAGCTGTCCTCTAAATAACACACCCATGTTGTGCCCACACATGCGCGCGCGCGCGCACACACACACACACACACACACACACACTTTTTTTGAAGGGCACAGAAGCCTAACTATACTGCCACAGTTTACCCTCTACAGCATCTGAGCTTCTGAGCCCTTCTTCCATCACCAACGCCTGCAAACCCCTGAGCGCCTGTCCGTTTTCTGGGACGTGCTCTTGCATCAAGGCTCAGCCCTTTCTGTTTTCCTGTCAAGGCAAGGCTTCCTATCTCCTTCCCTGAGGTCTCTGTCCAAATCTCAGATGGATTCTTTTGTGTGTATTTTGTTCACAGCCTTGAACATGATGCCTACAGCCTGGTTTGAACTGGACATTGGGTACACATCAATTGAGAGTGAACATGCAAATGTTCTGGAGATACATCCTTTTCTGGAATTTCATTTGCCATCACTAGATCTGTTGAAAATCTGCTACATACACAGTTGTGTGGATTAAATTAAGCCTTCTGAACTTCGTCCCCAGAGTCATCTGAGAACCTGCCTGTAAATAAAACAAAAAAGGCTGCCTAGTGGTGACGCACGCCTTTATTTTATTTTATTTATTTGTTTGTTTATTTATTTATTTATTTTTACATTGGAAAACCAAAGAAGACGCATGCTTTAATCCCAGCAATCTGTGAGTTCGAGGCCAGCCTGGTTTAAAAAGTAAGCTCCAGGACAGGACAGGACAGGCCCCAAAGCTACACAGAGAAGCCCTGTCTCGAAAAAAAAAAAGTAGCTGGGCAGTTGTGATGCATGCTTTAATCCCAATACTCTGGAGGCAGAGGCAAGCAGATCTCTGTGAGTTCAAGGCCAGCCTGGTCTACAAGAGCTAGTTCCAGGACAACCGGGGCTACACAGAGAAACCTTGTCTCAAAAAACAAAGCAAAAGTATGCATATGCAGCATAATAGGAAAAGTAAAAATCGTTTGAGAAGAAAAATATCTGCTGGGCATGGTGCACAAATGTAATGCCAGCAAAAACTACAGGGAAGCTTTATCCATGATAACTCAATAGTATGACTGCCTAAACAAAACCTGGAGATATACAACATCAACAAATACGCTAAGATGGAAGGCTTATAGCTCTCGAGGTGCCTCACTCACAAACAGAGAACTGCAGAGGGCAGGAGACATCGCCTTCTCCAGGGACAAATTCCCTAATTGGTTCTCCAACACCAAGTGGTCAGTCCTGAAATCATATACACGCAAGTCCTTTCATATACTTGAAAGGACAGAACAAGTTGCTTTTATTTATTGATTTAGGCTATCCGAGACAGAGTTTCTCTGTGTAGCCCTGACTGTTTTCTGGAACATGATCTGTAGATCTGCCTGTTTCTGCCTCTTGGGTGCTGGCATTAAAGGTGTGCACTACCACTGCCTGGCTGCAAGTTGTACTTGCATATCAAAAGAATTAAAATTGTCAGAGCAAATTCACTATGTGCAAATAAACATTTTCCTGGGCCTCCTCAATTAAAAATCACAAGGAGGCCGGGCAGTGGTGGTGCATG
This sequence comes from Arvicola amphibius, assembly GCF_903992535.2. Taxonomy (NCBI): domain Eukaryota; kingdom Metazoa; phylum Chordata; class Mammalia; order Rodentia; family Cricetidae; genus Arvicola; species Arvicola amphibius. The sequence goes on from NC_052053.1 coordinate 47,964,362, forward strand.
CCCTTACTCTGATGCTCAGGAGGCAGAGGCAGGCAGATCTCTGTGAGTTCGAGGCCAGCCTAGTCTACAAAGGGAGACATCCAGGACATCCAGGGCTGTTACACAGGGAAATCCTGTTTTGAAAAAAAAGAAAAGATGAGAAAAGAAAAGCATTAAATAGCAACCTAGATAAAATATTTTTACAATATATGAGAAAATGTTTATCCACTTAGTATGTAAAATGTATTTATACATTTTTAAAATATTTATTTATTATGTATACAATATTCTGTATATGTGTGTATGCCTGCAGGCCAGAAGAGGGCACCAGACCTAATTACAGATGGTTGTGAGCCACCATGTGGTTGCTGGGAATTGAACTCAGGACCTTTGGAAGAACAGGCAATGCTCTTAACCTCTGAGCCATCTCTCCAGCCCCTATTTATACATTTTGTTTTGTCCTGTTTTGTTTTTCTATTTGAGAAAGGGTTTCTCTGTGTATCCTGGCTGTCTAAGAACTCACTTTGTAGATCACCCTGTATTCAAACTCACAGAGATCCACCTGCCTCTGCCTCTTGAGTGCTGAGATTAAAGGCATGTGCCACTATCATCCAGTTCTGTTCTTTTTTAAGTTGTTTTCTTTTTGTTTTTTTTGTGGATTTTTTTTGGTTTTGTTTGTTTGTTTGGTTTGGTTTGGTTTGGTTTTTTGAGACAAGGTTTCTCTGTAGCTTTTGGAGCCTGTCCTGGAACTAGCTCTTGTTGGCCAGGCTGGCCTTGAACTCACAGAGATCTGCCTGCCTCTGCCTCCCGAGTGCAGAGATTAAAGGCTCGTGCCATCATTACCTGGTGCCCATCTCTGTTCTCTGAGACAAGGCTTCACTGGGCCTAGCACTCACAGGTCCACTTGCCTCCACGACTAAAGGTGTGTTCCAGCACACCCAGCCTATCTTGTTTTGTTTTTGAAGATTGATTTTTAAGGCTGGACGTCTGTCTTTGTGACTTAGAGGCCAGCCTGGTCTACACAGTGAGTTCAGTTCTGGACCGGCAAAATGTATTTCTTAATAAGTACATTAATTTAAAAATAACATTTTTGCTTATATGTTTTGAATTATGTGTTTGTGGAAGGATTATGTACTCATGAGTATAGACAGATGCCCAAGGAGCTCAAAAGCACTAGATCCCCTGGCGCCGCGGTTACAGTTAGCAATTGCATTTGGTTCCCATGGAAGAGCAGTGGATGCTCTTAACCACTGAGCATTGTTTTTGTTTTTGAGACAGATTATCATACAGGCTGTCCTTGAACTTGCAGACTCTTCTGCCTGGCCTCACCCTTGGCTCAGAGAATCCATGCAGGAGCTATTGCAGCAAGCTGAGTTAGGTTTTTCCTCAGGGAATGAGGCCAGGTTCGGTGAGATACACTTAGGTTCTACAAGAGGCAACAGGACAGCTGAACAACATGCTAAACCTTTAGATACCTAGTTGCTTTGTTTTTATTCTTTTTTCCTCCCAGAAAGGGTTTCTCTGTGCAGCCCTGGCTGTTCTGGAACTCACTCTGTAGACCAGGCTGGCCTCTAACTCACAGAGATTCACCTGCCTCTGCCTCCTGAGTGCTGGGATTAAAGCTGTGTGCCACCACCTCCAGGCCCTATTTTCTTTCTTAACTTTTTACTTTTTCTTGCTGTATTATGCTCATGCCCATGTGTGCCAGATGACACAGCTGTGGAAATTGTCCCTCTCCTTCTACCATGTCAGGTCACTGAATTCACCTCACCTGCTTGGAGACCCAAGCGCAGGGACACAGGACAGCTGACCCTCTCAGAGCCATTCCTCTTAGATCTGTTAGGAGAGGCCATTTATTCTGTACCTGACCAACTCCCGCTAACCCGACCGCTTCGGAGTAGAGTCCAGTTGTCTCTGTTGCCTAGTAACAACCTCTGGAAATCCAGGAAGGGAAGATTTGGGTGCTGCAGAGGAAAGAAACGGTAACAACTGAATGCATGAATTTGGCCATTTGTTTTTTCCACTTCATGCATTTCTGGTTCCAGGCTTTAGTATTATCTTTGTTGTTGTTGCTATTATTCTGGGGGGGGGGCATGGGCTCCCCTGTGGAAGACAGAGACAATGTTTGGAGTTAGATCTCACAAAGTTTCAAGGACCTAACTCAGGTTATTGTGCAGCTTCTTCACCAGCTGCACCAACTAGCAAACCTCTCTTTTTAAAATTGCATTTTTAAAAATATCTCCTTATGGTTATTTTAAACATTTGTTTACTCTGTGTGCATGTCTCTGCATGTGTGTGTGCCATGGTATTGTGCGGGAGAATTATCTATATGCTGTCAATCGTGTATGTTACTAAAACACTGATTGGCCAGGCAGGAAGTAGAGGCGGGTCAACCAGACAGGAAGTAGAGGCGGGGCGATAAGAACAGGAGAATGCTGGAAAGGAGGAAGCCCATTCCTCTCACCCCTGCACAGACCACCAAAGAAGCAGGATGTAATCTACCCGACTAAAAAAAGCTACTGAGCCATGTGGCTAACATAGATAAGAACAATGAGTTAATATAAGTTACAAGAGCTAATAAGTAGCCTGAGCTAAATGGCCAATCAGTTTTATAACTTATGGAGATCTCTGTGTGATTTTCTTTGGGACTTGCCGGCTGTGGGGTACCGGGCGGGACAGAAACCCCAACCAGCCGGCCCTCGTGTTACAATGGTATGCATGTAGAGAGCAGAGGACAACTTCTGGGAACCAGTCCTCCCTTACACCGTGTGGGCTCCCATGATCCAGCTCAGGCTTGCTGGCTGCAAGCCCTTGTACCAACTAAGCTTTCTTAACAGTCTCTGTTTTGTTCTTTCTATTTTATTAAATTTTTTTTTTTGACTGAACAAGAGTCTTTATTGGCCACAGCTACTTGAGGGGGATGAAGCGGGAGGAGTGGGTGGCACCGATGCCAGGCCGGCCGTGCTTCACTGGCTTGTAGGTGATGGAGAACTCGCCCACGTAGTGGCCGGCTTGAATTCCACCTGGTTGAAGGTCTTGCCGTTGTACACGCCCACCATGCTGCCCACCATCTCGGGCAGGATGATCATGTCCCGCAGGTGCGTCTTCACCACCTCGGTCTTCTCCATGGGTGGCGCCTCCTTCTTGGCCTTAGGCGCTTGAGTAGCGAGTGCTGCTTCCGCCGCAGGCCGCGGTTGAGGCGTCGCCTCTGGCGGGCGCTGTAGAGCTGCATTAGCTGCTCATAGGACATGTCCAGCAGCTGGTCCAGGTCCACGCCGCGGTAGGTGAACTTGCGGAAGGTCCGCTTCTTCTTCTGCTCCACCTTGGCCATCTTGGCGGCGACTCGGAAAAACAAATTATTTTTTCGAGACAGGGTTTTTTTGTTTTTTTTTTTTTTCTTTTTTCTTTTTTTTGGTTTTTCGAGACAGGGTTTCTCTGTAGCTTTTGGAGTCTGTCCTGGAACTAGCTCTTGTAGACCAGTTTGACCTCGAACTCACAGAGATCTGCCTGTCTCTGCCTCCTGAGTGCTGGGATTAAAGGCGTGCGCCACCACCGCCCTGCTACTTTTGTGTTTTGAGACAGGATCTCGCTATGAAGCCCTCACTGTCCTAGAACTCACTATGTAGACCAGGATGGCCTCAAACTATCCCTTAGAGTGCTGGGATTCAGACAATCGCTGCCTGCCACACCAGGCTATTTATGTATTTTTCATCTGTTTTCCTCGTCTGCTCTTATTTTTCCTTTCTTCTTTCACTAGGCATTCAACCTCAGCTCACCCCCACCTGGGTACTACTGGAGCTGGAACCTGGAGCCTAACTCACCCTAGGGAGGTACCACTGAACCTGGCAACTATTTACCCCTGTGTGCATTGCTGTAGTATGCGCCTATACAAACAAACAAAAGCAAAAGAACTTAAAACATACTGAAAGCCCCATCCTTAGTCAGTCTAAAGGATGCTACGTGTTTTATTTATCTGAAACAAATTTAATATGTGTCTGGAGAGAAGACTGAGTACTTAAAGCACTTATTGCTCTTGAAGAGGGTAGGGTTCAGTTCCCCGCACCCACACGGTCACTCACAAGCATCCATAATGCCACTTGTAAGAGATCCGATGGTTCTTCTGGCCTCTGAGGGCTTCAGCATATATGTGGCACACATACATACACTTAGGTGCACAAATACACATAAGATAAATGCTAGAAAATATTTTCAGGCCGGTCGTCGGTGGCTCATGCCTTTAATCTCAGCACTTTGGAGGTAGAGACAGGTGAATCTCTGTGAGTTCAAGCCAGCCTAGTCTATAGTTGAGTTCCAAGACAGCTAGGGCTGTTACACAGAGAAACACAGAGAAAACCTGTCTCGAAAAATCAATGTATAAACACACACACACACACACACACACATTTATTTTTTCTGCTCTTCCAGAGATCCTGAGTTCAATTCCCAGAAACCACATGGAGGCTCACAGCCATCTGTAATGAGATCTGATGCCCTCTTCTGACCTGCAGGCACACATGCACACAGAGTACACACAGTACTAAAAGTAAATAAATAAATAAATTTATTTATTTTAAAATAATTTCAATTATTTTTATTTTATATGTGTATTGTGCTTTGACTTCATGTATGTTTGTGTGCCAACCATGTGCCTGGTGCCCCTGGAGGCCACAAGAGGACGCCCTGTGCCTGGAGTTTGTGCATCAACATGTGGGTGGTAGAGAGTGAGCCTGGCTATCCTGGAGGAGCAAGCAGTGCTCTTAGCCACAGAGCCACCTCTCCAGTTCTAAAAGTTTTAAATTACATGTACTGTGTTTTGTTTTATACTTATTTATTACGTATATGTGAATGTGCACATGAGCCACATCTTGCATCTTTAATGTGGTTCCCTCCACCACGTAGGTCCTGTGGATCAAATCCGCCTAGCCATCCTGCTGTCCCCCACCCCCTTTTTTGAGACAAGGTCTCACTCTGTAAACCAGTTGTCCTCTATGCAGTATCAATCCTGTTTCAGCCTCCTGGGCAGGTGGATTACAAATGCGGTCCACCAAGTCTAGCCGGATTCTGTATATTATGCAAACGAGACCCCACTGTTGGCTCTTTGTGTCTCTTGTCCTCCATCCAACATTGTTTCTAAGTTTCTTTTTTTTTTTTAATTTTTTTTCTTTTTTTTAAAATTTTTTTATGATTTATTTATCTTTATTTTATGTGCATTGGTGTGAAGGTGTCAGATTCCCTGGAACTGGATTTTCGGACAGTTGTGAGCTGTCATGTGGGTGCTGGGAACTGAACCCAGGTCCTCTGGAAGAGCAGTCAGTGCTCTTAACCGCTGAGCCATTTCTCCAGCCCCTGTTTCTAAGTTTCATTCCTGTCTTTTGGCAAAAGCTTTCCTTACAGGTTGGTTGAGCAATTATGAATCCTAGTGCGTGAGCCTTCCCAAGCATTTGGGCATCTCTGCAGGTACTTCTGTTGGAGGCAAAGCGGGAGTGGTTGCTAGGACTGCGTTCTGTGTTTCATCTCCAGCCTCTGTGACCCAGCACAGTTTCCCAGAGTGGTTCCACCAACCTCCCATTGGCTGAGAACTCCTTGCCTGCCCTTCAGCTGAGAACCTTCAGGATTGCTGCTAGTTTTTTCCTCTCTCTCTCTCTCTCTCTCTCTCTCTCTCTCTCTCTCTCTCTCTGTGTGTGTGTGTGTGTGTGTGTGTGTGTGTGTGTGTAAGAAAGCTTTCTGTAGCCCCGGCTGCTGGCCTCAAATTTGTGACACACGTTTTCAAGGATGACCTTGAACTCATGTTCCTCCTGCCTCAGTCCCAAGTGCTGAGATTACTGGCCTTGGCTACTACTTTTTTTTTTGAAAGTATTTATTTTTATTTTATATGTATGGGTGTCCTGTTTGTATGAATGTCTGAGTACCACTTGTGTGTCTACTGCCCTGGGAGGCCAGAAAAGGCAGTCAGGTTCCCTAAAAGTGGAGTTAAGGACAGTTGTGGGTGCTGGGAAAGAAATCTGCCATCTCTGCAAGAGCAAGGAATGCTTTTAATCTCTGAGCCACCTTCAGCCTCTTCTCTTCCTCCTCTTCTTTTGAGACTGGATCTCACTGTGTTCCCTTGGCTAGCCTGGAACTCAGAAATCCACCTGCCTGTGCCTTTGAGGGCTTGGGTTAAAGGTCTGTGCCATCATGCCTAGCTTGAACTATATTTTAAAGATTTATTTTGAGCCGGGGTTTGGTGGCACAGGAATTTAATCTCAGTACTCCAGAGGCAGCTAGATATTTTGAGTTCGAGGCCAGCCTGGTCTACGGAGTAAGCTCCAGGCCAGGCTATATCGTGAAACACTGTCTCAGAAAAATTAAAATACGAACTGTGTGATTGTGTGTGTGGTGTGTGTGCACAATCGGTGTGTGATGGGGGTAATACGACTACTTGTGGGAACAGAATTCAGTTCCTCAGGCTTGACAGAAAGCACATGGAACCGTTGCCCAACTTTCTTGCTTCTTGTTGTTGTTTTATTGTGCTTTTCAACTGGTAGACACAAACTCTACTGCTGAGCCACACGCTCCTCATTTGTTTGCTTGTTTCTTTTTTTTTTAAATATTTATTTATGTATACAATATTCTGTCGGTATGTATGTCTGCAGGCCAGAAGAGGGCACCAGATCTCATTACAGATGGTTGTGAGCCACCATGTGGTTGCTGGGAATTGAACTCAGGACCTTTGGAAGAGCAGGCAATGCTCTTAACCGCTGAGCCATCTCTCCAGCCCTGCTTGTTTCTTTTTTACTTACTTTTTGCTTTTTTAGGATAGGGTTTCTCTGTAACAGCCCTGGCTGTCCTGGAACTCACTCTGTAGACCCGACTGGCCTTGAACTCAGAAATCTTCCTGCCTCTGCCTCCTGAGTGTTAAAGGCCTGTGCCACCACGGCTGGCCACGTTTGTTTTTTATTACCTGAGTATGTGGCACCCAAGGTAGATGCTCTGGAATCCTTCCTGCAGGAGCAAAGTGTAGCTGAGTGGCCTTGGTTCCATCCCCAGTACCACACACACACACACACACACACACTTTTTGTTTTTTGGGGCAGGGTTTTGCACTCTAGTTCAGGCTGGTCTGAAATCTGTGAACCTCCTCAACTTCTGAGTGCCAATATTACAGCCTAAAAGGCTGTGGTAGTGCACGTCTTTAAATGAGCACTCGGAGGCAAAGGCAAGCGGGTCTCTAGTTTGAGGACAGACTGGTCTAAAAAAAAAAAAATGAGTTCCAGGACAGCCAGGGCTACATAGAGAAACTCTGTCTTGAAAAATCAAAAATCAAAAACAGAAAAAGACGACAGGCTGAGCCAACTCATTTGACTTCTCTGATTCAATCCCTTTTGGGTAGATGGAATGGGTGCGCCAAGTCTTTCCTCCCCTCCCCCGCCGCGATTTTTGTAATTCTCGCCCGGGAATCCCTTTTCTTCCAACACTCATCTGTCCCTCCAAGCGGCGATCTGCAGGCTCGGAAGGAGTCTAGCCAGACGCACGAGTAGGGGGTTGGGAAGCGTGAAGAATGTTCCAGGCCGAGGTGAGGCAACAGAACTCATCTAAGTCTGCCGAAGACCAAACTGGGGTGTGAAGGGAAAGAGGAAGAACTCTCGATGGGGGCCGGGCGCGTAGCACAAGGGCTCTGGGGGGCAGGCAGGGCCACCGGCCGCGGGCTTCCCAGTGCAATCCGGGGTTCAAAGGCGGCGGGGCGCAGCTCTTGCTGAGGCCGCCCCCCCTCCTCCAACGCCGGGAAGCCCCCGCCGAGAGCAACTCAAAGAAGTTCCTGCTGATTGGAGGGAGGGCGAGGAGGCTGGGAGAAGGGGCGTAGGGGTGTGTGTCCCACTGTCATGTAAATATCCCCCGCGGGCAGGGCGGCTGCGAGGCCGACTTAAATCTCCCGCACCTGAAACCGCCTTAGTTCCTGCGAGTTTCTTCCTGCTGTGTACATCTGTCCTCTGGCCTCTGGCTTCTAGCCACTTCCCTCGTGCTATGGCCCCGAAACGGCAATCTGCGCTCCTGCCTCAGTCCAAGAAACCGAAATCGGCTCCTTCCCCGAAACTGGAGGACAAGTCGGCCTCTCCCGCTCTGCCGAAGGGAGGTAAGTTCCTCCATCGCGTTTCCTTGCTGATCGACTCTGTGATTGGCTTTTCTCTCCCCTGATCCTTCTGGAGATGGGACCCCCACACTCTCCCGAAAGGCTCTCAGTTCGGGGCGGCTGGGAATGAGGCCGATGTGAGAGAAGGAGCAGAAAGCGCGGGACTGGGGAACCCGTGCACAGGGGACTTCCTCTGGCCCGCGACACCACGTGGGACCCAGCTTGCCCTTCCCAACCCCCAAACTCTCTCATTTGGAGCTTCTGCGCGGGTCGATGAACCACCAACCATTCTGAGGCTTCCCCATCCCTCCAGCTCCGAGGCTTGGAGGTTCAAGCCCTCTTAGCTTGGTCTCCCTGTTGCTGCAGCCGCCACCCACAACTCTGGCCTGAATAACTGCCACCTCGTGTGGCTCCCAGCTTCCTTCTCCCTTCCTGCCCGAGCAAAGCTCGTCACGTGACTGGCTCCTAGACTTGTGAGACAGCCTCTCGGTTGCCCTCCAGGTACAAACTAAGACTTCCGGTACCGAGGACCCTGCCCACTTGTCCCCACCCACTTCTCCGGGTTCTCCACGTGGTGGTCTTCCTCTAGCACTTAGAATGCTAACCACCTAAACGCTTGGGTGTTGCATTCTCTCATCCCCCGTCCCTTGATACCGACTTGCCCTCTTTCGGGAAACCCGTGTCTCCTCCACCCTGCGGTGGGGGGAGTAGATCGTTCTCCAGCTTCTCCCCCTCAGCCTAAGCTCCTATCAGAAGCTACTGTTGGCCGCGTCCAGTGTCACCCCTCATTTTTCTCATTCAGATTGTCTTTTTTTGTGTTCGTCTTCCTCTGTTGACCGTGAGGGCAGCGTTTCTTAGAAGCGACTCCGAGTCGTGCTGTGGTGAAGTTTTCCCGCGCGGTTTGGGTCTGGTATAGGGCGGGGAAGCAGAGGGAAAGTGTTTGGCTGAAGTTTCGTGCTACGGGTGGAAGGAACACTAGGCACCGAGTGAAGCGGACATCTCAGTACTTCTGTGGTCCTGTTTTGTGGTTCAGTCCCTCGCCTTTCAAATGGTAGACAGAACTGCCCTATGTCCCAGGAGTGATAAAGACGGGAGGGGGGGTGTCTCCGTGTGCAGCCCTCCTTGGTCTGGCACTCAGCCTGTCTTCGCCTCTGTCATGCTGAGATTAAAGGCAGCACCAGACCTGGCGTTTTCCCCTTTTTTTTTTTTTTTTTTTTTTTTTTAAAAAAAAAAAAAAGGAAATCCCAAGTTGGCCTCAAATTTGTGAGGGTGACCTTGAACTTTCTGATCCAGAGGGGTTACTTACAGGCGAGCACCTTAATGCCCAGGTCCTGGTGGGTATGGAGCCCCAAACTTGCTGCATGGTCTTCCATTGAGTTTACTGGCAAGGGATGGGAGGGTGCAGCCCCAGTCCTCCGGAGTGTGCTCAGTGGACACTAGTGGCCTGCCAGGCCCTGTACCCAGCGTCAGATCACAACAGCTCTTGAGTGCTTGGTGACTTCCTGATGGCATCCTTGCCAGGCCTCTCCCATATTTATCTCTCACCGTTCTGTGTTGTTTTCCATTTCCTAGTGAACAAGCATTCATCTTGAAGGCCAGCAGTGCCTGATAAGGCCCCTAGAGCCCCTTCTGTAGATCAGGTACTTCATTGACACCTGCTGTGTAGGGAACGGTATTCCCACCGGCTAGGCTTTGTGGTTAAAAACATTGGTTTTTCAGACCAAAGTTCTTCCTACCAGTGGCTTATTAAGTCTGTGTAATGAGGTATATATAGCTTGTAGTTTAAAAAGGAACGATTGGGCACAGCTTTAATCCCAGCACTCGGGAGGCAGAGGAAGGTAGATCTCAGTGAGTTCGAGGTCTACAAGAGCTAGTTCCAGGACAGGCTCCAAAGCTACAGAGGAACCCTGTCTCAAAAACAAACAAAAAGAACAATTGGAGACGCGGCCCGGTGCTCAGGAGCACTTGCCTGGCTGAAGGACTTGGATTTAGTTTCCTAGCACCCACTGGGCAGCTCGGGAAGAAGCAAGCATTCTCCAATACAAAGGGAAAGAAACTGATCCATCGTTCTTAGTAGGGTTGTATTTTGTGTGTGCGCCAAGTATTGCGGCCACTTGTGTCTCTTAGGCCACGTTTAAAACATTGATGGTTTGGGGTGGGAAGACCTCAAGGGCAAGACCTTGCAGGTCTACATAGCTAGTTCCATTCCCCCCTCAGAAAAATTTTGATCCTGTTTCTTGTAAACTTCAATTAGGAGTGAGGCTTTGTGGATGGGAGGCAGAAGAAAGCTCAGCAGGCACCAGGCCTGGGGTTCCAGTCTCATTCATTACCTTGAGTTTGAGTTTATTTTTGTCTGTAAAATGTACTTCGTATCTTGTATGAGTTCAGTTTGAGGCTGGGGTGTGTTTTGGTGATAGGTGCTGGTCTAGTAGGCACCAGGACCTAGGTTTAACTCCCAGCACTCTATCTATAAAACCTACTTTATATTGAGTGAGGGTTGCATGAAAATATAGCTAACTAATCCCAGCCATGACCCATAAAAATGCCCTAGTGAGGTGACTGTCAACATTTTTCCTTTTTTTTTTTTTAAGATTTATTTATTTATTATGTATACAACATTCTGCCTCCATGTATGCCCACACGCCAGAGGAGGGCGCCAGATCTCAGTACAGATGGTTGTGAGCCACCATGTGGTTGCTGGGAATTGAACTCAGGACCTCCGGAAGAACAGCCAGTGCTCTTAACCTCTGAGCCATCTCTCCAGCCCCCAACATTTTTCCTTTTGAGACGCTGTTGTACACTATCCCAGGCTGACACTAAATCCTGCCAAGGTCTCCTAAGTCTCCCTACTTGCCTGGTTTTGTTTGTGGAATTCCCCCCTCCCCCCAGTCAGGGCTTTTCTGCAACAAACCCTAGCTGTCCTGGAACTTGCTCTGTAGACAAGGCTGGCCTCGAAACTGGCTTGCCTCTGCCTCCCGAGTGCTGAGTGGGATTTAGACGTGTCACCACCACCCGGCTATGTGGAATTTCTTGCAACTATGCCAGGACCTCACAGGACTATCTTGAAATTACCCATGCATGGTAAAAGTGTTACCAGAGTTTTAGCAAATGTCACAGGTCACAAATCTTATCCCTCTGCTTTTTATTTCGTTGTTAGATATTTCCCTCTTTAAGGAACCTGTCCATAGTTGTATGTGCTGGAGGCCCCTGTGCTTGGGAGCTGTGGGAGTCTTTAGTGGAGTTCCTTAGTAGATGTTGACAGGTTTTTGGTTTGGTTTGGTTTTTTCAGACACTGTTTCTCTGTTGCTTTGATGCCTGTCCTGGAACCAGCGCTGTAGACCAGGATGGCCTCAGACTCACAGAGGGCCCCCTGCCTCTGTCTTCCCAGTGCTGGAATTAAAGGCATGCTCCACCATGGCCAAGCTTCCTTAGTGGCTGTTGACAGGTTTAAGTTTACCAGTTGCAATAGATGAATGGAATTCATTGAGCATAAGGTGCGCCAGAAGGCTTAGATGAATCTCCTGGAGTTTGTGAAGACTGTATATGGTGTATTATATTTTTTTACATTTATTGACCACTCACCATGAATGTCTTGACTATTAAAGCAACACTGCCTTATCTTTAAGAGCTGATAATAAGACGGGGATGCTGGAAGGTGTGTGAAAAACCCAAGTTGCAGAGCACCCGGGTAAAAAGAGCGCTTTTCTAAAACCACGTGTTGAAGTACAGGTAGAAAGAAGAGAGCTTGCTGTCTTCAAGTCCTGGAAAATGGTTTAAGCAGAAAAACCTCCCGACTTAGTACTTGAGGGCTTTTAAATCTAAAATTGGTTTTTGCTGTTTTACCCTTTAAGAGCCTATGAACATTTCTCCGTTTGTCGCCTCCAAAACTCATGCCCGCTGAGATGGGCTAAGTTGAGTCGAAGGACCTGTGGCAGAATGCCGCTTCCTACATTCAGAGGACTCAAACTTCATGTGGGAACCTATTTAAGTATGACGGGTGACAGCTTTTAAAATTTGAGAGCCGAGTGCAGAGACGCTTGACTTGGCCCAAGGGTACAGCAGGGCCCTGGGAGTAGACTGGATAGATGAGAGTTTGAGTTAGGTCCGCAGCTTCTCCATCTAAAAAAAAGGATGGAGGTGTCTCTCCCACTAAGAGGAATGTCCGATCGTGCCCGGGGCGCAGGAGTCAGTCGGGTGTGTGTAGTCTGTGAATTCCCAAGGCCTGCACTTCCGAGGGGCTGCGCGCGCCCCCTCTTCGGCGCCCCCAGGCCGCCCCGCGAAGGGAAGCCGCTTAGCCACCACGTGATGCGCGGGTATTGGGGAGAGGAGGCCCCGCCTCTCAAGGCACCGCGCGCCCGCCGCCGCGCGCAAACGTCCCGGGTCGGCTGGCGAAGGGGAAAGCGGGGGAGGGGAGCGCCGCGCGGAGGACGGACCATGAGTCGCGGAGCCGCTTCCTCCCGCCTCTCGTCCAGGCCCCAGTGTCCCCACCACGGCCACCACCACCCGCCACGGCCCCGCCCCCTGGCCCGCGGCCCCAGCCAATAGCTGCGCGGCGCGAGCGTCTCCGGCCGGGGGCGGGACTTGCGCAGGCCTGGCGCGCCTGCGCTTTGCCGACTGCCCCTCGCCGCGAAGAGGAGGAGGAGGAGGTGGAGGAGGAGGAGGCGGCTCGGGGCAATCGAGAAGCGAGCCGGAGCGCGGGGCGCGAGTCGGAGTCCAGCCGAGCCGCCGCCGCCTCCCCGCCTTCAGCGAGAGCCCCGGCCGGGGGCCCGCCACAACGCGCCCGGGCCTGCCTCGGCGTCAGGCCCCGCGGGCAGCGCCAGGCAGCCAGGGGGAGGGCGAGCAAGTGAGCGCCGGGAGGAGGCGGCCGGAGCGAGCGGGCGCCGCGCGTGTGGCGTGAGGGGAAGCCGCTGGCCGCCCCCTTGGCCGTCCCTTCGCTCCCCCTCCCCGCTCCCTGCCCCGACCGCGGAGGGCACCATGTCGGCGCCGACGGCCAAAGCCAGTAAAAAGGAGCTCAACTCCAACCACGACGGGGCCGACGAGACCTCAGGTGAGGACCGGGCGCGGCGGGGGCCCGGCCGCGCCGCCATCTTTCGGCCCGGGCCGCGGGACTGCGGGGGGCCCGCGGAGCCGGCGCCCTTTTTGTGCGCCGCGGGACCGGGGGGCCGGGGTGGCGCCGTGGCGGCGGACGAGGCGGGGGCGCTGCGGCCTGCGCGGCGGGCGGGAGACCCCCCCCTTCCCCCCGCCCGCGCTCTCCTCCCCCTCCCTCCCTCCCGAGAAGCCTCTCTTTATTGTGCTCCGCCATGATGCCTCGCTCCCATCAGCCGCCGCCGCCGCCACATGGTGCGGCCGGACGCAGCCCTGCGGCCCGGCCTCTCCCGCCGTCCTGCTTCCCGCCCGGAGCCGGCGCCGCGGCGGGACCGGGAGCCTGGATCTGGGGCGGGGTAGCGACGCGGAGCCGGCGCGAGGATGCTCCGGGCTGCGCGGCTCGCACGCCCCACGTGGGGCACCCACACTCGGCCGCGCCGGGCGCGCGAGGGATCTGGCCCGGAGGCCGAGGCACGCAGGGCCTTCCACGGGCCCTCAGGGCGCCCAGCCTTCGCCGGGAGGCTCGTTCTTAGCAAAGGGCAGCGGCGGAGCCCGGGGCTGGTTACCGGAAATGGACCGCGCGAGCGGGGCCCCTCACGCCCACTTGGCTTTTGTAAAGGCCCTCGCAGTCCTCACCGGACAAAAGGGCACAAATCTGGAGCACACCCCCTTTCCTCCCGTTGCTTGCTAGTTTGGGGGAAGGCCTTTTCCCAGTGAGTGCGTTCAGAAATCGCGCACGGCCGCGTGTGATGACCAGTCTCCTCGGGATTGGGTTGAAGGAGTTGGAATCGGGTCCCCGAGCTACCACTGCAGAGGCGGCTCTGGTGGACTGGTGGCTGGCTAGTCTTTGTTGGTATATGTTGATAACCGGAATAGGCGGTGGTATTCTGTTTTAAAGCCGTTGTACCAGTTGGTAGTATCCGAATTTGTCATGGATTAGTTTCCACATTCAGTTAGCAGCTGGCACATTCTACTGCAAGTGTATAATGTGATTAGTAATAAACACGAAGAATTTTTGAATGAGGCTTAGCCCTCCCTCACTTTTCATAATGAAGGCCGATGATTGAAGCCTTAAACTCTTAAAAAAAAGTGATCCAGTAATGAAGCATTTTCCTGAGTAGGCTAGCGATACTTTAATTTAGGGTCAAGTAACGAGAAAGTAATTTGTCAACTGCATGCTTGAACACGTGGGGAGCATGCTTTGCAGTAAGCACATTTCTAGCACATATCTGGAAGTGGAGCTTGTAATTTGTATTGAGTCTCGTTCTTTTTTGTTTTGCAGAAAAAGAACAGCAAGAAGCAATTGAACATATTGACGAAGTACAAAATGAAATAGACAGGTAAATTTGTTTGGTTCACTTTATGGAAGTTTTCTTGAGTATCTGATTGGCCTGCAGTCTGTCAAGGAAGGTCTTGGTGAATGTGTCCTGTTTTTTGGTCTAATGCTAATTCCTGGTTAAACATACCTCAACCTCCCAAGATGCAGGGAGACTGTAGGTTGGGTTTGCTTTTGGAGGCTACAAAATTACCTGGCTACCTGGATTTTCGTGGATAGTATGGCACCTTCACTTAATACTTCTGTTACTGGGAAACTCAGTCACAATAGCCTGGAAATGGACCGTGCTGAAATACAATGTTGCCAGGGCTGGAGATGCCCAGTTAGTTGTGTGGATTTGGTTCTCAGAGAGGCCTGGGGCTGTCATGCCACATACTGGGCTCCTAAGGGAGAATAAAGTTCCTAAGATGTGTCAGTTTGGATATTTAGCTTTACTGTCTTTAGGGATAAACTGGGTAGTCTGCTTCTATAAATTTTTTTTTGCAGTTCTGAAGACAGTAAGAAATTTTGTGGTTATAAACAGTTCTATCTGTCAGCCATCACAGTCAATATGCCTTCGTTGTTTCAGACTTAATGAACAAGCAAGTGAGGAAATACTAAAAGTAGAACAAAAATATAACAAACTCCGCCAACCGTTTTTTCAGAAGAGGTCAGAATTGATCGCTAAAATCCCAAATTTTTGGGTAACCACATTTGTCAACCATCCACAAGGTATGTGAGGGGGTAGCAGTAATGAAGGTTATTGGGGGGCATTTGTCCTGGAATTGGGGCATTCTGGGAGCACTTGATCTCACAAGGGCTACAGTTAGGACAAAGTCCTGGAGTCAGTGGGTTTGTCAGAGAGCAAAGCTGTTACTGAACTTGTAAACACTATAAAGTGGTCATTAAGTGAATTGCTTCTCTAGTGTCTGCACTGCTTGGGGAGGAAGACGAAGAGGCTCTGCATTATTTAACCAGAGTTGAAGTAACAGAATTTGAAGACATTAAATCAGGTTACAGAATAGATTTTGTAAGTATCGAACATCCTGTTTGCCACTGAGAATGACTGTATGCTTTGGTTATGAGAGTTGTTTATTGATTGCTAATCTTTTGATTTATTACAGTATTTTGATGAAAATCCCTACTTCGAAAATAAAGTTCTCTCCAAAGAATTTCATCTGAATGAGAGTGGTGACCCATCCTCAAAGTCCACTGAAATCAAATGGAAATCTGGAAAGGTATTTGGTTGTGGCTTAGCTGAATCTGCTAATGCTCAGTGCCTTAGAGCACTGGGTGAAAAGTGCAGAAGTTCTGGTGTGGAGAGGTCAGGTACGATACTAGTTGTACAAAGTTTTCATAGTGCACTGTATCTTCCTCACAGAGATTTGTTTTTCAGTTTTCTTTTGGAGACACAGGTCTGACTTCTAGGTCTGCAGTGGAAGTGATTTTTATGAAATCAGATAGGCACATACTTCTGTGAAAGCACTTGGCACGCACATTTTATAATTGTTGTTAGTAATTGCTCTATAGTGATCTTTAGTGCTTTGGGGGATTTGGGTGTAGTAGAAAGCTAATAAATAGGACATATTGATGTTTTCACTTAGGATTTGACAAAACGCTCGAGTCAAACACAGAATAAGGCCAGCAGGAAGAGACAACACGAAGAGCCAGAGAGCTTCTTTACCTGGTTTACTGACCACTCTGATGCAGGAGCAGATGAGCTAGGAGAGGTCATCAAAGATGACATTTGGCCAAACCCCTTGCAGTACTATTTGGTGAGTTGGTTGATGTTCATTCACTTGAAGGTGTTAATGTGTCCTACAAAATGAGTTCAGTTCATAAAGGAACATCACCTGTTTGTTTGTTTGTTTGTTTTTTTAAGGTTCCTGATATGGATGATGAAGAGGGAGAAGCAGAAGATGATGACGATGATGATGAAGAAGAAGAAGGCTTGGAAGATATTGATGAAGAAGGAGATGAAGGTGAAGAAGATGATGATGAAGATGATGATGAAGGGGAAGAAGGAGAGGTAAGGAAACTTGCTAAACCCCTAGTGACTTTGGAAATTAAAGAATACAATAATGAATAATAAAACTGTAGAATATAATTAGAATGTGGGAGCTCAGGGGAGAAGAAGTATTAACATGTGGGACTTGTTCTCTGTTTAAAGTTTTGCCTACATGTCTTCTGCAAAGATCAAAAGAGGGCATAGGATCCCCCAGTGCTGAAGTTATGGGTGATTGTGAGCTGCTGTGTGGGTGCTGGGGTCCTAAAGTGCTCTTAACCCATACTCTTCCTGCAAGTGTTTGCTTAATGAAGATTCATATTTCACCTAGAAGAACTGGGTTCTCCACAGAGTGTTCTGTGATAAGGTTCATTGTGTGTTCAAAAGTAGTGAAAAGTCTTAGAATTTGCCCCATGGTTGACTGGTCCATTATTCTTTCAGGAGGATGAAGGCGAGGATGACTAGCACAGAAGACTGATGGATTCCGACCCTCTTTTTTATTTTCTTTTTTTTTTTAATTTTCTCCAGTCCCTGGGAGCAAGTTGCAGTCATTTCCCTCCCGTCCCCAATCCCTCTTGTGCTCAGTCGCCCTGTTTTTGAGGTCTCGCTTCTCAACACCATGGTTCTCAATTTATTTTGGGGGAAATGTCTTGAGCAGAATACAATGGGAAAAGAATCTCTACTACTCTGTTCTACATTCATTTTTATCTTGTCTTGAACTGTGGATTCAACACCACCACCACCGTGCTCTGTGGGAAAAAAGAAAAGCCCTCCAGCCCCTTTGGCTCTCTTTGCTGGAGGCTGGGGGGTGCTAGGCCCCTGTGTAGTAGTGCATAGAATTCTAGCTTTTTTCCTTTCTCTGTATATTGGGCTCAGAGATTACACTGTGTCTATGTGAATACAGACAGTTAGCATTTACCAACATGTATCTGTCTACTTTCTCTTGTTTAATAAAAAGAAAAAAAAGAAAAAAAGGGGGGGTATAGAAGGTCAGCAAGGGTGGGTTTGAGGTGTCTGGGGGGGTAAGTGGGCATTGTGACAACATGGCTTCTCCTTTGGCATGTTTAATTGTGATGTTTAACAGACATCCTTGCAGTTTAAGATGACACTTTTAAAATAAAATTCTCTCCTAACGATGACTCGAGCCCTACCACTCAATGGGAGAATCAGCAGAACCTGTAGGGGTTTATTTGGAGTTCACATTCTCTGTTGTAACTTTATTTTTAATTTTTTTATTTTTAGTTTTTTGGTTTTCACTGGAAGGAAAAGATGCTCATTTTAAATGTTGAAGTGTACAAGTTGCTTTGTTACAATAAAACCAATGTGTACACAAAGGACCGGATGCTTTTCTATCAGAACAGATGTTCAACATGACCTTCCCAGTTTGACCTGCATAATGACATCATGTCAAACTTTGTCTCCCGAACTTCATATTTTTTGATACGCACTTTGCAGGATGACCTCAGGGCTATGCAGATTGAGTTAAAGGGATGTGAATCATGTCTTAATGTTTCCGTAACTGGGTGATGTGGGTACAGTTTGCTGCAATGGACTTGTACCCATGATTTTTATCTCAATTTGGCATTTTTTTAACGGGCCTTTAGTTACCTGGATATTATGACAGCACCTGCTCCCACCATGTCACAGAGCTGTTGCTCTAATGCCATCTATACGAAGGACAGCTGCTGGTGGGTCTTCATTGGCAATTTGAACTGACCAAGGAAATGGGCTTTCAGAGTCAGCAGTCTTTGGGGTGGTTGGGAGTGCACTGTCCCAGGTATGTAGTAGCAAAGCCCTCAGACTCTGTGAATCTGGGTGGATAAAGAACTTTTGTCTGCTCAACGCCATTGTGCAGAGAATAATGTTTTGGAAAGCTACCTGATACATAAGCTTTTTAATGCTGTAAAATAGAGCTAAAATTAAATGCCACTTTTTCAGAGATGATTAATGGACAGCCTGGTCAAATTCAAAGCTTTTTGATGTATAAAACTTTATAAATGGAACTACTCCATCAGTAGGCAAAGTGTAACCAAATCTGTCTAGATGGATAGTGTGTAATTTCTGCACAGGACTCTGTTTAGTAAATACATCACTGTATACGTCAGGAATCTTGCTCCAATAAAGGAACATAAAGATTTTTTTTGGACTGGGGTCATTCTCCTTGTTTTGTAGAGATTTAGAAGATGTACTAGTGGTGGGGTACTGGGGCTCTTTATTTGGTGGTGATTATGGACCAGGTACAAGTAAAATGAGGTGTCTACCAGATCCATATACACTATGTTGTGACACTGGGCAGTCTGGTGATTGAGGGAGGGTGGTGGCCTGGAATTGAGTGAATCTGACTTCAGGAATCAAAGTGCTGGGGCATGGTTGGGATTGTAGGGAGGTCCCTTACGTTACCCCTTTTTATTTTGTTTTACTTTTTTCACTTTTCGAGACAGGGTTTCTCTGTAGCATTGGAGCCTGTCCTGGAATTTGCTCTGAACCAGGCTGGCCTCGAACGAACTCTTCCTACTTCTGCTTCCCAGGTGTTGGAACTAAAGATGTGAGCCACCACTGCCCTGCCTATTTTTTTTTTATTATTATTGATATTGAGCTCTACATTTTTCTCTGCTCCCCCCCCCCCCCGCCTCTCCCCCCGCCATCCTTCCCCAAGGTTCCCATGCTCCCAATTTACTCAGGAGATCTTGTCTTTTTCTACTTTCTACTTCCCATGTAGATTAGATCCATGTATGTCTCTCTTAGTGTCCTCATTGTTATCTAAGTTCTCTGGGATTGTGGTTTGTAGGCTGGCTTTCTTTGCTTTATGTTTAAAAACCACCTATGAGTGAGTACATGTGATAATCGTCTTTCTGTGTCTGGGTTACCTCACTCAATGTTTTCTAGCTCCATCCATTTGCCTCCAAAATTCAAACTGTCATTTCTTTTTCTGCTGTGTAGTACTCCATTGTGTAAATGTACCACATTTTCCTTATCCATTCTTTGGTCGAGGGGCATTTAGGTTGTTTTCAGGTTCTGGCTATGACAAAGTTGCTATAAACATAGTTGAGCACATGTCCTTGTGGCACGATTGAGCATCCTTTGGACTGTACTCCCATTTTTTTTATTGGATTATGTGATCTTTTGGTGTCAAATTTCTTGAGTTCTTTGTATATTTTGGAGATCAGACCTCTGTCTGATGTCCCACCTACTTTTTAAAATTCGTTTAGTATATTATATCTTACTTTTGCATTTGTACCATGTGACTTTTTTGTAAAAAGTCACTTTTCAATAGCTAGCTCTGCGTGTTAACTTTTTGCAAAGTATCGCCAAGTTGCCCTGGAACTCTAGTTTAGTCCTAGAATTTTCGCATACTCCAGTCTGAGCTTCCCCAGTGTCTAGGATTATTGGACTTTGTGAGGGGATAGAGAGTCCTATATATAGAGAAGAGTTATGGCAAGATACCACGCCTGTGACTCCAGCATTCAGGAAGACTGGGTGCTAAGTGAGACTTTGTAACACCTTTTGCTTGCTTTTATGTCTGCAGCAGGAGTAGTTCTCTGGAAGACCGGCAGGGGGCGCTGGGGTTCCCTGGACCTCCGGAAAGGCAGCCAGTTTTTTACCTTTCCAGCCCTTTTATTTTGTTGAAGTGTGTTAAACTTGGCCAGTGATTCTGCCTTCTAGGTGGGACTACAGGTATCAGTTACAATGTCTAGTTAGTTCTTTAAACTAACTGGGGGCTGCTCTCAAGTTGGGGATCTTTGAAGATAATCTGACATTGTTATTTTTGTCACTGCACTCTTTGAACATAGGACTCTTGGACTGGGATGAGAAGCCTAACAGCTTCCGGGGCTTGCTAGCTGGGCTTCACATCTAGTTGCTAGAGGGTATCTGGCTGGCCTGATGGGGATGAGGCACAAGTGGGCCATATCATTTTGTTTCACAAGGAGTCACTAATATGACTACTGAGGCCTGGACTGGGCTGGAAAACCATTAGGAACCTCAATAGATCATCCTGCGGTTAGGGTTTTCTTAATTATCTAAAATAAAATACTGGGTGTGGAGACCCATGGCTTTAATTCCAACATTCTGAAGATGGGCTTTTGAATTTGAGGTAGGTTTAGCACACAAAATGAGTTCCAGGAGGGTGTTCCTGTCTCAAAAAAAACATAAGGGGTTGTGGGTCAGTGGTAGGGTGCTTGCTTAGCATGTGTTATGCCCACTGTGCCAGTACAGAGACAGATACCTTCTGTCGGCAGGGTCTAATAGACCTGGCTGACTGTTCCTAGAATTTGGTACATAGACCAGGCTGGTATGGAACTTAGAGATCTGTCTTCTGAGTGCTGGGATTAAAGGCATGTCCCCGACTCCAATTTAAAATTCGTTCTAATGGATTGTTCTTAGTTCAAGTGAGAACTAGTGATTGCAAGATGTTCACCAGCTAGTGGGGAGATGTCCTGTGAGGAAGCTGGGGTACCTCCAGGTTGCCTTAAGGGTTAAGTCCTGAAGTTAACTGTGGAGCTGCAAGTTGGAAGTTGGACATGCAGTGTCTGCCTAAGGATTTGAGCAAAGATTCATCAGTAGGTGCAGCTGGGCTTTCTCCTTCCAGATGCCTTAGTGGATAAGGCAGCTTCGGCTTCTTTCCCTCCATGTGAGGTACTGATTGGCTCATTCAGCTTCCTGGTGCAGGGAGTAGACCAAAGGTTCTGAAGCAGCATTACATGCTGAGGCTGGGGATTTGCGTCATTGGTGGAGGGCTTGCTGAACACATGCAAAATCCAGCTTTTGGCCACAAGGTGGTGGCACATCCCTGTCTTTAATCCCAGCACGGCTCTCTGAGTTTGAGGCCAGCCTGGTCTACAGAGCGAGTCCCAGGACAGGCTCTATAGCTATTGAGAAATCCTGTCTCAAAAACAAAACAAAAAACTAGAAAAAGCAGCATTTGGCTCGAAACACCACAGAAGAAAGCAAAGAGCACCTAGGTACTGAAGCCACCTGTTGCTTGGGTCCAGTCAGTGCCTTGGAGTGGGAATGGGGAGACTGCAGCCACATGTACAAACACTTCGTTGATTATTTTCCAAGACACAGGGTTACCCTCTGGCCTTGGCTACTCTAGACTAGGCTCTAAACATTATCTTAGGGACCCACCTGTTTGTCCCCCAAGTACTGGGATTAAGGGAATGTGCTGCCATGCCTGGCTCTTGAGATGGTGTTTTACAATGCATCTCTGGTTAGCGAAGGACTCCCATTAGATCAGCCAGTGCAGGATGTCCCATCTCCAGACCACACTTTTATTTTTCTTTCTTTTTTTATTTTTCTCAGTTTTGTGATAGAGTCTCCTATCCTTGGCTATCTTGGAACTCTGTGACCAGACTGGCCACAAGCTCAGAGATCCACCTGCCTCTGCCTCCCCAGTACTGGGGCTAAAGGCTTGTGTATTACAATTTTCAAGAATGTGGAAGAAAGCCGGGCAGTGGTAGCACGCACCTGTGAGCCCAGCCCTCAGGAGGCAGAGGCAGGTCTTCACTCTTACATGTAAGAGCTGAAGAGGGGATTTGGACGTTGTACAGTGGTTACAAAAGGATGTGAAGGAAGGGTGTATAAAAGAAAAAATTGGATTTGATTATTACATGTTGTGCATATGTTTTGAGCTATCACAATGAACTACGTTAATATGAAGCCAGCCTGGACTACAGAGCAAGTTCCGGGACAGCCAGCACTATGTAAAAAAGCAAACACAAAGTGAATAAAAAGTTTGTGCAGGCATGAGGGTCAGTGGGCTGCTGTGTGGGTTGGTTCTCCATCTGTCTTCATTACCAGCAGCAGAACTTTACACATGGCGCCACTGGTCCAAAGGAGAGTTCTAGGGGCAGCAGTAGTACTGATTTTTTCTTCCTTTTTTTTAAGATGGGAGCCCAAGAGCTACCTGAATGCTGGAATTACAGGCATGTGCCACCACACCCTCTTAACCGGTGAACTGTAACACTGGGTAACTTGAAGGGAAAAATTTACTAGTCTGATTCATGGTTTTTTTAAATTATTACATATACAGTGTTCTGCCAGTGCTCTTAACCACTGAGCCATCTCTCCAGCCCCATATATATATATTTGTAACCTGAGGTTGAAATGGAAGATGATGTATGGTAATTTTAATCCCAGGGCTGTGTATTAAGACCTTGGCTGAGCCTGGCAATGATGGCGCACACCTTCAATCCCAGCATTTGGGAGGCAGAGGCAGGCGGATCTCAGTGTGTTTGAGGCCAGCCTGGTCTACAAAGTGAGTTCTAGGACAGCCAGGACTGTTACACAGAGAAAACCTGTCTCAAAAAACAAAACAAAACAGACAAACAAAAAAAAACCTTGGCCAAGATGGGATGAACCCTCAAAACACATAGAAGAAACCCCAACTAAACAGTGGTGAGCATCTGTAATCCAGCACAGGATGATGGAGTGGTCAGGGCCTCATCAACCTGAGGCCATCCTGGGCTGCAGGTGATCCTGTCTGAAAAGTAATGAAGTGGGGGTTGCAGAGATGGGTCAGAAGTTTCGAGCACTTGATGCTTCTGAAAAGGACGAAGGGTTTGATTCCCAGCGCCCCGTAATGGTTCATGACTGTAGTTCCAGGAGAGCTAACGCTTTCTGATCTCCAAGTATACCAGGCATGCACATAAAGAAATCCTATGGCGCACGCCTTTAATCCCAGCACTCGGGAGGCAGAGGCAGGCGGATCTCTGTGAGTTCGAGACCAGCCTGGCCTACAAGAGCTAGTTCCGGGACAGGCTCCAAAGCCACAGAGAAACCCTGTCTCGAAAAACCAAAAAAAAAAAAAAAAAAAAAAAAAAGAAATCCTAGCCGGGAGCCAGGCTGGTCTACAGAGCTAGTTCTAGGACAGCCACAGCTGTTACACAGAAAAACCTGTCTTGAAAAACCAGAAAAAAAGAAATCCTAGCCGGGTGGTGTCGCACACCTTTAATCCCAGCACTCAGAAAATAGAGGCAGCCGGGTCTCTTGAGTTTGAGGCCAGCCTGGTCTACATAGTGAGTTCTAGAATAGCAAGGGTTACACAGAGAAACAACGTCTCAAAAATAAACAAAAAACCAAATGACAACAAAATTCTAATAAAAAAAATAAAAGTAGCCCCCTACCTGGGTGTGTTGTGCCACACACTTTTTTGTTAGATTTGTTTTTGTTTTTTCAGGACAGGGTTTCCCTGTGTAGCCCTGGCTGTCCTGGAACTCGTAGACTAGGCTGGCCTCATACTCAGAGATCTGCCTGCCTCTGCCTTCTGAGAGCCGGAATTGAACGCATGGGTATGGTAAGCGCTGACAATGCCAACCAGTTCAGTCTGGCCCTCTCTACCAGGCTTACAAGGTCTTCACAGACCCCCACCTCCTCATTTCTTGGGCAAACACCGAATCGCTATGTTTCGGGCAAAACCCATCCTCCTGAGAGGTCAACGTCTCCTGGCCCCTTTAAAAAAAAAAAAAAAAGGAAAATTATGGGAATTTATTGAATCCTTGAGCTTGCCTTGCAGCATTTTATTGAACTCCTTCCCCAGCCCCTCCGGACTTCCTCATGGTAAAGTCAGAACCTTGGCTCCGGTTGAGTCAGCAAACTCATTTCGTAACGAGCCTGAGTTGGTTCAGACTTTATTTGTATCTGACCATCATTTGGATCAAGATTTATTTACTCCGCACCCGGCCCAGGCCCGCGGCGCACGCCGCGGGCAAAGCTGAAGCAGAAAGGGACCCAGCTTTCCTATCTCCAGGAAGATCAGCTGTGGTTCAGAGGTGGAGCCGCAAAGGCAGGAAAGGAGACCCGGCAGCCGCCTAGTTGAACTCGGAGTCGGTCCGGGGCACTGCTCCGCGCGGCCGGGAGGGGGCGCTGCTCCCCAGCACCTACCAGGTTCGCGGGTCTCGGGAGGGGGCGCCCGATCCCGCGTGTCCCGCGTCGCTTCCCGGGAAGTTTCAAGTTTGAAAGTCCTGCGCAGAGGCCCGGGCTTCCGGAACCGTAGCGAAGGAGAGAACTGGCCGGCGCGGCGCCATGGAGCTGAATGGGGCGGCGCTCCAGGTGAACGGAGCGCGCGCAGCGGCCGCGTTTGCAGCTCAGGGCACCCCACGCTCGGGTCTCCACCCTACTCCGGCCTCTCTGCTGGTGACCCCTGCGCGGGGCGAGACCTGAGCCCTGGGTTAAGACTTCTGGTCCCCGGAGTGACGAAAATCCAGCCAGGCAACATGCCTGAAAACCGTGGAATGTACCTTCAGGCTGGGTCTCGAGTTCCTTAAAAATCAGTCTTCTAGAGACTTTCAGGCGGGTGGGAATTTGCCGGGAGCGCAGAGGTTGGAGGAGTGCCGGCTAAGAGGAGTCTGGGGGTGGAGGGGGGGGGTGCGGAGAGTTGGGAGGGAGGGACTGAGCTCTTGGTGGGCGTTGTCCACACCGCACCACACCACACCCACGGGCAGGAACACTTTGGCCACTAGAGGCACCTGGCCCAGAAATGCGCCGGGAATCCTCCGGCCCACCGAAAGGTCCACGATGTTGAGGGATTCGGGTTAGATGTGTAACTTAAGAGCGGAGAGAGGTAGTCTACCTCAGGGCAGTTAGAGGTGGGGCAGGACATTTATGTAGAAGATAGCATCCAGTGCCAAGTCAAAACACGAGGTGTGGGTGAAGCGCAGTACATATGGGCATCTCAATGGCTCAGGCAGCCTGCAAGGCTGGATCTCACTCCTCCCAGTACCCTTCCTCCAGAGATCCCTCTTGGCCTGTCTAGCAGTGGCTTGTACACATTTTCCGATTTCCTGTGAGCCTCCGCCCTGTGGCAGCAGCGGGGTGACTCAGGACCCTGGTGGCCAGCAGGCCCCCAGCTCTGGGAGAGCTTTGTTTTCTCAGGCCTTTGGCTCTGGCCTTCTTGCCTGGGGCGGTCAAAGGATTTCCTGAACCTCGCCCTCACCCTCACCCTCTGACAGCTAAGGCAGAGCCAGCCAGCCTAGCTGAGGCCTGGAGTTGGGGGGGTTAGGGTCCCCTAAACTGAGTAGCCATTCTTTTATGGGGCTCAGGAGATGGAACACAGAGAGGTAAGAGGGATAAGATAGGGTGGTTGCCACGATCCTTGGGATGGGAGGCGTGTCAGCAGGGGTTCCCCGGGGCTAAGGTCAGCCTCTGAGAGGGAAGTTTCCTCTCCCTGTCTATAAACTGGTAAGCAGTTTGGGGGTCTCCTACTTCCTGCCAGAGCTGAGCTGTCAGAGCTCCTCAGCTCCTTGGTTGCCTCTGCTTCTCACCTGTCTGCCACACTGTGTAAGGCAGAAGAAACAAGTTTTAGTGGCTTGGGCCACTGGCTGCCTCCTGCATGTGACCTTGAGTAAATTCTTTGCTGTTTTACCTCCCAGATTGCACTTGGTTCTCACACCTAGAGAAGGCAGTGTAGCAGTCTGGGAGACAATGGGGTCGCTGTCCCTCAATACATGGTGGTCACTCCTCTGTGTTGCCTCTGTGAGCAAGCCGCCTAACCTCTCTTTGTCTTTGCTCCTATATAAAATGGGAATGAGAAGTAAGCGTGCGGCTCTGTGTTCTAGCTTAGCATGTTCTGGGCCGGGGGTTCTTTCCCCAGTACCGCAAAAAAGCAATTGCATCACAGGTGAAGGGAATTTATTGTGTTGTTAGAACTCAGTACCCAGCAAGCACCATGGGAACCTGATCTGTTACCTCTCTCCCTTCTGGGCAAGGAAGATGCGAGCCAGCAACTGCAGAGTCCCGAGACACCCCAGTTCCCGCCTGTTGTGTCTGTTCCCCGTTGGAGGGGGATGGGCTATGACTTCTCTGTCCTTTGCAGCCTGGGACGGGCCAGAGGCCCCCTGAGGATGAGAAAGAGATGATCCGTCGAGCTATCCAGAAGGAACTGAAGATCAAGGAGGGTGTGGAGAACATGCGGCGCGCAGCCACAGACCGCCGCCACCTGGGCCATGTGCAGCAGCTGCTGAGGGCCTCCAACCGCCGCCTGGAGCAGCTGCATGGCGAGCTTCGGGAGCTGCATGCCCGAGTCCTGCTGCCAACCTCAGCTGGTGAGTGAGGAGTCTGAGGAGACCCCCAGGCAATAAGAGATTCATGGACACCCTGATCCTGGCCTTGGCTCTGACCACTGGGCAAGACCACCTGCCCTTCCTGTATTCACCATGTTGCTGCTATGGCCAGGAAGGAAGGGAAGAGAGAGCCCCTTTACAGAGGCCTGGACTCTGGTGGCAGGCTCATGCATCCCCTGCCTTCTTTCTGCAGAACCAGTGGCCTCAGGACCCATGCCGCGGGCTGAGCAGTCGAGGGTTCGGCACTTGGAGGTTTTACAGAGGCAGCTGCAGGTCGAGCTGAAGGTAAAGCAGGGAGCTGAGAACATGATTCACACGTGTGCCAGTGGGACCCCCAAGGTGAGTGTTCGTGCGGGAGGGACTGGAGGCATAGGCCTGGCGTCTGGTGTGGTGGGAGAGAGCGAGTTCTGCGGTGTCAGGAGTGCAGCGCCAGACCCCGCGCCGAGAGGGGGATGCTACCCAGCCCCAGCCCTTCGTCTAATGATGGAAGTAGAGCCCGGAATTCGAGTTGGGGAGCTCAATTCCCGGTCCTGTGGTCAGCCATAGCCCTGATCTGACGGGGCAAGTGTCACGTCCCTACAGGAGAGGAAGCTCCTAGCGGCTGCCCAGCAGATGTTGAAGGACAGTCAGCTGAAGGTTGCCCTGCTCCGGATGAAGATAAGCAGCCTGGAGGCCAGTGGGTCTCCAGAGCCAGGTGAGTCCTCTCAAGGCAGGGAGGGTGGCACCCCGTGGCCAGGACTAAGGCTCTACCCCCTCCCTGCAGGCCCTGATTTGCTGGCAGAGGAGCTGCAGCACCGACTGCGAATTGAGGCCGCTGTGGCTGCAGGGGCCAAGAATGTGGTGAAGCTGCTTGGTGGCCAGAGAATACAGGACCGCAAGGCGCTGGCCGAGGTCAGGCTGTGTCCGCCGGCCCATGGCTCTTCTTATAGCTCTGCTTGTCTCTGTCCACCCTGCAGTGGTGCCCGGCACTAATGGCTTGCTGCCTGTGTGGGGTGGCAGTGAAGAAGCCTACGGCATAACCTGTGCCTTCCACCCGAACCTCATGGCTGTCCCTGCCTGCATCTCCTCTGTAGGCCCAGGCCCAGCTCCAGGAATCCTCCCAGAAGCTGGACCTCCTCCGCCTAGCCCTGGAATCGCTGCTGGAGAGGCTGCCACCCAGCCATGCCCTGCGCAGCAGGGTGACCCAAGAGCTGCGGATGGCCATGCTCGGGAACCCCCAGCCTTCGGCGACACTTGTGAAACCCATTGCCCTGACAGGTATGTAGAAATGATTCCCTCTTGCTTCAGAGGGCCCCTTACCCTTCCGAGAGTTCCTGAAGAACTCTGGGAAAGTCCTGATCTTGGGTAGCTGACATTCCCATTCTGATTCTCAGTTTATCTATCTGTAACATAGGAATGATAGTAGCTGGTCATGGTGGTCATGGCTTTAACTCCAGAACTCAGGAGGCAGAGGCAGGAGGATCTCTGTGCGTTCTAGGTTAGCCTGATCTACAGAGTGAGTTCCAGGCCAGCCTGATCTACACAGTGAAGCCCTGTCTCGAAGTAAATAAACAAATGAAGGATAGAAACACTAGACTCAGGGATTGCTTTGTAAATCCAATAACTCGTGCTCCACCAGCACTGAGCACAGCCAGGGTTTGGCCAATGTGATGTAGTTTTAACAAGTAACTGGCCGTTCTGCCCTGCCAGCCTTGGAGCCAGCCCTGGGCAGCATGGGCTGCCATGAAGTTTTCTTTCTTTCTTTCTGTTTTTTGTTTGTTTGTTTTCCAGCCAGGGTTTCTCCATGTAGCTTTGGCTCTCCTGTCACTCACTTTGTAGACCAGGTTGGCCTCAAACTCAGAGACCTGCTTGCCTCTGCCTGCCTCCTGAGTGCTGGGATTAAAGTTGTGCACCATCATCACCTGGCCAGAAAAGTCTTTCCTATCCTGAGCTGCAAGCCAGAGCCCACCTGGTGGCTGCTGCAGAGCAGTGGACAGGGCTGGAGCTGCAGAGCAGTGGATGGGGCTGTATAGGGCTCTGCTTCCTGGGAGCCTCCATCTCCTCATATATCATCAGGGTTCTCAGGAAGAGATGGAGTCTGAGCCTAGAGGTCTCTTGAGAGTGCTGAAGATTGAGTCAGCGGGTTGGGGAAGGCAGAGGGAACTTCTTGCTTAAAGGCAAAGAATTTGAGATTAAGGATGTAGCTGTGGAAGGCAGCTGGTAGAGTTCTTGACTAGCATGCACAAAGCCCTGGGTTCGATCCCCAGCACCTTATAAACTGGGTATGGTAACACAGGCCTATAATTCAAGCCCTTGGGAAGTGAGGAAGATCAGGAGTTCAAGGGCATCTTTAGCTATGTGCTGAGTTTGAGGCCAACTTGGGCTAATGTGATCTTATCTAAAACCAAAATCAAAACCACCATATCCTAAAATGAGTACCCTGCTGGATGCCACCCTTGGGATCTCTGTAAGATCTCCACGTATTACCTGCAGACCCAGCCTAGCAAGAAAGTCTTCCAAGGTGCTGGCAAGATGGCTCAGAGGATAAGAGCACTGGCTGCTTTTCCAGAGGTCCTGAGTTCAATTCCCAGCAACCACATGGTGGCTCATAACCATCTGTAATGAGGTCTGGTGCCCTCTTCTGGCCCACAGGGATACACGCAGACAGAATAGTGTATATATAATAAATAAATCTTAAAAAAAAAAAGAAAAGAAAGTCTTCCAAGACTCATATCCTCAGGGGCTCTAGTATCCCTGCTTCCTCTACCCTTTGAGACAAAACACCCAGTGGTCTCAAACAAAGCATGTATTTTTTTCCTATTCAGGACTCACCTTCACTGTTCAGATATGAACAAGAAACAAAATGTGCAGGCAACTGTGGGCTGCTTGCAGCCCAGGTCCCGTGCCTGCTCATGTGCCCTTGAGGCCATGGTGCCCTCCAAGCCTTGTGCTCAGAGCAGCAGCCTACCCTATCCTCTGGTTTCATGCGGCTCCGGGGGAGGTCCTGCTCCACAGCACTGCTGTGTCTGCCACTGCCCAGGCACCCAGGAGGGAGAGCTGGTAGGGCTGCTGAGGATGAAGGGTGGCTTCCAAGGCCTAGCGTGGGCAGGGTCTGGTCAGCTGATCCTAACTCTGACCCTCCTAGAGCAAGTGACATCCCTCAGGGATCCCACGGCCATATGGCAGTGGCTTCTGACTAAGTGCCCTCCCAACTCCCGACCAGGGACTCTGCAGGTTCGCCTCCTAGGCTGTGAACAGCTGCTGATGGCCGTGCCTGGGCGTTCTCCCATGGCTGTCCTGGCAGGTAGCCCCTCTGAGGGCTGGCTGCGAACCAGGTCCAGGCAGCAGCGTGGTGGCGGAGAGCTGGCCAGTGAGTAAGGAGGATCTGTGGGAGGGGGTGGGGTCCCTGCTCTGGACATACTCTGAGTCCCAACCTTGGCACTACAGGTGAGGTGCTAGCTGTACTGAAGGTTGACAACCGTGTTGTGGGCCAGACAGCATGGGGACAGGTGGCTGAGAAATCCTGGGACCAGGCTTTTACCATCTCCTTGGATCGAGTAAGCCCGACCTTTGTATGGTTAGGGTTAGCTGCGGGCTACGGGGGGACGCCACTCGGGTGGAGGCTGATGCCAAACCCCATTGGTCAGCCTGGTTTTCCCCTTACAGGCCCGTGAGCTGGAGATTGGGATTCACTGGCGGGACTGGCGGCAGTTGTGTGGTGTGGCCTTCCTGAAGCTCGAAGACTTCCTGGACAATGCTTGTCACCAGCTTTCTCTCAGCCTGGTGCCGCAAGGAAGGCTCTTTGCCCAGGTTCCCACTGACACTTTGGCTGGGGAGATCAGTGGATAAAGTGTGCTTGCTCTGCACAATCCCTAGCATCCATGTGAAAACTAGGTGTGGAGGTGCTCGTCGTGACTTCACTGCCGGTGTATAGAGACAGTTGGATCCCCGAGACATGCTGGCCATTGTTTCTAGCTGAAACAGAGATCCTGTCCCAAAAACTAAGGTGGAAAGGCGGACACCCCGTGTCAACCTCCGCCTGCAGATATATGTGCATTCGTAAAGACTGGCACCTTACCTAAGTGTGGGAGCTGAGTGCGAGATAGTTCCACAAACGGCCAGAGAGAAGCTCACATCTCTACCTCATCTCATGTCACTTTGAATAAGTGCCTCTTCTCTGGGCCTCAGTTTCCCCACTGGTGCCAGTGAGGATGTATAATCATCTCTGGATTCTTTTAGGGTTTTTTTGTTGTTTGTTTGTTTGTTTGTTTGTTTGTTTTTTGTATTGGATTGGTTTGGTTTGGTTTGGTTTTTTGAATCACAGTTTCTCTGTGTAACTGCCCTGTCCTAGAACTAGCTCTTGTAGACCAGGCTGGCCTTGAACTCACAGAGATCCACCTGCTTCTGCTGGGATTGAAGGCGTACACCACCACCACTGACAACCCGCCTATCTTAATTAACAATCAAGACAACCCCTCAGACATGCCCACAAGCCATGTTTTCTAGGCAGTTCTCAGATGATTCTGGCTGTGTTGTGTTGACCCTCGAAGCTCATCAGGATGCCTGCACTAAGTTGAGATTGAGAGCTGGCACTTGGGGCGTAGCCGGTAGGACGGAAGGTGGCCAGTCCAGGTCTTCAGCCCTGTTCATGTTCCTTCAGGTAACCTTCTGTGACCCTGTCATTGAAAGGAGGCCTCGGCTGCAGAGGCAGAGACGCATTTTCTCTAAGCGTAGAGGTAAGCGGGGAAGGGACTGTGTGAGGAGGGGGCCTGGCTGACCATTGGGATGCTGGAACTGAGCCCCATCTGCCTCCTCTAGGCCAGGACTTCCTGAGGGCTTCCCAGATGAACCTCAGCATGGCAGCCTGGGGACGCCTGGTCATGAGCCTGCTGCCCCCCTGCAGCTCCCCAAGCACAGTCAGTCCTCCTAAAGGGTGCCCCCCAACTGCAGCCTGTGGGACCTCTAGGTCTGCTTCCCCAAGGTGAGCCGCCTGGCCCGGGCTGTACTTCTCTGCTATTTCTGTCTGGTCCAGGCTCTGTGCATGTTTTGTGTTCTTCCCTGGCTCACCTCTGATCCTCCCTGTCCATAGCTGTGCTTCTCCCACCGCCATCTGTGCGGGCTCAGACATAATCTTCTTCTTACAGTAATTTCCTGCCCACGAAGACCCTCTCCGGAGAAGACATGAAGCCTCCACCCAAGCCCCCTCGTCTCTATCTGCCTCAAGAACCAGCCCCGGACACTCCTGTGAGGGATTCGGGGATGGGGGCAGGCGGGAAGGAAGGCTAACATGTTGGCTCTGTCCTGAACCCCTCTGTCCTCACAGTGTACCAAACGCCCCCACATGGACCCTAGAACTGGAGTGGCACCCACCCTGGCGGCCTCACCCACCAGGTACTCACTGACTTGCATTGATTTAGAAACTTTTATTTGTATTTTATAGATTTGTGCCTGTGTGTGCCTGCACGTGCATAGGGACCCAGGCAGAAGGCGGAGCACAACCTTTTGGGAGGCAGCTTTCCCCGTCCACTCCATTCTTTTGTTGTTGTTTGTTTTGGTTTTGGTTTTTTTGTGTAGCCCTGGCTGTCCTGGAGGTCACTCTGTAGACCAGGCTGGCCTCAAACTCACAGAGATCCGCCTGCCCCTGCCTCCTGAGAGCTGGGATTAAAGGCGTGCGCCACCACCGCCCGGCTCCCACTTCCCTCTCGAGGCAGTGTCTCACTGTTTCCGCTACTGTGCTTGCTGCTCATATACTTGAACTTCTCTCCCCCTCCCGGCTCATCTTAGGGGTGCTGGGTGCTGGGGCTGGAGCTTTAGACCTGAGCCAGCCACTGTGTCTGGCATTTTTAAAGTGGGTACTAGACATGGAACTTAACCTGCTTGAGACTTACTCTTTTTTATTTATTTTTTAATTTATTTATTTATTTATTTATTTAT
This sequence comes from Arvicola amphibius, assembly GCF_903992535.2. Taxonomy (NCBI): domain Eukaryota; kingdom Metazoa; phylum Chordata; class Mammalia; order Rodentia; family Cricetidae; genus Arvicola; species Arvicola amphibius. The sequence continues at coordinate 47,996,824 of NC_052053.1, forward strand.
TTGGGGGGGGGGGTTTCGAGACAGGGTTTCTCTGTGGCTTTAGAGCCTGTCTTGGAACTAGCTCTTGTAGACCAGGCTGGTCTCAAACTCACAGAGATCCGCCTGCCTCTGCCTCCTGAGTGCTGGGATTAAAGGCGTGTGCCACCATCGCCCGGCACTTACTCTTTTTTAAATAAGGCTTTACTGTATAGCCCAGGCTGGCCTTGAACTTGTGATTCTCCTGCCTCTGGTCTGAGTGCTGGGATTACAAGTGTGTACCGCCACTCCCTCATTGTACATATTGATTGCTACCTCGTTCCCTGGCTCCTTGAGGACACAACTGGCTTGCTCAGTGCCTTCCTTATGTGCTGAATGCAGTTTTTAAATTTCAGCCTTGGGGACTGCCTACGCTGCAACAGAAGGCCGGCCCTTGGTTCTTTTCAGCCCTTTGTGCCCTTTCTGTCTTGCAGGAAATCCCCCCGACTGCAGGATTTCCGATGCTTGGCTGTGCTGGGCAGGGGACACTTCGGGAAGGTAGTGGGTTGAGGATAGTGCAGTGGAGTTAGTGGGTGGGTGAGCCTCGGCACATTAGCTGGGAGATGCTGGGTGGGGAGATGCTGGGATGTGGGAGATGCTGGGATGCGGGAGATGCTGGGATGTGGGAGATGCTGGGATGTGGAAGAGGCTGGGATGTGGGAGATGCTGGGATGCAGGAGATGCTGGGTGGGGAGATGCTGGGATGTGGGAGATGCTGGGATGTGGAAGAGGCTGGGATGTGGGAGATGCTAGGATGTGGGAGATGCTGGGGGGGGAGGTGAAGAAGTCATCCCCATCTGGTCCCCAGGTTCTTCTGGTTCAGTACAAAGGAACAGGAAAATACTATGCTATCAAGGCACTGAAGAAGCAGGAAGTGCTGGGCCGGGACGAGATTGACAGGTATGTATGATTGAGAATTATCTGACCCCAGAGGAACCTCTGGGTGGCTAGCCTGGACTCTAGAAGGCAACTCAAGAGCCCAGAAGCCAGATTCAGGTTCTCTTTTTGGCACTGGGAAAGCTCCCGTCTTTTAGACCCTCAGGTTGCTCTCCTATAAATAGGACCGTGGTAGTTTTGCAGGTTTTGTTGTTAGTTTTGTTTTGTTTTCATGAGACAGGGTTTTCCTGTGTTACAGTTCTAGCTGTCCTGGAACTCGCTCTGTAAACCTGACTGCCCTCAAACTCATAGGGTCCCCCTTGCCTGTCCCTCCCAAATGCTGGGATTAAAGGTGTGCACCACCACCACCCGGCTTTGTTTTGTTTCTTGAAGACAGCTCTGGATGTCTGAAACTAGCTCTGTAGACCAGGTTGGTTTAGAACTCAACTCAAGAGATCCGCCTGCCTCCGCCTCCTCAGTGGTGGGATTAAAGGCGTGCGCCACCACATGTCTAGTTTGCAGGTTTAATCCTTCCCTGCGTGCAAACCACCAGCCTGACTCTTTAGCTCTTTGAGCACCCATCCAGCCAGAGGTGCAGTGTGGGTGGGTGTCAGGGCACAGCCCATGGAGGTTCCATCCCGTCCATCCCATTCTCCCTTGCAGCCTATACTGTGAGAAGCGGATCCTGGAGGCTGTGGGTCGCACAGGGCACCCCTTCTTGCTATCCCTCCTTGCCTGCTTCCAGACCGCTAGCCACGCCTGCTTTGTTACTGAGTTTGTGCCTGGAGGAGACCTCATGATGCAGATCCACGAGGATGTCTTTCCTGAGCCCCAGGCCTGGTGGGTTCCGTGGTTACTCAGCACTTGCTCCCTTCGGGTAGGGGGTACCGGGCAGACAAATAGCACAGGGTTCAGGAGCCTTGGTGGAGCTCTTCCAGCATATGGGGATTCCGTCTGCATAGCTGCGGGTGGGTGGGATTCGCCATCACAGTTTTGTAAGATGTTGCAAGGATGAGAGCCCAGCACAGGGTGGCAGCTGGAGTGTCAAGTCTCAGATCCTCATTTGATTGTGTGTGTGGCTGTGCTTGGCCATGTGCACGTGAGTGCAGGAGCCCTCAGAGGCCAAAAGAGGGCACTAGAGCTCCTGGAGCTGGAGGGACAGGCAGTTGTGAACCTTATTCTAGGAACCAAATTCAGGTCATCTTCAAGAGTAAGGCTCTCTTAAATGCTGGGCCAGCTCTTCATCCTCTCAGGTGCTGATTTGAGTAAAAGTCATGGTGGTTATCCCCACAGGCTGCTGGGGAGATAGCCATACAGAGCACTGACCCCAGGGCTCTACCATAGCTGCATCACCAGCCCTCTGGTTTTTTGTTTGTTTGTTTGTTTTTCGAGACAGGGTTTCTCTGTAGGTTTTTTTTTTGAGCCTGTCCTGGAACTAGGTCTCATAGACCAGGCTGGCCTCAAACTCACAGGGATCTACCTACCTCTGCCTTCTGAGTGCTAGAATTTTTTTTTAATGTTTTCTTTATTTATTATGTGTACGGTGTTCTGCCAGCATGTACACCTGCAGGCCAGAAGAGGGCACCAGATCTCATTACAGATGGTTGTGAGCCACCATGTGGTTGCTGGGAATTGAACTCAAGACCTTTGGAAGAGCAGTCAGTGATCTTAATCTCTGAGCCATCTCTCCAGCCCATCCTGAGTGCTGGAACTGAAGGCATGCACCACCACCGCCCAGCTGGGGTTTTTTTTTTTTGTTGTTGTTGTTGTTTTGTTTGTTTTTTGAAAGAAGGTTCTAGTGGTATAGACCAGGCTGGCCTCAGCCTCCCAAGGGCTTACAGGTCTATACCACTAGACCTCGTGGTCCTACCATAGTTGCACGCAGGAAGGTCATTCACATGACACTGGGATGGCTTCCAGCCCAGCACCGTATTCATTTGTCCGGTATCATCCATGCCTGACTCTGGCCAGGACCTTCTGGCGCCTCCTAGTGCCTGGCCTGACTTCTCCCTGTACCACCCCTCAGCTTCTACCTGGCCTGCGTGGTCCTGGGGCTGCAGTTTCTGCATGAGAAGAGGATCATTTACAGGTAGGCTGCCTGAGAGAAGTGGGGTGTGCCTTAGTAGGCCTTGCCCTCTCCCTATGCTGTTGCTGCACCCTGGGCCTGAGCCCCTTTCAACCCCTTTGACCTGTACCCCTCTGCCATCAGGGATCTGAAGCTGGATAATCTCCTGCTGGATGCCCAGGGTTTCCTGAAGATTGCGGACTTTGGACTATGCAAGGAAGGTAGGGCCCCTCTCTCCTGGTATCACATCCTCTTGCCTTGCCCAGGGCAGTAAGAAATCAACCCACTCATGGGTACCCGGGCTCCCCAACCACTGGCCTTAATTCCTGACCAGGACCCTTGTTTTGGAGGACAGCTGAGAATACTGGCTCTTCCTAAGTTGGTCAGAGGATCTATAGTTAGGACTGCAGAGGACATTTGTTCTGCACGTGAGTTCAGCAGATTTAGCTTTCTTATACAGCCTTGGCCAAGAGTCTACACGACCCTGCAGACCTTGCTAATGGGTACCGTAAAGGCTGGCACAGTTGGGCGATGGTGGCACACGCACTCAAGAGGCAGAGGAACTCTGTGAGTTCCAGGCCAGCCTGGTCCACAAGAGCTAGTTTCAGGACAGGCTCCAAAGCTACAGAGGAACCCTGTCTCGAAAAACCAAAAAATAAAATAAAAAATAAAGGCACAGATTAATAAATGTGAATCCACGTATGTGTGATGTGCATGTATGGACGCATGGATTGCTGGGTTCTGACCCATGGGGCGGTCCATCAGTCTCCATCACTGGCCCAGAGCTCTGACTGGCCTTGAACTCACAAGAGATCTGCCTGCCTCTGCCTCCTGAGCGTCCCAGCCCAGGATTAAAGATGCGTGCCACCACCACCTGGTGATTTTTTAGTTTTTTAAAAAATATTTATTATGTATACAATATTCTGTCTCGTGTGTCTGCCTGCTGGCCAGAAGAGGGCACCAGATCTCATTTCAGATGGCTGTGAGCCACCATGTGGTTGCTGGGAATTGAACTCGGGACCTTTGGAAGAGCAGGCAATGCTCTTAACTACTGAACCATCTCTCCAGCCCCTTAATTTTTTTATATTTAAAATTTTTGTGTGGCCGGGCGGTGGTGGCGCACGCCTTTAATCCCAGCACTTGGGAGGCAGAGGCAGGCAGATCTCTGTGAGTTCGAGACCAGCCTGGTCTACAAGAGCTAGTTCCAGGACAGGCTCCAAAGCCACAGAGAAACCCTGTCTCGAAAAACCAAAAAAAAAAAAAAAAAAAAAAAATTTTTTTGTGTGTTCCTCCCCCTATCTCCACCCCCCGTCCAGAACAGTGCAGGCCTTCCCTGATATCAGCCAGCCAGGGATAGTAGGGGAACTGTGATCATGCTAGAAAAAAAAAAAAAAAATTCAAAAACCATTTGTGACATGGGTATTTTGCATGCATGTGTGCCTGTTCACCAGATGTGTGTCTAGTGCCTACGGAGGCCGTAAGAGGGCTTCAGGTCCCTGGAACTGGACTTGACAGCTGCAAGCCACCAGGGTGCTGGGAATCAAATCTTAGCCACTGAGCCATCTCTCCAGGCCCTTCCCTCACTGATTGTTACAACCACAGAGGCTAAGTGAGTGAGCCATACCCAAGCAGGCATTGGTGTGGATGTTGGTTTGCAGGGATTGGCTTTGGGGACCGGACAAGCACCTTCTGTGGAACCCCAGAGTTCCTGGCCCCTGAAGTTTTAACTCAGGAGGCTTACACTCGGGCTGTGGACTGGTGGGGGCTTGGAGTGCTGCTTTATGAGATGCTAGTGGGTGAGGTAAGTACGAGGGGGCCTCTAGGTTTTCGGGGTGGGGACGGTGGGATGACACACACAGCCGCTGAGCCCCCATCTTCACAGTGCCCATTCCCGGGGGACACAGAAGAGGAGGTGTTTGATTGCATCGTTAATGCAGATGCCCCGTTTCCTCACTTTCTGTCGGCTCAGGGGCTTGAGCTCATTCAGAAGGTGAGTCCAAGGTCCAGGGCTTGGCCGAAGCTGCTTGTGTGCTCCCTGACACCATCTTGTAGGGTACCTGTGGGTCGGCCAGCACCTGGAGTGGCCACCCTGAGTTCCCACCTGCCCTGCTTTCTGCCAGCTCCTCCAGAAGTGTCCAGAGAAGCGTCTGGGGGCAGGAGAGCAGGACGCAGAGGAGATCAAGGTCCAGCCATTTTTCAGGGTAAGGGACCCAGCAGTCTCTCCCCCATTGCCTGTGAGGCGGGAGGGCTGAGTGACCCCTGGGGTCTGTTGTCCCACCTTCTCAGACTCTCCATCCTTGTCCTCAGACCACCAACTGGCAGGCCTTGCTTGCTCGCACCGTCCGGCCTCCCTTTGTGCCCACTCTCTGTGGCCCTGCAGATCTTCGCTACTTTGAGGGGGAGTTCACCAGCCTGCCTCCAACCCTGACCCCACCGGCACCCCAAAGTTCCCTCACTGCTCGCCAACAGGCTGCCTTCCGGGACTTTGACTTTGTGTCTCAGCAGTTCCTGGAGTCCTGAGGGTCTCTTGGCCCCTCTGCCAGACTGTGAGAACTGCTTGTCCATGTGCCCAGGGCCGAGGTATTTAATGAGTGTGTGGGTTCCAGGGAGTGGCCATAGGGCTGCTGCTGGAAGCTTTCCTCAGGGTTACTGGGTGAGCTGTGTCTCTAGCCCTTCTGCTTCCTGGCAGTGCCCAGATTAGGAAAGGCCCCACGGCAGGACGGTTTGTCTTTTTAATACTTGCCTTTATAGAGTATTAAATTAATAAAACTGTACATTTGAGGTAGCCTGGCCAGGGGTCGTGGAGTCTGGGTTCTCTTGGTGTCTAGCACCCTCCCCCCTCACTCATGTCCTCTTCCTTGTGTGGGGGTTATATATGCTGAGGGTGGGAGCCCCGGGACGGAGTAAAGAGCTCAGGCTAACTGGGCTGACCCCCTAGTGGCACAGCCTCTGGTTTTTAGGCACCAATGGCAGCCTTCTCTCCAGCAGCCCTAGACAGCCTGGCTGCTGCCTTCCTCCTCTTCTTCAGCCCAGAGGGTCTCCCAGGGTCCAGAGGGCCACCCACAGAAAAAGTGGGCCAGGTTTCGAGTCAGACCTCGGTCAAAGGGGTTGCTGGTGCGCTGACGGAGGTAGGCGATTCGGTGAGAGGATATGAACTCCCAGGTAGTAGTATTGCTGGCCACCAGGTAGAGGTGTGAGGCCAGCAGCAGGCTGACCACCAATGAGAAGAAAGCAAGCAGCAGGAAGGTGGTAAACAGGAGCCCGGTAGACCGTAGCCACAGTCCCCAGGGCCTGAAGAATCGGAGGCCGGACCTAGAGGGACAGGGATGGAGGAGCTGGGAGGATGCCGGGAGTCCCACAGAGTCCTCTTTGTAAGCGCCTATGCGGTGTGCATGCTGCCCACACCCCCCATGCACCTACCATGCCAGGCACAGGCCCCAGAGGAGAACCACTAGCTGCAGCGCCAGGTAAGCCACAAAGAGGGGGTGGTTGCGTTCACCTACGCAGTTCTCCATCCAGGGACAGTGGTGGTCATAGCGGCGAACACAGCGGCGGCAGTCCCGACAGTGGCGGGCTCGCAGGGGTTGCTGTGGGCACAGAAGGGAGTCCGGGCTCAGTGCAGGTTCCCCCAGTAGGTGGAGAGGGCCGAAGGCCACAGTCCGGTCCCGAATTTGGGAGACCTTCCTGGAGGAGAGGCAAGGAGTCTTAATTTGGTCCCAATTCCTCCTACAAGAGGATGTATGTGTGTGTATATATCACCTACCAGCACTAGGCAGTATCTGCACCGCCGGAGTGGGATAGCCTGAGGAACCATGGCTGTCTGTTCCTCCTTGAGCTCCTCCTGAAAATGAAACAAGGGGTATAAGATGGGGGGGAGGGGTCCTCTTGGGAGGCAGATGACACTGGGGGCATTTCTCTTAGGAGCCACCTGGTTCTGGCTTTGCAGGATTTGGGGCCCCTCCCATGTAGAGGGGAGGTAAGTACATGGTAGAGCACTGGATACTGTGCCTTTGCAAGGCGCTTGTCCTCTCTTGGGTCTTGGTGATTTCCTCAATGTGGGAGCGAAAACATAGGGTAGGAAAGAGGCCTCACCAAGACGCCCCGCAATGTAAGCGGCTCACAGCTTCACATGGACAGTTCTGAGGGCTCATTTCCCTGTTGGCGCAAGGAGGGGTTTGAATCCCAGGGTCCCTGGTTACCTGAGGTTGAGTAGCCACATATCCCGGGTCCATGAGTGATACAGCCAGGTAGAGCAGCAGGGAGCCCAGAACCAGGAGCAGGAAGGTGAGGGGCAGGAACAGCTCCCCTTGCTCTTCCCACTGGCGGAGCTCTGGAGAGGCCAGAGGACAGTGAGGCCCATGGCAAGAGGGTGGGGCGAAGAGGCTAACCGGCTGAACGCTGGCCGGGCGGGGAAAGGCTCCCTATGGAAGGAAGGGTCAGCCCTCAAAGAGGGAGGCCCAGGAGGCCTGGGAGCCCAGGCCAGGAAGGGCCCAGCATATTGAAGCCCACGGTGGTGAAGATCTGGAGAGGTGGGGGAGCTGAGAAGTGAGAGAATGCGGAGACACAGGCCAAGCTGAGTGAAGACAGCTCTAGTACCCTTGGTTGGAAGAGTAGCGAAGGTTTGGAAGAGAGCTGCTGATGGCTGGTGGGGAGCCCTGAAGATAAGGACAGTGGAGGAGGTTGAGGTGGGCCTCGGTGGGGGCTGTGTCTTTGGGCGGGGAAACCTGGGAAGGGGATCACTGAGTTGTCTCAGGATTTGGGGAGCTGAGCAGAAAGCCAGTTTTTCAATCTAGTCAATTTCTTAATCTAATTCAGGGAGTGGTGGGAAGCAATTTCTGGAAGGATGCGGTGGAGCCCAGGATCAGAGGACTTGGGGCCTCTAATCGGTCCTCGGATTTGGATGAATTTCCTGTCGGCGACAGGAAAATCCCGGGATTAATTAGGGACCAACTTGGGTATCAGAGAGAGTGGATGGCTCCAGAACCAGCAGATGAGAAGGACGCTTGAGGAACTGGCGGAGATGGGGGTGAATCTCAATGTAACTGAGGATTAGGGGGACCGGGTGAGACCCACTCGAAGGGAATCATGAGGGATCGGGTGGGTTCGGGGTTGCGCGGTGTCCGGCTCACCGGTGTCGTGCAGGAAGAGCACCAGCGTGATTCCCCAGGTCAGCACGGTGTGCCCAGTCCGAACCAGAACCCCAGGGCTGAGCAGCGCCCAGAGAGCCATGGCCTTGGCCCCTGTTCCAACCCACCCGGAAGAAGCGCGCGGAAGGAGGGGCCGTGGAGCGGAGGGGCTGCGGCAACGCGGGGATTGGTGGCTCCGCATTGAGGGCGGGGCCCAGGCGGCTCAGGGAGGCTGTCTATTGGGTGACAGGCGCGGCCCCTCAGGCCAACAGGTGCGCCAGAGGAGGCCAGGGGCGGGGCCGGCGAGCTCACAGACCATAACTCTCTAACTCCGCCCTCCCCCTCCTACCCCCCCCCCCCACGGCCCCGTGGGCCAGGTAACTTTGCAAAGGCCGGGAGGCGGAAACCTCGGACCCCCCCCCCCGCCCCTCCTTTCCCCCCTTTCCGCATGCGCGCACGCGTGCCTGTTTTTGTTCCCCACCCCACCTCCCACAAAGAGATGTGGTCTGTGATGCCTGGAGGCCACGCAGTGCTTGCTGCCAGGGGGTGATTGGCAGGACTTGCTCGAGGGTGCGCCTTGATGACACACTTGTCTCCTATTCGTTTTCTGATATTGCAAACGAATGATGGGAAAGAGGAGGGCTCTGGTGCGGATTCTGGACGCGCTTGGCACTGCTTGCTTGGCACTGCTTGGAGTCAGAGACATCCCTGAAGGCAAGTCGCTGAACTCTGATCTCCTCTCTGTCTCTCAGTGGGGTTGGCGACAGTACCCGTCTCTAATACAGGTGCCTGTCACTTGGGCTACCACCACTGCCCAGCTAGACTTTCTTTCCGTGTGTCCTAGGACGCTCCCCATTCAGCTGACCTTCCTCTGATTGCCCGCTTCCAGCTCCATGCTGTTGGTGATTTGGTCAACTAGATATTTTCTTTTTCTGTAGAACTGACTTTCCAAGGCCAGCATGGTTTGTATGTGTATGTGTGTGCGCGCGCGCTAATCAGAACCATTTCATGGTATTACTAAATAGGGCCTGGGGATTAGCACGATTGGCAGAGTGCTTGCTGGATTCAGGTCCCAGCATGGTATAATAGAAGTATGGTGGTACATGCCTGCAGTCTCAACATACAGGAGAGGTACAGGCAGGAAAGTCAGAAGTTCAAGGCCATCCTCTGCTATATATATGAGGAGAGGATTCAAAGCCAACTTCTGTGGTATTTAAGTTTGTCTCAAAAACAAAACAAAACACCCAAAACGGTTTGGAAGCCAGGCAGTGGTGGCCCACTCCTTTAATCCCAGCACTCAGGAGGCAGAGGCAGAGGCAGGACTGCCAAGGCTACACAGAGAACCCGTGTCTTAAAAAAATAAAAGAAGATGGTGGTGATGGTGGTTGGGTCGCCCACATCTTTAATCCCAGCACTGGGACAGAGGCACACCTTTAATTCCAGTGTTTGGAACACATAGTCAGGCTGACGGCTAGCCTGGTCTACAGGGCTGCATCTGCATAGTGAAGCTCTGTCTCAGGGGGGAAAAAAGACAAAAACAAACAACATACAAACACCCCATTTGTGAGTCTGTGTGTTCACGCACACACTCGTGTGCACACATGATGTCCATGAAAAAAAGGATAATCCTACCTGTTGGTTCTCTCCTTCTGCCATGTGGGTTACAGGGACTGAAATCAGGTTATCAGGCTTAGAGCCTGCTGACTATTTTTTATGTGTGTGAAATGTTTTGCCTGGATGCATGTCTGTGTACCATGTGTGTGCCTGGTGTCTGCAGAGGTCATAGGAGGATAGCAGGATAGCAGATCCTCTGGAACTGGAGTTACAGATGGCTATAAGCACCATCTGCGTGCTGAAAACCAAACTGTAGCCCTATGCAAGAACCACACTGCAACTGGGCGTGGTGGCCACGCCTTTAGTCCCAGCATTAAGCGGGTGCAACCTAGTCTTCACAATTTCAGGCAGGTCAGAAACTACACAGGGAGAAAAAAGGTAGTTGGGGCTGGAGAGATGGCTTAGAGGTTAAGAGTATTGCCTGTTCTTCCAAAGGTCCTGAGTTCAATTCCCAGCAACCACATGGTGGCTCACAACCATCTGTAATGGGGTCTGGTCTACAGGCATACACACAGAAAGAATATTGTATACATAATAAATAAACAAATATTTAAAAGAAAGAAATAAAAAAGGTAGCCCAGTGGTGGTGGTCACGCCTTTAATCCCAACACTCCTGAGTGAGAGACAGGCAGAGGGAGACCAGCCTGGTCTACAGAGAGAGAGTTCCAGGACAGCCAGGGCTACACAAAGAAACCCTGTCTCGAAAAACAACAACAAAAATTAAGGGCATTTATTTGCTTTTGGGTGGGAGAGGTTGGGGTTGCAGACATCTGATATCATCTTTCACTGTGTGGGTCCTGAGAATGGAACTCTGGTAGTCAGCCAGGGAAGCAAGCTCCCTTTCCCGCTAAGCCACATGTCTGGCTCAGCCAGTAAGTTTTTAGAAAGAGCCCTGGATGGGCAGGCTGGAGAGATGGCTGAGGGGCCAATGCTCACTACTCTTCAAGTTTGGCTCTTAGCACCCATGCCACACAGCTATGAGCTGTTGCCATCTCTGGCCACCATGGGCACCACACACATGGAGTGTACATTCATATGAAGTAACTAAAGTGAATCTAAAAAGAGCCCTGGACGTTGGGTGCTGTGTGTGGAGCCTCGGCACAACCCTGATGTGCTGTTTATACTCCCACAGGAATGGAGCCAGGCACCATGACGGGATGAGCAGGAGGCAGTGTTCCAGACACAGGGAGTAGCAGGCACCCGGGCTAAGAGCATGTAGTGTATTGGAGAGCCTGCGCCCCTCCTTTGCTGTGGTAACTTGGGGTATAAGAAGGCACCTCACCTTTTGAGTCTAGGTGCTGTGGGTTGTTCTAAGGACTGTGAGAACACGGGGTGCACACAGGCAAACCCAACACAGGGTGTGCAGAGATGGAGGCTTCAGCAGACCCTGACAGTCACGCCTAATCCCTCCAGGACTTGGCTGACACACTTGGCTGATCCTCTCCTCTCGGAGTTCAGAGTTCAAGGGCAAACCACCGTGCGTGATGCTCTTTCTGTGGGCTGTGTGATAGAGGGCACTCACCCAGGGAAGAGCCTGGTATGGGCTCCGCTGAAGAGGAAGAGGGGACCTTTGCTCCACTTGGAAGGGTGCAGACAGCAGGCCGGCTCCCAGACTGTTTAATGTGATCCTGGCACTCCTGCCTACACCCTCTGCATGGTCTGGGGAGCATCAACTACTCCGTCACACCAGCACCCAGCTGTCCCGGCAAAGCCACAGGCTGGTCATTTCAGTCGTTTCAGCTGTTTATCTCTGTCATGCTCCTTTATAGGATTGCTCCCCTGGAGCTCCCCCAGTCCGTCATGGCGAGGCCTGTTGTCAGAGCCGCTGGCCCTAGCAGGCTCCAGTTTCCCACTGGTTCAGCTTAGCCTTATGCGGAGGACCCTTTGCTCGGGCAGTCATGTAACGCTGCCTAGCAACCACCAGGCTTTCCGAGCCACTTCCACCATTCCCAGCAGGGGCAGGAGACTCCTTTCCTATCTTTACTGCAGAGTGATGAGGCTATGTTTACCGTGTGTCCCTCCCAGCAGGCTATGCTCCCGGCGGAGTTCCTACCAGTCTAGTGACCAGCCATGACCTCAGTGTCTAGGCACAGATGTGGAGAGAATGTCTACAGCCTGCAGGCACATAAACCTACAGCAAAACCACTTGCCCTCCAGGGTCTTCCTGGGAGACCCCTACCACCCTTCCTGATCGCCCATCCCAGACCAGTATCCCCCAATCTCCTCTGAAAAAAAAGAGACCACTCTTCTGCACTTTGCACAAAAATGTATTTCTGTGACACCCCAAAGTACAGACATTTACCCAGACCCCAGGTGGTAAGCAATGGGCTATGAACTCTGCTCATGGTCTGGCTACTGCCAGAAGAGCTGGGGATGGAAAGGAGGGGCTGGGGTTGCCCAAGTGCTGCGTGGGAGAAACACGTGGTTAAGCCCTCTAGCCTGGCTGGGGAGACAGTCTCCTCAGGAGAGGTCAGTTACCTCTCTCTGAGTTTTGGGAACAACTGGGCCACTTCTGCCTGGAGGCAGACATGCCAGGCTAGAAGAATCAAAGAACAGGCCCAGAGAAGCAAAGAGGGCAGAAAAAGTCACAGCAAAAGCTGCCTCCCGGGTGAGCTTTGCTCCCTGTGAGCACAGGCCTCCTCAGCGGTCCTGTGTCAATGAGAAGCAATGCTGAGATACAGGGGAGGGTGCAGGAGAGAGACATCTAGAGCGCGGCCTGTCACACAACACAGCAGCTTCTCAGGGATAGCCTGAGTGGGCTGGAGGGACAGAGAATGGCCCAGTGCTGGTCTGTAGGTGGCTGTCCGCTGCCACTGTGAAGGGCTGCCTCCTGCCTTCTACCTTCTGGGCAGGGGGTGGGCTCAGCTCTGCTGGTGGGAATACCTGGGCACTGGGGTGCTGTGGGCAGATGAGGGCTACAGAAAAAGAAGCAAGACCCTGGTCCTGGAAAGTGCCAGCTACCAGAGCTGGGCTGGGCTGGGGCATGTTTGGCAGAAGGGGCAGTGGAATTGCCCCTGAGTTGTGAGCATCTTGGGGCTGGGACCTGAGGGAGACATGAGACAGTCTCCATAGCAGCATGGCCACAGGCAGGCCTGGCCAGAGAGCAGGGGGCCAACACAGCCTGCTTCTCCAGAGTTCTCTGGTCAGGAGCTGCTTAGCCTGAGGCCTGGGAACAGCTTCCTCTCTGACCCTGATGGCTCACAGCCTGGAGTACCAAGGCTTCTGTGAGACTCAGCAGAGCTGGTCTTAATCCCCAAACCCCATCCACTTCACCTGGGAGCCCAGACAGGCACTCAGGCAGACACCAGGGATGCTGAGCAGCCTGGTAAGGGCCAGCTCCTCCCACAACAGACAGAAGCCAGGCCAGGGTCTGAGCTCACTGGGAAGGGACTGGACACTCACAGCATTTGAGGCAAGCCTGGCTGGGGCAGGAGTGAACATGGCAGCAATGAAAGCTTGGAGGCGGGCTGAGGGTGGCAAGGAGCTGCGGAGACTTAGGAGAAGTCATACACACAAAACTTCACACTTCCTAACCCAAAAAAAAAAAAATAATATATATAATATATATCTCACTAACATTAAGGAAAAGCGTCAGCTGTGCAAAAGTCCTCACTGTCTCTTCATCCAGTGGGAGGCTCTGCCCACTGGACTCCAGCGCTTCCTCCGGTCCTGTGGTCCAGGCTGTGCGGCCATGGGTAGAGGCCTCTATCTGGACGTGTCCATGTTCTCCTCTCTAAAGTTACTGCAGTGGTCGATCACCTTGCTGGACACAACAGGGGAAAGCATTGGGCAGTGACTAAGAGAGCGGCTCCTCAGTGGCTGGCAGAGCAGCTGGGAAATAGCGCCTGTGGCCATGCACACCGCCACTGTCCTCTAAACAGCCAGGTCTGAACTTCCAAACCTGCTGCTCTCTCTGCCATTTTCCCTGCACCCCAGCCTACTCTCTCGGCACAAGTCCACTAGGGGGTCCCAAACAAGCACCGGACTGGAGATCTGCACAGGCAGCCACGCTGGCTCCAGGCCTTAGTGTCCCAGTCACTGAGAAAACTGCCACCCATTCCTGGTGTTGTTGCCTTTGACCCTGCACTGTTTGCCTGCAGGTTTCGGGGTTCACTGCAGCCTGAATTTGCTAAGAGGGTGCATCAAGGCCTTTTGAGATGGAAATGCCCAAGGCCATTCTTTCCTTGATGCCAGAAGGCCCTGCTGGCTCAGACACATCTCAGGTCCCAGGGTGCCTAGAGGACTGATAAGCCCCACCTAGTGACTGGCAAGTCCTAGATCCTTGTTTAACATGGTCAGCCCCAGGCCCACTGGTAAAAAATCTGCAGGTGAGGCCCATTCCATTCTAACACTTTCCAGGAGACTCCCGAAGACTGAGCTGGAGGACTACTAGTCCACCAGTTAATACTGAAACAGTGCCTTCACCAAAAATAATGAACGGCAGAGCCAGCTGGTGCCCCCGTCCAGAAGGGCATATTCTGAGGGTGGAGGTTGGGGGTTGTCTGATCCTCAGGCTACACTGTGCTCAGAATTACGATAAAGGACTACCCTCCCAACTAAAACGAATCGGGAAGAGGAAGCCAATCCAACTGATACTAATATGTTACGTGTGCATTCTTGTGTCCACATCAGAGCTTACGCTTGACACTCAACAAAGAATCCCACGGCCACAGAAGTTCAGTGAGGACTCTGGCATACCCCAACCCTCTCACTGATAATTTATGTGTGTGTGTGTAGGTACGGATGGATGTGCGTGCATGCGCACACATGTATATGTGCTATGGACGCTAGGCACGTGCTGTACCACTGAGCTTCATTCTAGCCCATCAAAGGGCACTTTTCCCCCTGGAGGCCTTCGCCTTCATACTTGTATTCCGAGAAACTAGCACTGTGCATGCGGGGCCTCTAGAATATGCCTCACCACCCCGAGTCCTTTCCCATTGGAATAACTGTGGTCAAAATAACGCAGAGCTCTTGCTGGTGCTGAGCAGCAAGGAGCTCCCGGTGGGAGTCACATGACGCCAAGGGAGCAGCTAAGAGCCAATGAGCTCTGCTGATGGTCAGGCTCTTGTCCGCTCCACATTCAACCCTGAGTGGCTCCTGGGAACTCTGGCCATTCCCACTGTGCCCCTTGCCATCCAAATCAAGGTACCCAGCCAGGAATACATAATTTGTTTCTTACCGGGCCATCTCCTTGGTTTCCTGTCGGGCAGTGGACATCTTCATCAAGCCCCTCAGCAGGGGCATCCCACCTTCTTTGATCAGCAGGGGGCAGTATTTGTCAGCTACAAAGCAGGAGCAGGTAGCTGAGGATGGGAGGCCTTCTACAGGTCTGTGCCCCAGATACCCCACCCTGCTTCCAGAACTGCTCTACAAAGGACACCGCTGGGCAGGGACAAGCCATGTCTGCCCGGCCTCCTGGGCCCACCTGGATGGGAAAATGGGGCAAGCCCTTGGGAAAGGCACTTCCCTATTGTGGTCCAAAAGTTGTTAGTTTCCCTAGAGTTTGTCCTAACAAATAAATTAAGAAAATACCATCCCAAGCAGAGGCCTCAGAGGGGCATCACAAGGATGATACTCCCTGAGAGGTTTGTAGGTTGACACAGGTTCCCAGGGAGTTCTGGAACGAACCCCCTAGGCAGCAGCTTGCATTTATGATATTGTTAGTAAGATACCCCAGGTACTGTGGTAACAGCCCAGGCTGGAAAGACAGGTGACAAAGACTGGAAAGCTCACTCACAGCTGGGTAGGAAGTGTGAGAAGAGGCACTGGTAAAGGCTGGGACGCTTCTGATGGTACAGTGGGATTAGCATCACGCCAGCACGCCACTAATGCCAAAGTGCCCAGGACTGCTCTGAGATACAAGGCCAACAGTAACTCTATGTCCCCTCCTGCATGCCAGCTCCCTGTGGACATGCTGTGCTCTGCTGAGTGTCTGAACTAAGGGAGGGGAGGCACTCACGGTAGACAGACACAAGATTGTATAGGGCCCAGGTGGCCCAGTGCTGGCTGACTGGAGAGATGCCCTGAGGAAGGAGGCGGAGAATGGGCTCAAAGGACCTGGAGAGAAAGAGAGATTGCTGTTACCCCCCACCCCCAGACCTGGACCGAGACCAAGACCACCAAGACAAGAAGGATGTGAACCGAGACAGGGAGGATGTGAGCCTTTTCTCCTCCCTGAGTTCTTCTCCCTGCAGGGTCCCACATGGGCAAGCCTGTGGGATGCCAGGGGCCCTGCTCGGGCTCCGCCCAGGAGCTAACTCTGGAGAAGGTCAGAGTAGAGGAAAAGGGCATAAAGCTGAGGGTCTCAGCAACCCCCGAGAGGGAGGCAAGGGGAATCACTTACAATGACCCTAGGCCAGGCTGGAGTTCCAGCCCCCAAACCAAAAAAATCAGATCAGCAAAACCTTAGGGGGCCCCGAGACTTACTTACCTGGAGGACCTCTCCACCTTCCAGCAGAGCGATGGCCTGCTGACACCCACTCTTTGTGTGCAGGGAAAAGGGCGCAACGTGGGAGCAGGCCTATGGCCTGGGGTCAACGGGAACTTGGGCGGGGAGGGAGACGACACACAAGGACACGGGACAGGGAGGGCTAGCATCCTGTCTCCCAGGGACTGGGGCATGAGAAAAGCCCCACAGCTTCACACCCTTTCAAAGGGTATTCAATGAATGACCAGCTGCACACACAGCACAGCAGGAAGACGAGGATTGACTGGGGACAGCAATCCACTCAGTACAGTAAGAACTGAGTCAGGCTGATGGGGACAGGATGACAGGTGACTTGTGTTTTGGTGTGGGTTTAGTTCTGTATCAAGCATGCACAGACCACAGGCCTTGGATACACACAGGTGTTAGTAAGTGGGAAATGTGCCCATCACAAACTGGACGCTTTTGGAGGACAGGAGCAGGGCGGAAAGCTCTGATCACAGCATGCTGGGACAAGCAGCTTCTGACTCTTCATGGTGTGTACCTTCCCATCTCAAACCTGTAGTTGATATTCCTCCGGGAGTTGATGTCCCAGCTCTGGATGGCTGCCCACATACGCTCTTCCACCTCGGCCCTCTGGGGCTCACAGACACCCCAGGCCTCAGGCCCATCGAACATGATGTGGGACAGGACACCACAAGCATTGTAAGAAACCTCAATGCCATCAGCCTTGCTTTCCAGCAGGTTGCTACCAGGAGGAAAAAGGAAAATCCATCATGTAAATCAAGGATGATAACCGAGATACCATGACTGCTGGCTGAGCCTCCTGAGCCCTAGGATTGCAGGAGTGTACTACTGGGGCTCAGCTGTAAAGACGAGTCTTCTGATTGTTTCTGAGTCAGGATCTTACGCAGTTCAGGCTGGCCTGGAACTTGCTATGTCTTCAAGATTCCTGCTTCGACACCATGTGCTGGGACTATAAGCTTGTGAAACCACATCTAGCCACTTGGAATTCACAGAGTCCTTCCAAACTGGTTATGACTGATTACTGCTCTGTGGCAGGTTGAAAAAGTAAGAAAGCACATAGGGGCTTGAGAAATGGCTCCGTGGCTCAAAGTACAAACTGTTTTTCCAGAGACTGGAGTTAGGTTCCCAGCACACATGGAGGCTTGTATCTGCCGTACCCTGCAACTCCAGGAAAACCCAAAGCCTCTGGCCTCATGGGCACATACCCATCCCTTCACACACATAATTAAAACAAAATCAATTGGAAACAAAAACCACATACTAGACAGAAAGCAGTACCAACAACAAACCTGGAACACACACTACTGTATTCTGAGTGTCCTGGCGGCTGAGGCAGCACCCACCTGAAGACGCTGATGAACTGAGAGGTCATCAGCTGAGGCCGCAGCTCCTTCACCTCCGCCACATTCCCCAAGAGTCCCAGCATGTTCCGGTGCAGCTCCTGCTTCTCTGGGAACTCCTGGGCAACGAGAGCCAGCAAGGCCTTGCTACTCAATCATTTAATGTCTGCTACTGTTACCCTGAAGGCTTTGTGGGCACCTGTCTGATCGGCCCTTCTAGACACAGGAGAGGTACAGTAGGCTGACCCCAACTTCCTAGTGATCCCAAGACCTGTGGGACAAGTGGGGTTCCATTTTCCACAGCTTGGAAGAGTCCTTTGAGGAGCCCCTTGGATGCTAAAGCAGAAAAGAGAGACCTACTACCCTCTGGGCAGAACTGTATCCAGTGGGAAGGGAATGGTCTGTGGGTAGTCAGAGCAGACTGCTGTGAACAAAGGCTGGATTCCCTGGCAGAAGGGATCTCAGAAGGCCCAGCTTGGTGGCATGGCTGGGGTGGGGGGGGGGGTCCCTGACACTTCTCTTAGAGGCAAACACTGTGTGTATGTGTGGCCCTGAGATTCTCATGCCACGTGTGTCCATGGGAAGCTTGCATGGGATGGAGCTGGTGGAGGGGCAGCCTGTGGGGTGGTGGCAGCCTGGCTCCTACCTTGAGGCAGTCGAGAAAGAGCTTCATGCCATTGAAGCTGAGGAACATCTCGCAGTTGTCGGGTGTCTCGTCTGTGATGTTCCACAGGGCACTCCAGGAGAACTCCATGACCTGGTCACACTGTGGGGGGGGGGGGAGGTTTGCAGCTCAGCTGTGTCCTCCCAAGGACACATGGCCAGCCCTGGCACAGATGCCTCTGGGATGAGGCAAAGTATGTGAAGCTCTCCTTACCGTCTTGTCCAGCAGCTTCTTCTGGATCAGCTTTAACATGGTCTGTGGGCAGAGGAGACAGGCTGCCTGAGGCCAGGGCTCCCACAGCCCAGGAGCTCAGCAGAGGGAGTCACTGGCTGCTCCAGGTGACACAGCCTGACAGTGCCCAATGCTTCAGACTTTTATGGAGGCTGTTTGAAGGTAGTCAAGTATATACCCTTGGGACTTGGCCCAGCCCTCCCCTGCTATGGTCTGCACGTCCCCAGGGATAAGTGAGGGTGGCAATGGATCCATCTAGTTCCTGCCTTTTCCTTTCCTTCCATATTTATCCTGTTCTGTGCTAGGCTAAAAATTTCTTCAGACTAGGCCGGGAAGGCACAGTGATGGAAGGGCCAACCCTGGTCTTTTCCACAGGAATTACTGCATGGAACTAGAAGAAGCAGTTTAAAGACAGAGGCCACACAATCATAAGCAACAGTCACATTAAGAAATTCTTCTGGGGGCTGGAGAGATGATGGCTCAGAGGTTAAGAGCACTGCCTGTTTTTCCAAAGGTCCTGAATTCAATTCCCAGCAACCACATGGTGGCTCACAACCATCTGTAATGAGGTCTGGTGCCCTCTTCTGGCCTGCAGGCATACACACAGACAGAATATTGTATATATAATAAATAAATTAAAAAAAAGAAAAAAGAAATTCTTCTGGGGGGCTGGAGAGATGGTTCAGCAGCTAAAAGCACTATCTGGTCTTCCAGAGGACCCAGGTTCAATTCCCAGTGCCCATATGGCAGCTCACAACTGTCTGCTAACTCCAGTTCCAGGGGATCTGACATCCTCACGTAAACATACACTCAGGCAAAACACCAATGCACATTAAATAAAGTTTAAAAAAACTGTTTAGAATAAACACACACACACACACACAAAGTTCTTCTGATTGCTGGGAATGGTGGTACAGGCCTTTAATCCCAGTCCCAGCATTTGGAAGGCAAAGGCAGGCAGATCTCTGTGAGTTCGAAGCCAGCCTCGTCTACAGAGCAAGTTCTAGGACACAGGGCTACACAGAGATACCCTGTCTTGAAAAATAAAACAAAACAAAATTTGTCTGATGTGGTCATGGTGGTGCATGCCTTTAGTACCAGCACTTAGGGGGAGGTAGGTGGATCTTTCTGAGTTTGAGACCAGCTTGGTCTACAAGTTCCAGGCCAGCCAGGACTACACAGAAAGACCTTGTCTCAAAATAAAACAAACAACTCTTCTGCAGAGATGGCTCTGTGGTCAGGAGAGCACACTATTCTTGTAGAGGCCCCTTGTGAGACTGCTATGTCCACCTACTGCTGTGGGATAATGCTTTTGTACACTATAAAGATCTGTAACTCATACAGTTTAACAAAATGCTATGGGCCAGTAGTCAGGCAGGAAGTATAGGTGGGACAACCAGACTAGGAGAAATCTGGAAAGAGGAAAGGCAGAAATTCAGTTACCAGCCAGATGCAGAGCAAGTAAGATGAGAATGCCTTGCTAAGAAAAGGTACCAAGCTATGTGGCTAAACAGGGACAAGAATTATGGGCTAAGTTGTAAGATCTAATTAATAACAAGCCTGAGCTAATAGGCCAAACAGTTCATAATTAATATAAGCCTCAGTGTGTTTATTTAGGACTGAATGGCTGTGGGACCGGGTGGGACAGAAACAACTCCAGCTCCAGATGGGTCAAACAATTCTGGCCTCTACTAGCACCCACTGACACACATGACTAAAAATAAGCAAAGGGGAAGAAAGTCTTTAAAGGGCTGGGCACCTGCCTAGCACATGCCAGACCCTGCACTCAATCCTTAGCAATCATCTCCTTCACCCCACCCAGGGTCTCCCCTACCCCTCCTACCCCCAGTCCAGGTCTCCTGAGGCTTTGCTCACAGAGGACAGTCTGACAAGGGCAGAAAAGCACACGTACCACGACGAAGCCCATCTTGCCCACGGCTTCCTTATGGTCATTGTCCACCTGACAGACCAGGGCATTACACAGGTGCACAGCAATGCGCTGGATGGACTCGTCCTGCCGGGTGGGGCTGAGGATGCTAAGCAGAAGCTCGTTTACCCGGCGGTACTGGAACTCCAGTTCCTCGGGGATGCTGAAGTTGCAAAGGGTCAGACAGCAGTTCCGCTGCACCTGGCCGGGTTGGGAGACAAGCGGAGTACGTGTTTAGGCACAGATTTAGAATAAGGCTCCAGGCCAAGGCCACCCAGAGTTGGGGAGGCCCTCCAGAGGAACAGGCTACCAGGCTTTCTTGTTTGGAGTTTTTTGAGATGGAGATGGGGGTCTCACATGACTCAGGCTGAATTCAAACTCACTAGCTTCGGCTCCTACCCTCCCTGTCTCAGTCTCCCAAGACCTTAGAATTACAAGTGCGTACCACTAGGCTCAGCTAAGGCTTGTTGTCTTGCTTTTCGTTTTTATTTTTTATTTAGTTATTTACTTATTTATTTATTTAGGTTTTTTTGAGATAGGGTTTCTCTGTGTAACAGCCCTAGCTGTCCTGGAACTCACACTGTAGACTAGGCTGGCCTCGGACTCACATAGATCCACCTGCCTCTCTTCATTTTTATTAAGGTTATTCTAAAAAAGCTTTTAAAAAACATGAGATTTTAGTATAGCATATAATTATAACAAAATAGCCCGGTGGTGGTGGTGCACACCTTTAATCCCAGCACGTGGGAGGCAGAGGCAGGCAGATCTCTGTGAGTTTGAGGCCAGCCTGGGCTACAAGAGCTAGTTCCAGGACAGGCTCCAAAGCTACAGAGAAAACCAGTCTCAAAAAAAAAGAAGAAAAAAAAGTATTAGAAACAACCTCCCCATCAGTGATAGGGACAAGGCAGAGGAGGTGGCCCATCTGGATGGAAGTCAGAGGGCAGAGGGGGCAGAGGTGGGGTGGCCATGGCAGTGGGTTTCTGTTGAGGCTAGCTTCTGGGGCCCTTAGATGCCAGGGACGGGATTCTGGGACAGTGGATATGCCAAGGGAAATGGAAAAGGTCACCTAAGTTCAGGTAAGCCTGGGCGACATGCGTGTCTGGTACCCTGGGAAGCAAGAAGGGTTACTGGGCCAAAACATACAGGCCACAGTAGGCAGGGACTCACCGTCACCTCCTGGTAGGACTCCATGCCATTCAGCACCACCTGGATGACCTGTCGGCGCAGTTTGATACTCTGCTCTGAGCGGTACTCAGAATTGGTCAGGTAGAAGAGGGCAGCACTGCCGGTCACTTGAATGTTCTTGTCGTACTTGTGGCACTTGAGGGCTGTGATGACCAGCTGTGTGAAGACAGGGTGGGGGCTGGGGCTCAAAGTCCTGCCTGAGGCAGGCAGGGACAGCCTGGGTTCTTAGTCACCATGGCTCCTCTGGGGAAAGGCCAATCCTAGCCCTGCACTCCTGGGTAGACGTGGGGACAGCAGGAACTAAGGCAGGGCCTGAACGAGTTGGCAGGGAAGCCAGGCACTGCCAAAGGGGTGGAAGCATGCAAGGCTATCTCCTGGGATCAGGGGTGGGTGCAGAGGGACAGAGGAGGGCAGGGCTGTCTGGGAGCCTGAGGGCTCGGGATCTGAGCTGACCTTCAGGGCCCGCAGAAGCTGGTTGCAGCGCTCAATGCGTGCAATGTCAAAGAGCAGGTTGATGGCCCTGGAAGTGATCTCAGGCCGGTGTTCTGTGTAGGCCTCGATGGCGTTTAGCACTTGTTCTTCATTTTTGTCTCCACTTACCTAAGATGGAACATGTTAAGGACAATCCAGAAGAGGCCAGGTAATGGGATCCCCAGGCTCAGCTGTGCTCCAGTGCCTGGCCACTTCCTTTCTTCCCCATTTCCCCTTCACTCTCCTGCTCCCCTCCCCCACCTCTCCCAACCCCCCACCTCTTACTTTGTAGGCTGGAATGTGTGTGAGGCGGCACAAGGAGGTCTCAAAGAGCCCAAGGAACTGCAGTGGCCTCTTCAGAGCCCGGAAAGGCATGATGCTGCTCTTGGAAGGCTCAGTGCTGGGGAGAGCACGCCAGAGTTAGCAACCTGGGCAGACCTAGCCAGGGCTCCCCCACAGACTAGGTATTTCCTTGATGAAGAAACAAGGGCTTCTAGCCTCATCCTGCCCTACCCAACTCACTAAGCAGCTAAGACTGGCCTTGAACTCCTGATCCTCCTATCCCCACCTCCCAAGTGCTGGGATTACAGGTACATGCTACCATGCCTGTTCTACGTTGTGTTGGGGATGCAGCCCAAGACTTTGTACATGGTTGGCAAGCACTCCAACACTGAGCTACATTCCCAGCCCCCACTTCTTGATGGAGGGGTAGGAATGGGATGGGAGCTGCTACCATTGCCACCATTGAGAGGTATCCTTCTAACAGGGACATGTTTCACATGCCACTAAATATGGCTGAAGGAGGGCATGAGGCCAATTATAGTGGCTGGACTGGAATTAGATCTCACCACAAGCCCAGAGGCACACACTGGCCATGTGCACACCTGAGGAACAGCAGTCCAATGGTCTGGGCTTCCCACCATCCCATCGTGCCTGTGCTGTCTGTTTCCCAGACACACTACCTGTGGCCTCCAAGACTTGTGCATGCTGACCCTATGCTGCAATATGATCTGCTCAACAGACCCAGAATTGCTTAGGGCAGCCCCAAGTGTGCATTTCCCAGGCCAGTGCCCACCAGCTCACAGCGGGCAGGGCCTGACTTGCTTCTTTCTATAATTTATTCAGTGTGTGCGTGTATGTGTGTGCTTGTGCATGCTCACACATGAGCACTCATGTGGAAATCAGCAGGCAGTTTGTAGGACTGGGTCCAGGGACTGAACCTGAACTCAGGTTGTCAGGTTTAGTGTCAAGCACCTTTACCATCTTGCTGGCCTTGACTTTTTTTTTTTTTTTTTAATTAATTTTATGGGTATGGGTGTTTTGCTTGCATATATGTTGTACCCTATGTGTGCCTGATGCATGCAGAGGCCAGAGGAAGATGTTAGGCCCTTAGAAACAGACTTACAAACAGGCTGTGAGCCATCATGCGGATATTGGGACTCACACCCAGGTCCTCTAGAAAAGCAACAAATACTTTAAACTGGTCATCCATCTCTCTAGTCATCCCAGCCCCTTTCTGAAGCTATGTAGCCCAGGCTGGCCTTAAACTCAGAGATGAGCCTGCCCTGTCTCTGTGTGCTGGGACTAAAGGCATACATTAGCATGCCGGCCTCACGAACCTGCTTCTTATTTCCAGCACCAGCATGGTCCTTGGCACAGGGTGCTTAGCTGGGGCTTAGTGAATAACAGCCTGTCAGCAGTCATAGCAAGGCACTCACCTGGTCTGCCCTGCCTCCTCCTCCATCTTGGAGATGCTGCAGTTCTCAAGGATCATGTGGCCAGAGATGTCTAGGGACATCAGGTTCCCCAGCTTCTGCACCAAGAGGCTGAGAACCTTCCGCGTCAGCTTGAACTTGTAGTAGCTGGAGAGGCGGTCTCGGGAGATGTCCAGGTGGCTGGAGGTCAGATAGGGGCCAGAGGTCAGGATCTGACTCTTTCAGGTCACAGCAGGGGAGGACCCATGCCTGCCACAACTTCTCAGGGGAATTCTGGCGAAAAGCCCTGCTGGGACTTAGATCCCTTAAATTGCTCTAATCCAGCAAGAAATGTGGTCTAGGGAGTGGGCTCTCTCTCTCTCTCTCTCTTTGTTCCATGCAAGGGTTCCCTCTCTCTCCCACCCTCTGCCCTCCCCTCCTGCCGAAGGCAGAGCGAGCAGCTCACCGCAGCTTGTGCAGCTGGACGATCACACGGATGTGCTCATCTGAAAGGTCCATGTTGTAGAGCACAAGGGACATCAGACTGTCCTTCCACTGTGTTAGGAAGGTGGCATCGCTTGTCTGGATGCCTGAGAGGTCCAAGGCAGCCAGTGAGTTGAGTGGCCGAAGCAGTGACTCCACGGGGACACCATCAATCATGCGGCCCAGGTTGAGGAAACGCAGGCGGCTGAAGCCTTCAAAGGTGAAGTCCTTGACCAGCACCTGGCAGGTGGGGTTGACGAGACACTCGTCCTCGCAGCCGCCTGGGTTGTCCTCCTCATAGAAGATGTTGGAGCAGCCGAAGAGGCTCAGAGACACCAGACTGTGGCTGAAGCTCCGCAGCGTCTGCAGGCTCTTGGCAGACAGCTTCTCGCAGTTGGTCAGGTACAGCTCCACCAGGTCCTGGAGTAGCACAGCAGCCTCAGCTCCTCTGCCCACCCTGTGCCACCCCAGGCCTGGCTTCTGGGAACGAATGGGTGGGGGCTGCACAGTAGGGAGCGCGGCCTCACCTGCTTGCGAATGGCCTCTAGGTCCTGGTCCTGCACCAGGTCCTCACGGAGGTGGATCCGGGTGAGGCGGGTGCTGCGGGGGTCTGAGAAGAGGCTGAAGAAAGTCTCGTGGGGCTCAAAGGTGCAGGCAGCACTGACCAGCTCCACGTACCTGGGAGAGAAGCGAGCCTAGCTTAGGGAGTGCCTAGGAGCCTGACATGCCTTCTGTGCCCACATCAGGTGCCTGAGGGCTGATATCACCCAACAGCCAGCACCTGCTTAGATTGTGACCACACTGCAAGCTTCAGGAGACAGGAATCAAAAGATGGTCCTCAGGGTGGTAAAAGGAGCCTCCCATCATCAATAGCACGCCTCAAGCACATCCCCTCATCAGCCTAAACACAGCACGGACACCTCTCTTCATGGGCACAGCCCACCTGCAGATCTCCACTACCTCAGCCACAGCACCACCATGGTCCAATCACATCTTTGCTTCCTTCCTTCCTTCCTTCCTTTCTTTTTTTGTTTTTGTTGACAGGGTTTCTCTGTAGCTTTGGAGCCTGTCCTGGAACTAGCTCTTGTAGACCAGGTTGGCCTTGAATTCACAGAGATCCACCTGCCTCTGCCTCCTGATTGCTGGATTAAATGCATGCGCCATCACTGCCCAGCTCAGTCTTGTCTTAGTAGCCTTCTGGCATCTTATCAGCCCCTTCCAGGGCAGGCAAATTAGGTAAAATGGTTTTGAGCTGGGTGCTAGGCAGAGGTTGACCCGTCAGTGTAACCCTACCTAGCTAGGACACCAGTTTGTGCATGAATCCTGGGCTAGGGGTTTGGAGAGACGGCTCAGCTGTTAAGAGCACTTGTTTTTAGGGACTGAGAGGAGTGGAGGGAGGGAAAACTGAGATCAGGATCTAATGTATGAGAGAAGAATAAAAGTACATTTTTTTAAAAAAAAGTACTTGTCCTTGCAGAGGACAGGTATTAAGTTCCCAGCACCTACATGGTGGCCCTTTTAAAAAAGAAAAGAACCAGACATGGTATGGCACGCCTTTATTCCCAGCACTTGGGAGGCAGACGCAGGCGGCTCTCCAAGTTTGAGGCTAGCTCGGTCCACAGAGTGAGTTCCAGGTCAGAAGAGGCTACACAGAGAAACCGTGTTTGGCTCAAGTGCTCGCAGCTGGGAAGCTCACATGTAACTGACTCTCCCTAGATGTCAGTGTCTTCACCTGGGAAATGCA
The DNA here is from genome assembly GCF_903992535.2 of Arvicola amphibius. Lineage (NCBI taxonomy): Eukaryota > Metazoa > Chordata > Mammalia > Rodentia > Cricetidae > Arvicola > Arvicola amphibius. The sequence goes on from NC_052053.1 coordinate 48,022,713, forward strand.
CTTAGCTCTGGTGCTGAGCTGACAGTGTTCAGCATCCTGCCTGGCCCACGTCAAATGCTGAGAGCATCATTCTGAGCTCAGTCCTTGGTTCCCATCTGGCTATGAAACTCTCTGATCTAACGGTTTCCCTTTGGGATAACTGGAATATACCTCAGTGTTCAGGGAGTGTAGACACATTGTGCTGTAGGCACCCAAAGCAGTGGTAGAGGGGGGCACCAGAAGGCTGCATAAAGATCATCTGGGTGATTCAGTCTCTGATCAGGTCTGTTGTTCTGGTCTTAGCACACATGTAAACACACATGTCCATGTGTACTTAGTTCAGAAGTGCAGGCACAGGTGTGAGCACATACACGGAGCAGCACACAATGTCCTGACTTAGATGTGGGATTTTATACTAACTCATCCCTAAAAACACATGCTGCTCCACACACGTTCTGTGCTTCATAATCCTGTAATACCTATTCTTTCAAGTGTCCCACCTGTGAACACACACCAGCGCCTACAACCGTAACTCTATGGTAACATACCATCACTCTTGTCCCTCACTGTCACACTCACAGGCGTTTCCCTTTGTGGGGTCTGAACGTAGTCTGGATCGTCAGATCACACTTCATTCCCCCACACTTGACTCCAACCCTGCCCCCGTCCTGGGTCCCTTGCTCACTCATTGACCAGCTGGTCACAGATTTCGCTGGGCAAGAAGATGTCCGGATGCAGCCGCAGGGTCTCCTTGTCCAGCAGGTAGCCCAGGGTGCCATCAAGATTCCGGAGACAGAAGTCAGTACAGAGGGCCATCAGGGACTCAGGCGTGTCGGACGCCATGCTGGGAGAAGGCAGGTGGCTACTCTAGGGTGGACCCACAAGGGCAACTATAAATGCTCAACACTCACAAGATCATTGGCAGAGCCACAGCCTGGGAAGAAGAGAAGGAGAAAAGAGCCAAATGAGCTGCAGAGAAGCGTGTACTCTCTGTGTGGGGAAAGGGAAGCCCCATCCATCGCACTCAAATGACCACCTTAAAAGGTAGCATGAAGCCAGGGGTGGTGGCACACGCCTTTAACCCCAGCACTCAGGAGAGAGGTAGGCAGATCTCTGTGAGTTCAAGGCCAGCCTGGTCTACAGAGTGAGTTCAGTGCAAACCTGTAATCCCAGCACCCGGGAGGGAGGCAGAAGCAAAGGATCCAGACCAGCCTGAACTACAGCGAGTCCGTGACTCACACAGAAGTGGCATGTTATCCAGTCACAGAAGTTCTTATATAACACGGGGCCACACTAACCGAAGAAATCAATTATGAAGGTTACAGCACAGTCTGTGGAAGGTGCAGCCACAAAAGGTGATTCTACACAGACAGATGGGAATGGGAGCAATTGCTTCTGGAGCTGGGGTTTCCTTTGAGGGATGACACACTACAAACCACAGACATGGATACTTAAGGGGTTGGAACACACGGCCTGTGAACTACACTCAAATTGTTACTTTACAAAGGGCTGGAGAGATGGCTTAGCGGTTAGGAACATTTACTTCTCTTGCAAAGGCCGTGGATTCAGTTCCCAGAACCTCCATGGTAGTTCACAGCTAACCAGAATTCCAGCTCCGGGGCATGTAGTGCCCATAGAGCTCAGGAAAGAAATCACATCTTCTAGAACTAGGATTACAGATGGCTGTGAGCTGCCATGTGGGTGCTGGGAACCAAACCCAGGTCCTCTGCAAGAGCAAGTGCTCCTAATCACTGAGCCAGTTCTTTAGCCACTCTCCTAAGATTTCATAACAGGCCTTACAAATGCAAACCATAATGCAGGGTGTGGTGGTGCACACCGTTAACCTGAGCACTCCAGAGGCAGATACAGGAGGATCTCTGTTAGTTCGAGGCCAGCCTGGTCTACAAAGTAAGTTCCAGGATAGCCACGGCTGTAACACAGAGAAATCCTGTCTCGAAAATCCCAAAAAATCCCAAACAAAGCAAAAATGCCAATCATAAGAGAAAAATTTTAAACTGATATGCACTGGAGTGAAGACATTTCTGTCACACATACACAGAAGTTAATTCCACTCCAGGTCTAAAGGAAAGCAAAGGGTGGGGGAACACTAAGGGAGAGGATGACGAAGCTCCATTCAAGTCTAGACAACTAATGGAGATTCAGGGGGGAGGAAGGAGGAGGAAGAGAAGGCGAACACAGACTACAATGCATATCTGATCCTTCCTCTGAGGGGACCCACAGGTGTCTTCACTGTGAACATTCCCATGTATGCTGCAATTCAGTAAAGATTAAAAATGGTGCTGGGTGGTGGTGGCGCACGCCTTTAATCCCAGCACTCGGGAGGCAGAGGTAGGCGGATCTCTGTGAGTTCAAGACCAGCCTGGTCTACAAGAGCTAGTTCCAGGACAGGCTCTAAAGCTACAGAGAAACCCTGTCTCGAAAAACCAAAAAAAAAAAAAAAAAAGATTAAAAATGGTTGGCACCAGTCAGGTATGGTGGTACACGCCTTTAGTTTCAGCACTTAGAAGGCACAGTTAGGAGGATCTCTGTGAGTTCAAGGCCAGCTGGTCTACATAGCAAGTTCCAGGTCAGCAAACAAAAACATGATTGGCAGCTGGGCAGTGGTGGCACACACCTTTAATCCCAGCAACCGCACTCAGGAGGCAGTGGTGGGTAGATCTTTGTGAGTTTGAGGGCAGCCTGGTCGAGGCCAGCCTGGTCTACCAAGTGAGTTCCAGGACCGGCTCCAAAGCTACAGAGAAGCCCTGTCTCGATAAAAACAAAAAAACAAAAACAAACAAGCAAACAAAAATCCACGATTGGCACCAAGGAAAGAGGCCCACACTTGCAGGAAATCTGGATACATCCTGGTGACAAGCCAGTTCACAGAGACTCAACACTGGCTGCAACGACTACAAACTGAACCTTCATATTATACTTAAGTGAACAAGAAACAGTTCCTGGGTTTAGAGCGCTTTTGTAGAGAACCTGCATTTGCTTCACTGTGTAGATGTGTGGGCTCTGTACAAGTACTACTACACTGGGCATACAGACAACCTGAGCATTCATGGATTTTGATACCCAACCCAGGAATCAATCCCCTGTGGATACTGAACTTCAGAAAAGTCTCAGTGTTCTGGAGATGCAGTGCGGTGGTAGAGCCCATGCTTACTATGCATGAGACTTTGGGCTCAATCCCTGACATCTCCCCAAAAGCACAGGTGCTGTGGCCAGACAGATAGATCTCTGCTTTGACTTCATTCTGTAAGTCACTGGGAAATAATGTCACCTCTCCAGACCACAGTGTCTTCATCGGAAAAGATGAGGATGACAATTCTCCTGCAGGGCTGAGGGAGATAGTGCTGGGAAATGCTTCCCAGGGCACACAACAAACAAGGCTGGGGTTATGCCTGACAGACAAGGAAACTCAAGCTCAAGGCTGCCTTGTACAAACTGGTCTCTTTGGCTCTGTCACATATCTGTGAGAGCAGTGGATCTTAACCTATAGGTCACGACCCTTTCACAGGGGTCACCTAAGACCATCTGTAAACACAGATATTTACATTAACAGTAGCAAAATTATAGTTATGAAGTAGAAATGAAAATAATTTTCTGGTTTGGGGGTCACTGTAACATAAGTAGCTATATTAAAGGGCCATCGCATTATGAAGATTGAGAACCACGAGGAAGGTTCCAAATGAGTGTGGGCTCAGCACTGCCCAGTTTTTGGGCATCCTGTGTCCACTCCTAAATCTTCTAAGTTATTCAGGACATGCAGCAAGAGGCAACACTGCCTGCACTAGGGAGGCTGAGGTAGGAGGATCACAGGTTCAGGACCAGCCTGAGCAACTTAGCAAAATCCTGTGTTAATAAAATAAAAACATGGGGTAGCTCAGTGGTGGAGCACTTGCCTAGCATGTATGAGACACTGGGTTTCATCTTTGGGAGGAAAAAAATTTTAAATCAGCTATTCTTTTGCTGATGAAGTTTTTTGTTTTTGTTTTTAAGATTTCAAAGATTTCTTTCTAACTTTGGGGCCTGTCCTGGAACTAGCTCTTGTAGACCAGGCTGGCCTCGAACTCACAGAGATCTGCCTGTCCACCTGCCTCTGCCTCCAGAATGCTGGGATTAAAGGTGTGCACTACCACAACCTGGCTTCGTTTTTATTTTATTTTTAAAAATATTTATTTATTATGTATACAATATTCTGTCTGTGTGTATGCCTGCAGGCCAGAAGAGGGCACCAGACCTTATTACAGATGGTTGTGAGCCACCATGTAGTTGCCGGGAATTGAACTCAGGACCTTTGGAAGAGCAGGCAATGCTCTTAACCACTGAGCCATCTCTCCAGCCCCTCGTTTTATTTTATAGATAGAATCTCACTACATAGACCTGACTGGCCTGGAACTCTCTAGGTAAACCAAGATAGCCTTGAGCTCACAGAGCTCTTCCTGTCTCTGCTGGAATTAAAGGCATGCGCCACTATGCCCACCTCTAATATTAACTTATATAAATGTGTGTGGAGGGAGGGCATGTGCATAAGTCCAGGTACACATGGAGCCAAAAGAGAATGACAGAGTCCCTGTGAGCTGCTTGATACAGGTGCTAGGAATTGAATTCAGGTCTCTAAGAATAGCATGCACGTGCTAGAGAGATGGCTCAGAGGTTAAGAGCACTGGTTGCTCTTCCAAAGGTCCTCAGTTCAATTCCCAGCAACCACATGTGGGTGCTGGGACTCAAACAAAGGCTCCTAACTGCAGAGCCACCTCTGCGGCCTTTCTTTGATTTCAGTTGCCATGATTCTCACCGCTACCTTCTGCCAAGCTGCCCTCACTTCTCTGTCAAGCAGGCTCCCCACAAGGCCCATGTTTCAGCAGTCCTAGTGACAATGGCACAAATGGTGGGGCTGCCTGGACCTCGGCACGACCTTCTTCACTTACAGGCCTGCCAGACTCAGGAAGGAGCTTGGCCTTCTCCCTCCTGGGGACCAGTTTTCTGGTCTCTTAAGTTCTGTCTGACCCCTCTAGCCTAGCTCATCCACTGGATGGCAGGAAGCCGCAGGCCTAGTTACCTGTAGCCCTTCTGTGTCTACTAGAGCTGTCCCATTTCAGACAATGATGTCTTTACCCGAAGAGTGCCCCCGTACTACCCAGCCACATTTGTGTCCTGCCCCCACAAGGCAGCTGCTGGCCATCACTGCACTCTACCATCCCAGCGTCCAGGAGGCATCACTGCCCCGTTAGGATATTCCTGCTGAGGGTCCCCTGGGTTCAATCCAGATTCCAGTTCATCCCTCCTGCTTCCATGGAAGACAGAGGGCAGATGCCAGGCTGGCTTCTTCTTCTTTTTGTTTTTGTTTTTTTTGGTCTTTCAAGACAGGGTTTCTCTGTATAACAGTCCTAGTTGTAATGGAACTAGCTCTTGCAGACCAGGCTGACCTCAAACTCACAGAGATCCACCTGCCTCTGCCTCCCAAGTGCTGGGATTTAAAGGCATGTGCCACCACCACTACCTAGTTCTTCTCTCTCTCTCTCTCTCTCTCTCTCTCTCTCTCTCTCTCTCTCTCTTTTAAAGATTTATTTATTATTTATACAACATTCCTTCCATGTATGCTTGCATGCCAGAAGAGGGCATCAGATCTCATTATAGATGGCTGTGAGCCACCATGTGGTTGCTGAGAATTGAACTCAGGACCTCTGGAAGAGCAGTCAGTGCTCTTAACCTGTGAGCCATTTCTCCAGCCCCATTTTCTCTCTCTTTTTAATTTTTTTTTTCTGAGACAAGAGTTTCTCTGTGTAGCCCTGGCTGTCCTGGAACTTGCAGACCAGACAGGCCTCAAACTCAGAGATCTGCCTGCCTCTGCTGCCTGAGTGCTGGGACTAAAGAGTGTGCCCCCACCACCTACAGGCTGTTTCTGCAGTGCTGCCCTGTAACTATGAACCTAGCCCTGGACTCCTGAGGACATGCCAGACTTGCAACAGAACTCCCAGAACGTACCCAAGTCCTGCCTGTATGAAACATTCTGGAGACAGCCACGTAAGAACACAGATACAGTCACATGGCTGGGACAGTCCTCTGGAGGACAGGGAAGGGCCTGTGCCCACTCTGAGCTGCAGTGTCAGGGCAGGTTCGATATGTAGCTAGGACCCCGAGAGGAGCCCTAGCTAGCCCTGGAGGTGGGAGGAAGGCAAGGATGTAAAGTGGCTGAAAGGATGGAGTGAAGGGCCCAGACCCATGGCTACAAGTAACGAGCCGAGGTGGGTACAGAATACCAAGTGCAGGGCCTGAGGGAAGGGAAGTCTCAACAAATGCCATGGCAGGAGCCACAGAGGACTTGCAGGGTGTGAGTCGCATGAGGCTGAGCGTGCGTTCACTGTCCCCAGAACACTACTGAATCCCTATGGGCCACAGCAGACCCTTGTGGCTGGCTGAGAGAGAGAGCCACCTTTTCTGCAGGGCTGAGCAGACCCCAGAGCTACCCTGTTCTAGCTGGGCTGCATACATGGAAAGGACACCGCAATATCTGTTGCCCAGGTCACCCTGTTTGTCCTCTTTGAGGAGCTGACCCTGCAGTGTGGGGGATGGGATGTCCTGGGTGAACTGGGGAGGGAGGAGCCGCCCTCACCTGGCACAAAGCAGCACAAAGCCTGGAGGGCTCAGAACACCCTACCTCTCCACTTCTTGGAACCTTAAGGATCTCCACTCTCGTGACAGGTTCCAGCCGTCTGGAATTCTGGCAACTGGAGACTCTGATGCTGATAGACTACCAGAGGAGAACCCTGCGTCTCTTCTCTCACAGGCTCTTTAGGAGGTGCAGGGGGAAGGGCGGTGGGAGAAAAACAACAGCAGCCCAGGCAGCCGCCCCCTCCACACCAGCTCCATGTTGGGTGCTTCCAGACAGATACCCAGCTCCTTCCATAATTTATTTCCTACAGTTTCTTATTTAACGAGCCAAACATCACAGCGCAGTACCCTGCACCAACAGAGCTATTCATTTGCATAACAATTTGTCTATGACCCTCCCCACAGCTGCCAGCTCTAGAGGACCGACTGGCGGCTTGCACCCACGCCCACATCCTTGGTGCCTACTAGTGCCTGGCATTTAGGCGGAACAAAGGTTTGCTGTTGCCAGGATTACCTCACGATGGTACTCTGAGGTAGAGACTGCCAATCATTTGCGGATGAAAACACCGAGGTCCACAACTAAGACAAAAGTAGCCTGAGATAGCAACTGACTGGGAAAGGGGGTAAAAGCTAAACTCACCAATCATACTCTTCCATTCATCCAGTCAACCAGCTAGAGAAAGAGTGACCAATGTCCCCAGGAAGGAGCAAGGGACCCCGCAACATCCTGACACCTAGTGGACAGAGAGTCTGGGGAGCAATGCCCATCCTGTGACATGTCAACCCATGAGCTCCCCAAACAAATGCCCTTTCCAGGAAGGGGTGGCTCCTCGGCTGGAGTTTAGGGACAGAAGGCTTCTGTGAAGAGAGTCCAGACATGAGCCGGGAGACTCCAGCGGGCAGAGGTGCAGGTAAGGACTGGGATAGGAGTCTACAGAGACTAAGTCTGCGGGTCATTATCCTGGGAACAGAGGACAAGGGAGGAATGCACATCCCCACTGGGCTGCTGGTATCTCTCTTGATAAAGAAACAATGAACAAATCCTGAGGTGGAGGCAGGGGTGTGGGGGCATTGGAGCAAGCTGAGGACCACACTGCTTGGGTTGTGTTTGTGCAATCAAATCTACTAATGCCCACACTGCTCAGGACTAGATATGCACCAGCTCCCTTCATCCTCACAGGAGGTGGGGATCCTATCTACAGCCTGCAGGTGCGGCAGCTGAGGCTGGGTGCCAAGCCTTCAGCCGCTCTGTAGATAGATAGCTCTCCACTCATTGGGTCAAGACCAAGCGTTTCAAGCTTCCCAGCTATGTTCTCAGTGGTGCCGCCCACGATGTCTTATGCAAGCCTCACCTTCCCTTCTGTGCTATCGCTACCTCCTGACAACTCCATGCATCCTTGCACACTGACCACAGATGATCTGCTTGTGTGAGTGATTGCATGGTCACCATGGACCAGAGCTAGAAGCTTCAAGTAGGGACCCTATATGCATCTCAGGACCTTCATCACAAGTGAACCTCAGGCTAGCTGGACCTCCTGTCTCTGCATCTCTGCAAGTAGGGACTCTATGCATCTCAGGACCTTCATCACAAGTGAACCTCAGGCTAGCTGGACCTCCTGTCTCTGCATCTCTGCAAGTAGGGACTCTATGCATCTCAGGACCTTCATCACAAGTGAACCTCAGGCTAGCTGGACCTCCTGTCTCTACATCTCTGCAAGTAGGGACTCTATGCATCTCAGGACCTTCATCACAAGTGAACCACAGGCTAGCTGGACCTCCTGTCTCTGTCTCTCCATCTCTGGGTTTACAAGTGCATGTTACAATACTGCTTCTTTTTTTCTTTTCCTTTGGTTTTTCAAGACAGGATTTCTGTGTAACAGCCCTGGTTGTCCTGGAACTCGCTCTGAAGACCAGGCTGGCCTCAAACTCTCAGAGATCCACCTGCCTCTGCCTCCTGAATACTGGCGTGCACCACCATCGTTCAGCTACCATATGGTTTCTTATGTGAGTGCTGGGGACAGAACTCAGGTCCTCATGCTTGCAAGGTAAGCATTTTTACTGTTTGAGTCATATCCCCATCCCCAGCTTTTTGTTCACTTCTGAAGCCAGAACACAACTGCAGTGAGTGGTTTGATATTAATCCCGAATAGCTGACTCTACAGGGGTCTCCGAACTCCATTTCTGGGGTCAAGAACAGCAAAAGCAGCTAGGCTAAACAAGAAAACAGTGAAAGCAGAGGCCATCGAGATAGCTCAGTGGTTAAGTGGTGTCAGCTACCAAGGTTGAAAGCCTGAGCTTGAACCCCAGGTTCTTCATGAGGGAAAGAAAGAGCTGGCTCTCCTACGTTGTTCTCTGACCTCCATACGTGTGCTGTGGTACTTCAATAAGTAAATGTTAGAAACAAGCACACACCTGGAGGCGAAGAGCAGCCCTCTGCCTAGTGGGCCCTAGCTGCCCCTGGACTCTGACAGGAAGTGTTCTTCACTGCGAGTCCAGCCTTTGTCTCAGTTTATCCTCCCACTCTCCAGAGTCAGCAGGGCAAGAGGACACCTTTCTCAGAGGAAGATGGGAAAAATCGAGGTCCACGGGGAACAAAGGACTCACAAAAGTATATATAGTGAGCAGCTGGCAGGACAGTGATAGACCCTGGTTTACCAGCTTGCTGGTTTGGGGCTCTGGTCGTAGACACCTTCTGTCATCCAGGCTCTAGTCTTCTGAGTGTTCAAACTTTACACATTTACATTTTATTTTGTAGAGCACAGGATGGACTTGATGGCAGGCAAGGATTCTATCACTGAGTCACACCCCGTCCCTTACCCTTGCATTTTCAAATCCTCGGCCCTGCTCAGCCTATGACCCAGGCCTGATGATGGAGTCAGGCTCGCCTGAAACCTGACCACACACTCGATGCCACAGCAGGCCCAACACACAGTGCCCTTCCCAGACTAGCTGTAGGTCGGCAGACAGCACTCGCACCTTACGTTATGAGACGGATGGGAATCTTACAGCTTGACTTCAAAAGTCCTCACTGGGCCAGGCAGTGATGGCACACACCTTTAATCCCAGCACTCTGGAGGCAGTGGCAAGTAGATCTCTGTGAGTTCAAGACCAGGCTGATCTACATAATGAGTTTGAGGCCAGCCTTGTCTACATGCAACTGCCTCAAAATAAACAAACAAATAGAAAGGTAAGGGGCACCAGCTGGAGTTGGTGGCCCACGTCTGCAGGCCCAGCATTTGGGAGGCTGAGGAGGACTGCTGTGAGTTCAAGGTCAGCCTGGGCTACACAGTGAGTCAGTCTAGCTACAGAATGAGACCTTGTTAAAAAAAAAAAAAAAAAAAGCCAAGCTCTCAGACACCCCGGAGGACACACCATTACTTTTACCAGTGAGGGGTGTCATAAGATTCTATGTAGCCTCCTCCAGTATTCCTACAAATTCTATGAGCTGGGGAGCCAGGCAGAGAGGGTGATACACCAGTTGGTAGTAGAAAGCAGGGCTGTGGGGTGGACGGACCTTACTGTCATATACCCCACCACACTGCCACACTGCCACACACACACACACACACACACGCTACCTTAGAAGTCCTACTCCACAGATGGAAAGACTGAGGCACAAGGCCACTTGCTCACATTCTAACAAGCAGGAAACAGTAGTGTGACATGACTTGCCTGCAGAGCTGTCCTTCGAAAGATTTTGGTCACTGATGGTCAGCACAGATGGCAAAAGAGCACTCAGAACACAAGGCCAAAGTACAACGGCCATTTGTCACCTCAGATAAGTCTGCATTTTCTCCAACATTTTAACGATTACATGTCAACCCTGCATCACAGGCAGCCCCTGACACGCTCCCTGTGTTTTCTGTTCCCAGTTGACTCCCTTGCCGCCCACTCTGCCTCCTCCTCTCTAGTCCATGTAGGTTCTCCTTAGGACCTTTGCACCTGCTCCTGAATGCTGTGCCCTAGATAGCTGTAATGGTTTCCTACCTCCCTCATCTCTGCTCAGACTGCAACCCTATTAAATACCTTCTCTGACCATTCCCAGTCTCTGTTCTCCATGATCCTCCCTGCTTTCCCTTTCTCCATGACAGCTATTACTATTTTACACGTTGCGCGTTCTGCGTTCATTTGCTGAATAAGTCCAAGTGCATCGACAAAGCATCTGACACCCCCTCTGGGTCTAAGCATAGTTTCCTGTGACCCCTTTCAATGCTAGCTCCCATGGTCACTCTAACTCGGAACCTAAAAGAGAAGCATTCTGTTAGAAACATCATCGGGTCAGCTTTCCCCAGGCATTAGGTGCCTCCCACCCCAATATTCTCTCACAAGGCACAAACAAACACGGGAAATCTCTGACTCTGGTTAAAGAGCAGCCAAATCAAGTTCCACCCAGAGCTGGGCTCGCCAGAACAGTCAGCTTCACTTTCACCTCAACCATGGCGCCCGTGGTCTTCAGCTTGCGAGCCCACCCGCCCTTTTTCTCCCCTGTTGAACCCTCTCGCATCTTGCCATCCCATTTTGGGAGCTGGTCCAGAAGCCAAGCCATCCCTAAGCTTTTAAGTAGCACAGCTTGGATTTTGGAAGGAGACCTAAGCTCATCCAACAGGTAGGAGGGGCAGAGGCCGGCCTTGTAAACGCTACACAGATTCCCCCATCTTGCACAAACGAGCGTCGTTCTCCTTGTGGAGAGAGCTCAATTTTCAAGGCAGGTTTCTCAGACCAGGGCGGGAGGCGACGAGAGCCCTCCCAACCCTGGCCGAGGTGGTCCTGCAGGGGGTCGCCGAGGCACTGCTAAGATCCTGAGGCGGGGGAGGAGGAGGATGCAGGTCCGTCTGTTGGCTCGGCAGCTCGGACATACCCTGGGAGGGGGCGGCCCTCAGCGGGGAGACGGGATGCTTCGCAGGCTTACAAGCAGAGGCCGCGGCCCTGGGGAATCCGCTGCCAGAGCGATGCAGGAGGTCGGATCCGGTCCGGGTCCGGTCGGCGGGGCGGGGCAGGGCGGGAATGCTGCGGCCTGAGTCCCGGACGGAGGCCGTTCTCTTGCCCTCGGGCCGCTGAGGGCCGCCGGCTGCTGGCTCCGGGCCCAGCCCCTCCCCCCGGTCCTGCTTCGACCGCTTCGAGAGCCTGTGGCTGCCGGTGTGCTGTCAACAAAGCGTCACTTCCGGGCCGCCCCTTAGCAACAGAGGAGGGGTTCCCCTGTCGTGTCCCGCCGCGAATGTGGGCGGCAGCGGCCTAAGGTTCCGGGCCCTGTGGGCTGCTCCTGCCCGTGCTGAGGCCTGCGTCCCCCAAGTTAGCTCTCAGGGTCCCTTCCAGAGAAGGGCTGTCTCTCAGGAGCGGGGTTCAGGACGGGACTGACTCCACCTTCCCTCGTCAGCGCTGACTCACGCGGCGTCCAATCCGACGCCTTTTGGGCTGTCTCCATGCAGCCACCACACTGCCCCTCAAGTCTGCTCCTCCCTCTCCTTCATGACAAGGGCCACTCACCCAGGAGCTGTCAGACAGCAAGCTAAGCTTGAGGCCTTCCTTGGCCCCTGCATTTCCTTCTAGTCACCAAGAATCTCTTAACAGTTGCTTCTCTTCCTTCAATAGTGCCCAACTTCTGTCCATCATTTTATTTTTCAAAAATGTTTATTATTGGCCGGGCGGTGGCGCACGCCTTTAATCCCAGCACTCGGGAGGCAGAGGCAGGCTGATCTCTGTGAGTTCGAGACCAGCCTGGTCTACAAGAGCTAGTTCTAGGACAGGCTCTAAAGCTGCAGAGAAACCCTGTCTCGAAAAAAAAACAACAAACAAAAATGTTTATTATTTTTAATAATGTGTATATGTGTGAGTGGGGGTGTATGCACGGGACTGCAGGTGCCTGTGGAGATGAAGTTATAGGTGGCCTTACGTTCTCCAGTGTGCTGGGAACCAGACTATCTCTCCTGCTTATCCTTTTCATTCTTTCTAAGATAATGTTTTTTCCATTTATTTACATTTGTGCACACGTGTGTGCATATGTAGGGGGTCAGAGGACTGTTTACTAGAGATGGTTCTCTTTTAAGTCCACCATGTGGGTTCCAGGAATCGAACCCTAGTCGTCTAGCTTGGTGCCAAGCACCCCTATCTGCTGAGTCATCTCACCGGCTCCCATCACCATTTCTCCTAACTTCTGCCATGGCCTCCTACCACAAATCTCCTCATTCCCTCTGCAGTCCCACAATCCAAGAGTGGGTTTCCCAAAACCATAAATCTCATCAGGGCATCCAGACTTTCCTGACCTACCCTCTCTCCTTACCCAGTCTCTCGGTCAGTTTCTTCCTTCATCTCTCCCGTTCAGATAGTGCACAGCTTAAATCAGTTTTTGTTGTTTGTTGTTCTTTACTCTTTGGCTCTTAGGGGGCCCGCCACCCAGCTCCCAACTAAATCATACACGGAGGCCTATTCTTACAAACGCCCGGCCTTAGCTTGGCTTGTTTCTAGCTTTTCTCATCTTACCCTACTTCTGTGCATCTCACTCTCACTCCCTCTGTGGCTAGACGGGTGACTGGGCAGCTGGCCCCTAGCTGCCTCCTCTCTTCCTTTTCTTTCTCCTTCTCTCCTCCCAGAGTTCTCCTCATATTTATTCTCTCTCCCTGCCAGCCCCACCTATCCTTTCTCCTGCCTCGTCATCGGCTGTTTAGCTCTTTATTAGACCATCAGGTATTTTAGACACAGCTTCATGGAGTTATAGAAATGTAACATAGCCAGCCGGGCGGTGGTGGCGCACGCCTTTAATCACAGCACTCGGGAGGCAGAGGCAGGCGGATCTCTGTGAGTTCGAGACCAGCCTGGTCTACAAGAGCTAGTTCCAGGTCAGGCTCCAAAGCTACAGAGAAACCCTGTCTTGAAAAAACAAACAAAATGCATCATAAAAATGCAACACATCTTTGCATCATTAAACGTTCCACAGCATAAACAAATGTAACACATCTTAAAATAATATTCTACAACAAGTGGGCTCAAACAATAAGTTGGTAAAATTAAACTTTTTTTAAAAAAATTGTTTTTTGAGACAGGGTTTCCCTGTGTGTAGTCCTGACTGTCCTGGAACTCTCTCTGTATACCAGGCCGGTCTTGAACTCAGAGATCCATTTGCTTCTTCTATCTTCCGAGTGCTGGGATTAAAAGCATGCGCCACCACCACCTGGCTGAACTCAAACAGTTTTCTCACTGCTATCCATATCTGATGTACAATACTTTTTTCTTGAGGAACTCTGGGGGATGGGCGTGGGGAAGAAGGAGGGAGGTGATGCTAGGTCTCAAATCCAAGTCCCAAGGCATACAAGAATTCTACCACTAAGCTATAAGATTTCTTGTCAAAATACAAAAAGGATGCATATGCCTGGCAGTAGTGGTGCACACCTTTGATCCTAGAACTCAGGAGGCAGAGGCAGGCAGATCTCTGTCAGTTCGAGGCCAGCCTGGTCTACAGACTGAGTTCCAGGACAGCACAGACTACACAAAGAAACCCTGTCTAGATACCTTAAGCAGGACAGTAAACAACTCATGGTTTCAGGAAGCCCCTGAAACTAACCAGCTTCACTAAGCCCCTCCCTGCCAGAGTAAACAATAAAAAGCTGAGAATTCCTCTCTGAACTGCAAAGGTTCTCAGAGAATAAAACAAGACTCAGACCAGACCAGCTGCCTGGAAGAGGTTTGGAGCAACTGAAACACTTGGACACCTGCCTGTTGAGGGCGTGCAAACTATGCAGTGTGTTCCAGGTTCCCAGCTTTGTCAGCTGTCACCCATGCAGGGGTGGGCCTTGGTGATGCAGCTGTCTCTTGAGTCATTTCTGTTCCTGTGAGTAACCCCTCACCCATATTCCTTTAACCCCAATAAAACTCAACACTTCAGGTTGGACCGTGGTGGTGTCTGCACTTTGGTTTGGCACGAATTCCCTATCTCGGGTGGGTAGATGTGTGTGTCGTAGCTCTCCAGAAAAATTTTGTCACACAACACCCTTACCTATGGCAAACCTAACACAACAGCATATTGAAACAATTCTACATCCATGACTGTCTTAGTTATGGTTACGATTGCTGTGCTGAAACACCATGACCAAAAGCAAGCTGGAGAGGAAAGGGTTTACTGGGCTGATACTTCCACATCACTGTCCATCCCTGGAGGAAGTCAGGACAGGAACCCAAACAGGGCAGGAGCCTGGAGGCGGGAGCTGATGCAGAGGCCATGAAGGGTGCACCTCATGGCTTGCTTAGCTTTCTTCTTTTGTTATTTGATTTTTGTATTTTGAGACAGGGTTTTCCTGTGTAGAGTTAGCTGTTCTGGAACTGACTCTGTAGACCAGGCTGGCCTCAAACTCAGAGATCTGCCTGCTTCTGCTGGGATTAAAGGTATCTGGATTTGCTGGGCAGTGATGGCGCACGCCTTTAATCCCAGCACTCGGGAGTCAGAGGCAGGTGGAGCTCTGTGAGTTTGAGGCCAGCCTGGTCTACAAGAGCGAGTTCCAGGACAGCTAGGACTACACAGAGAAAACCTGTCTCAAAAAACAAAAACAAACAAACAAACAAACAAGATTTCTCTGTGTATCTCTGTTTGTCCTGGACCTCACTCTGTAGCCCAGGCTGGTCTTGAACTCACTGAGATCCGCCTGCCTCTGCTTCCTGAGTGCTGGAATTAAAGGTGTGCACCACCACTGCCCGGCTCAACACCCCTCTTTGGTGATGAACCGATTCAGGCTGTAGTGCTCACCCTGTAAATGCCTCTGATTCCAGCGCTTGGCTAAATCAGAGGTTGATCTAGGCGCCCTGAGATCCTGTTCCCACAAACAAACACTGAATTTGATGCCTGCCTGGCCTACCCGGAGAGCTCCAGGCCATGGTTACGTGGTGAGACAGTGTTTCAAAAAACCAAGCTGAGCAAGCAAAAACTTCTCCAGTAAGTTAGGACAGAAGAAAACTTTTCAGTACCAGGAAGGCCAAATGAAAACTCGAGTTGACATCATACTTGTGAAAAACTGAAAGATTTTACTCCAAGACTAGGAAAAAGGCAAAGATGCTCACTTCTTTCTACTCAGCACAGGACCAGACATCTTCACCAGAGATTTAAAAAAAAAAAAAAAAGCGTGGCTGGAGAGATGGCTCCGAGGTTAAGAGCACTGGCTGCTCTTCCAGAGGTCCTGAGTTCAATTCCCAGCACCCACATGGTGAAAGGCCCCCGGAGTGGGGAGACTCTCACTCAAGTCTCGGGATAACACGACCCCCTAGGAACTCAGGAGAGACTGTCCTTGCTGCAATCACACAAGGTTTATTGACAGGTCAGGAACAAGTACGCTGGGGCCGAAACTCATTTCCCACGCCGGGGTAGAGGAGTTTGACCCCAAGTAGCTGGGAGAGGGGGTATTTAGGGGAAGAAACCACAGCCCAAAGGGGGTAGAAAGGGTGTCATTGGAAAATTCCGAAAGTACCAGTGATAATCACAAGGGGGTAACTCCCTGTTTCTCAAGATTATTCTCAAGATTATAATCTTTTTTTTTTGTTGGTTTTTTTTTGTTTTTTTCTTTCAAGATTATAATCTAACTTTATGGTCAGCTAGTTCCTGGAACAGAGTCACTGAACCGGCTAACCTAGATTTTTGATTCTTCTCTCCCTGCTAGATTTTTGGCTCTATTCTTTCTGCTAGAGGGGTCTGGATTTATCCGGGTCTTTCAATGGCAGCTCACAACTGTCTGTAACATATATGCAGGCAGAACACCAATACACATAAAATATAAACTTTTTTAAAAAGTACAATATAAAACACAAAATCTGTTGATTGTTCCATACACTTGAACAACCTGAAAATATTGAAAAGTATGATAGGCTTATTGGTACATGCTTTTCACCCAAGAGGCAGAAGCAGGAGGATCTTTGTGAGTTTGAGACCATCCTGACATACATAACCAGTTCCAGTCCAGCCAGGGCTACATAGTGAGATTCTGTCTAAATAAACAAATACATTTTGTAAAATGAATTGTTGTGGGCCAGGCATAGTGCCACGTGCCTTTAATTCCTGCACTCCTAAAGCAGAAGCAGACAGATCTCTGTAGGTGCAAGGCCAGCCTGGTTTCCATAAGTTCTAGGACGGGAGAGAAAGAGACAGACAGAGAGACAGAGAGAGCGCTAAGTGTCTGCTCAGATGCCAGAGGCTGACGCTGAGTATCTTTATCAATCACTCTACTTTTGGAGACATATCTCTCACTGGAAGTTCATCAGTTTGCCACAACTCCAGACTTTTCCATAGGTGCTAAGGATTTAACTGCAGTCTTCAGTTTGTGCGGCAGGCACTTCTCTCAGTGAGCTACCTCTCTAGCTGACCACACCAAACATGGTCCTGGAAACCTAACCGGGGGCAGCAAACCAGGGGGCAAGGGAATGAAGAAAGGGCAGAAACACATTCAGAAAAGCTAGGATTGTTTGGGATGTACTCAGTCTGATGGAGCAGCAGCTGGGCACAAACCTGGAACCTCAGCTGTTATGTATGTCACACGGGAAGGGGGTAACCTCAGCTCTTCTGTTATGTACAACACACGGGAAGGGGGTAACCTCAGCTCTTCTGTTATGTACGGCACATGAGAAGGGGGAACCTCAGCTCTTCTGTTATGTATGGCACACGGGAAGGGGCTAGCTAGTCTGGTAAGAGGTCTCTGTAGTCCAACAAAGTCAAGTTTCTCTGTGTCCTGGTAGCTACTCCTAAATAACCACTCAGATATTAATTAATTATAAATGCTCAGCTGATTGCTCAGGCTGGTTACTAGCTAACTCTTATATTTTAAATTAACCCATATTTGGGGGCTGGAGAGATGGCTCAGTGGTTAAGAGCACTGACTCTTCTTCCAGAGGTCCTGAGTTCAATTGTGGCTCACAACCATCTGTAATGAGATCTGGTGCCCTCTTCTGGGGTGCAGGTACACATGCAGGCAGAATACTGTATACATAATAAATAAATCTCTTAAAAAATTAACCCATATTTTATTCTTTCTCTCCCTTTTTAAGATAGGATTTCCCTGTGTAGCAGCCCTAGCTGTCCTGGAACTAGCTCTTGTGGACCAGGCTGGCCTCGAACTCAGAGATCCGCCTGCCTCTGCCTCCCCAGTGCTGGGATTAAAGGAGTGCACCACCACCACCAGGCCCCAAATTTCTTACCCTCTCCCACCTGGCCGCACAACACATTTATCTTGCTTTTCTCGGCAGCTGCTGAGACTCCTAAAACTCTGCCCTCCTTCTTCCCAGTATCCTCTCAGTTTTACTCTCCTGCCTAACCTCTACCTGTCCGGCGATTGGCCAGTCAGCTTTTTTATTAACCAATGAGAGTACTATCTATTTCCAGAGTTCAGAGTTTGTTCCACAGCAGTCCAGTTTTTGCACACACTGCCAGCATTCCCCCATGGACAGGAGGAAGAGCAATTCTGAGCCTGACGTGCTGGGAAGGCTTTCCTCCTCCCATGGTCTGAAGCATTGGGTCCTTGATGTGACTCATGTGCATGTCAACAACATGCAGCCACTCAGGGCTTCCGCAGCATTCCACAACAGTCCAGAAAGAAAAAAAAAAAAAAACACAACGTAGTTTTAAATTTTACTTTGTGTGTATGTGAGTGGGTGGGTGCCATAGTTCACTTTGGAGATCAGAGGACAGCTCTCAGGGGTGAATTCTCTCCTCCCACTGTGGGATTCATAGACGGAAGCCAGGTTGTCAGGCTTGGGTGGTAACAGGTTTTACCTACCTAGTCACCTCACCAGTTTCCCAAGGAGAAAAAATTCACGCACACTAGCATTGGAAAGAACGAAACATTTAAGAATAAAGTTAGGATCTGGAGAGATGGTTCAACAATTGAAAGTGCCTGTTGTTCTTACTGTGGGCCAGGGTTAGCTCAGTTCCCAGTGCCCACATGGCAGCTCACAACCATACATAATCCAGTTCCAAGAGATGCAGTGCCCTCCTCTGACTTCCTTGGGCACCAGGCAATGTATGCGATGCAAATACACACACGAAGGCAAAACACTCATACAAATTAAATAAATAAATAAAAACTAGCCAAAGAAGTGAAAAAAATCATATATTGAAAACTATAGCCAGGCGGTGGTGGCACATGCCTTTAATCCCAGTATCTGGGAGGCAGAGACAGGAGGATCTCTGTGAGTTTGAGTTTGAGGCCAGCCTGGTCTACAGAGCAAGTTCCAGGACAGCTAGGACTGTTACACAGAGAAACACTTTCTCTCGGAAAAAAAAAAAAAAAAAAAAAAAAAAACCTCAACCCCCCAAAACTACAAAAGAATGCTCATTAAAGAAAAATAAATAGAAATGTACCCCATGTTCATTGGCAGGAAGTATAGTACCGTTAGGATTGCAGTATTACCCAGATTGATCCACAAAGTAATTATAAACTCTTTCAAACTCCTAATAGCAGTTTTAAAAAATTGCAAAACTCATCAGGCATTGTGAGGTGTGTTTGTAATACCAGAACATGGGAGGCAGAGACACAGTATCCAGAATGCAAGCTATCCTTGGCTGTATAGTGAGTTTGAAGTCTCCTGAGCTACAAGAGATCCTGTCTCAAAATAACCAAGAAAAGAAGGGAGGAAGAGGGAGGGAGCAAAGGAAAGATTCACCTTAAGGTGGTGGCACACGCTTTTAATATCAGCACTCGGGAGGCAGAGGCAGGCAAATCTCTGAGTTCGAGGCCAGCCTGGTCTACAGAGTGAGTTCCAGGACAGCCAGGGCTACACAGAGAAACCAGTTTTGGGGGGGGGGGCATTCATAGAAAAAACAAACAAACAAACAAACTTGAAAAGATGAACCAAGCTGGTGGATACACATGCAAATAAAATCACAATGCAAGCAGGAGAATGAGGAGAGGCAGCTCAGCACTTACATGGCAGCTCCAAGCAGTCTGTGACTTCAGATCCAGCACTGTCCTCTGGTCTTTTTCAGCACTGCACACATGAGGTGCACAAACATAAATGTAGGCAAAACACCCATACACATAAACAAGCTCATAATGAGATACCATTTTCTCCTGTAAGAATGAATATGATTTCTTTTTAACACGAGCCAGCCATTCTACTTCTGGAAGTCGGGACAAATAACTGTATGTTGCTGTCTATTACCAGAGCCAGAAGGCAGAAACGGTTGTCTTTCCTGGTGTGGTTGTCTTTGCTAAACATGCTGGATGTCCCTAATGACTCCTACAGTGTCAGCAGCCAGGATCTAACACCTACATCAGTCCCCCGATGAACAAATAGCAGCCATCCCTCGGCCACAAAATAATGACGTTCTTTTACATGCTCTAACAAGTGTGAGCTCCCAAGTCATTATACTATGCAACATGAGCCAGTAACACATGCAGAAGCTCACAGCTTGATTTCACTTGAACAATGATGTAATAGCACAGCTTCAGGAGGGGGAGAGGTGGCTCAGTGGTTAAGACCATGTATTACTCTTCCAGAACACTCAAGTTCCATTCCCAGAACCCACACTGGTTGGCTCACAGCATTACCTCTAGCTCAAGCTCCAGGGTCCAGTACCTCTGTTCTCTACTGGTCCCTGCAGTCATATGCACACCCCCCACACATAATTAAAATAATAATAAAAACTTAAAAAGAAGATTGAGTTAATTATTACCAGGAAAACATTTTACCCATTTAACTCAGGCTAATAGAATATGAAAATGGCATACATGTTACTAGAGTCTGTGGGAGACAGGGGATGGGACTTTTGTCCAGGGGACTATGAGCCTCAGTCTAAGGTGAGGACGAGGCTGGAAACAGTGCTGGTGGCTGCATGGCATTAGAAAGTCACCAACGCTGCTGAAACAACCAGAAATCATTCAGATGGAAAGTTTAGGTTACACGAATTTGGCTACAGTTTGAATACAATCTACCCTGCAGGGGTCTCTGACACCATGGCCAGCCAAGTAACCATCCAAGGGAGACAAGAAGGCAGTTTGCTTCAACAGGACTCAGTAGCCAGTGCTTGTTCAGACTTCAAGCGTCTGACCTCGAGTAGTTTATCTTAGGCATATTTAGTCACAGCACAATTTGGTAAAATGTTTCCTGGCAATAATTAACTCAATGCCATGTGTACAAGCTTAAGACATGACTACACCCAAACTCTTAGTAAAGTAGAAGGCACATCTTCCATAAAGTTAAGTTCTGTAGATGACAGAGAAAACAAGCTCAGAGTAAGGGGCTGGGGGAGGAGCCTGTGTGGTTTCAGCCACACAGACAGTGCAAAGGTCACCAGACTATTAGAGTACGTCTGCTCCCAGCTTTCTGAGATTTTTGTTTTGTGTTTTAATTAATTTTTTTCTTCAGCTTTTCAAGATAGCGTTTCTCTCTAGCTTTGGAGCCTGTCCTGGAACTAGCTCTTATAGACCAAGCTAGCCTCAAACTCACCGAGTTCTGCCCTGCCTCTACCTCCCCAGTGCTGGGATTAAAGGCCCGTGCTACCACTACCACCCAGCCCCTTCCCAGCTTTCTGAGTGAAAAACAGCTTATACATCCCTCTTCCCTTTGAAGAGACAACCCTGTGTGTTTAATATTCCTGGTTCCTTTACTTATCTATGAGTACAGGACCCCCATGCCTACTACACTACCCAAATAATTTTTAGTACAATTGAAAAATTTATTTTTCTTTTTTTATTTGTGTGTGTGTGTGTGTGTGTGTGTGTATCTATGTGCCCTTGCCCTCCAGTACCAGAACAGGGCACCAGATCCCCTAGTTACAAGCAATTGTGAACTGCCCAATTGGGTGATGGGAGCCATCCAAACTCAGGTCCTCTAGAGGAACAGAAAGTATTCTTAACTCCTGAGCCATCTCTGCAGCCCTAGATTCATACAAATCTTTTTATTTTCTTTTTGATTTTTCGATACAGGATTTCTCTGCAAAGCCCTGGCTGTTCTGAAACTCACTCAAGACCAGGCTGGCCTCGAACTCACAGAGATCTGGCTGCCTCTGCCTCCCGAGTGCTGGGATTAAAGGCATATGCTAACACTGTCCAGCTGGAGTCATACAGTTTAAAGGAGGGAATTCTTTTTTTTCTTTTTTTATGTATATAATATTCTGTCTGTGTGTCTGCCTGCAGGCAAGAAGAGGGCATCAGATACCATTTCAGATGGTTGTGAGCCACCATGTGGTTGCTGGGAATTGAACTCACAACCTTTAGAAGAGCAGGCAATGCTCTTAACCACTGAGCCATCTCTCCAGCCCCCGAGGAGGGAATTCTTATAGTATATGAATTTATATCAATGAAACTCTTTAAATATAGTCAAAGATTGGCAAAATTAATTATCAGTTACATGCCTCTAAGAGTCAACTTTACTAGCCATTCATTCTCAGAACATAAATCTTTATGGGAGTGGGAGTGGGGAGAAGCTCAGAGGATAAAAGCTCTGGTTGCTCTTACAGAGAGAGGATGGGCATTCAGTTCCCAGCACCCACACGACTCAGACCATCTCTAATTCCAGTTCCAGGGATCTGATGTCCTCTTCTGGCCTCTGCAGGTACTGCATGTGGTGCACATACACAGGCAAAACACTCAAATTTATAAAATTTAAAAGCCTTAAGAAAAAGTTTGCATCCTTTAAATATTTGTTTCTGCATGTTACAGAAATGATTTGAAGTGTTCTGTTTGGGGGTTGGAGGGATGGCTCAGTAGTTACGAGCACTGGCTACTCTTAGTGAGAGCTAGGGTCTAGTTCTCAGCTCCTACAGCGGCTTACAACCACCTGTAACTCCAGCTGCAGGGGCCCAGTGTCCGCTTCTGCCTTCTGCAAGCACTAGCTATGTACATGATATACAGATATATATATATATATATGGAGGCTATAATAAAAAATAATAAAATAAACAATAAAGGTGATATGTTTGGGTGTCAAATTAACAAAGAGTGGTCTTGGGTTGATTAACTTTGATGATCTAATTTATTAGCTTAAGCAACTCCAAGGGGGTGTAGAAAGATGGTTCAGTGGTTAAAAGCACTTGCTGTAGCAGAGGTTCCCATTGTGATTCTCAGAACCCCATGTTGGGCAGCTCACAACATCTGAAACTCCAGGTCCAGGGGATCCCACACCATCTTCTGGCCTCTGCATGAACCTGCAAACCTGTGGTACACATTTACACAGGCACACACACACAGACACACACTCCTAAGTAAGCAGCTCATAGGCATTTATAAGGCATATTTCTGAGTGTGTCTGTGAAGATGCTTCCAGAGTTGGCTGAATGACAAGAGGAATACCTACTCTGCCTTTGGGCAGCAGCATCCCATGAACTGTAGTCTCAGAACAAAAGGGGAACAGAGGAAGCTACCTGAGCCCCATCATTCCACCTGCTTCCTGGTTGGCCACGAGCTAACTCCCTGCTCTGAGCTCCTTGCCATGCTGGACCGAACCCTCTGACTCCCTGAGCTGAAATAAACAAAGGTTGTCTGTGTCAGGTATTTTATCTCAGTGACAAAAAGAAATGAATGCAGGTCTGGAGATGTGGCTCAGTCAGGAAGGACGCCTGCTGAATGGGCATGACAACTGGTGTTCAAACACCCAACACCCACCCACAAAGCTATGCATAGCTGCATGGGCCTGCAACTCCAGCACTGCAGAGACAGGTGGACCCTGAGAGCTCGTTGTCTGCCTGAGTGAAACAGCAGAGTTCTTGTTAAGGGAGACACCGCCTCAAAGCAGTGAGACACATAGTGATGGTGGTACTTTAAAAGAGAATATCTCCCAAAGGCTCGTGGATTTGAAAACTTGGTTTCAGTCCATGGTGCTATTTGGGGAGGCTTAGGAGGTGTGGCATTGCTGGTGGAAGCAAGTCACGAGGGGCAGGCTCTGAGAATTTAAAGATTTCAGGCACCTTTAGTTTGTATTCTTTCTAGCCCTTAATTTTCTCTTTCTTTCTTTGTTTTTTGAGGCAGGGTTTCTTTGTGTAGTCCTGGCTGTCCTAGAACTAGCTCTGTCGACCAGGCTGCCTTTATCTCCTGAGTGCAGGGATTAAAGACATGTGTCATCACAACAACCCAGTTCCTTTGTGTTTTTTTGTAGAATTATTCTAGTGTTTTATGTGTATGAATGCCTGTATGTGCACTGTATGCTCTGGTGTCCTTGAATATGGTACCAGAAGAGGATTTCAGATCCCCGGAACTGGAGTTACAGATGGTTGAAGCTGCTGTGTGGGTGCCGAGAACTGAACTCAGGTCCTCTGCAAGAGCAACAAGTACTATGATTATGATTATTGGTTTTTCGAGTCAGGGTTTCTCTGTGTAACAGCTCTGGCCATCCTGGAACTCGCTTTATAGACCAGGCTGACCTGGAACTCACAGAGGTCCTCCTGCCTCTGCCTCCTGAGTGCTAGCAACAAGCACTCTTAACTGCTGAGCCAACTCTCCAGCCCTAATCTCTTTTGCCTGTGGTTCAAGATATGAGCTCCCAGCTTGCTGCTCCTTCTGCCAGTGACTACCTGCTGCTACACCTCCCTGCCATGATGCTGATGGACTATTATCCCTTTGGAACTATGATCCCAAATAGCCCCCCCTTTTTTCTCTATAACTTGTCTTGGTCATGATGTTTTGTCACAGCAAAAGAACAGTAACTAAGACAGAAGTTGGTATAAGGATTGGGGTGTTGCTGTGACAAACCTGACCATATTGTTTTTTGGAGGCATTTGGGAAACTTCGGGACTTTGGACTAGAAAACCGTGAGCCTGCTCTATGGGTCAGTGAAGTCCTAGTGGCCAGGGCCACGTAAATAAGAGGAGCTGACAAGTGATGTTGGGAAAAATTAGGAAGTATAATTATAAATGTAGATTTATGTATGTTTAGGAAAACTTGAGAAGGATTTCTGACATCTTGATTTTTCCTCCCCCTCTTTACTTTTCAATTTCTAAAAATTTATTTGCTTGCTTGCTCTCTCTTTCTTTCTTTCTTTCTTTCTTTCTTTCTTTCTTTCTCTCTGTCTCTGGCTTTTCAAGGCAGGGTTTCTCTGTGTAACAGCCCTGGGGGTCCTGGCTTTGTAGACCAGGCTGGCTTTGAACTCACAGAGATCCACCTGCCTCTGCCTCTGAAGTGCTGGGATTAAAGGTATGTATCACCATCCCTTGCCTTGCCCTCTTTACTAAAAAATATTGTATGTGGACTGGAGAGATAGCTCAGCAGTTAAGAGCACTGGCTGACCTTACAGGGGGTCTAGTTCAGTTCCCAACAGCCACATGATGGTTCACAACTGTCTACAGCTCTGGGTCCTGGGGATCCAGCACCCACTTCAGCCCTCCAGGTAGGTAGAGCTACACAGACATAAATGTAGGCAAAGCACCCATCCACATTCTTAAAAAAAATTGTGTGCATGTTTGTGCAAATATGTGTGGGAGCATGTATGTGTGTGTGCTGGGGAGCCCTGATCTAAAGGTCACTTGTCTTCCTTGATTGTCTATTTTATTCTTAGTGGGCAGTCTAGGGAGCCAGTTGCCTATCGCCATCCCCGCCCTTCCTGTCAACTCTTAGGTGAGTTCTGTGAATCCAAACTCCAGTGCTCACACCTGCGTACATCGCATACAAGCGCGTTATCCCCTGAAATATCAACAGCGATTTCACTTTAGCAGAGGATGACCTTGAACGTCTGATCTTCCTGTCTCTACCTCTCAAAAGCTGGGCCAAAGCATGCATCCCCCGCCCCCATATCCAACTAGAAGTGCTGCTGGATCAGAAACCCAGGCACGCTAGGCAAGCGCTCTACCAACTGAACAACACCCTCAGCTCTTGTTTTTCCTTTTCTATTGCTTTGAAATTGTGAAATTACAGAAATTCTACAGTT
The DNA here is from genome assembly GCF_903992535.2 of Arvicola amphibius. Taxonomy (NCBI): domain Eukaryota; kingdom Metazoa; phylum Chordata; class Mammalia; order Rodentia; family Cricetidae; genus Arvicola; species Arvicola amphibius. The sequence goes on from NC_052053.1 coordinate 48,048,138, forward strand.
TATAAACTCCAAAGGCAAGGAAACACCGAGCTGTACTCCAAGCGGTACTTACTGAGCCACACGGTCATTTCCATAAGGACTCAGTATTGAACAAGACCACACCCGGGGACTGGATCCAGTTCACCAAACATCTGGGCCGCGGTAATGGCGGGGAGCGAGAGAGATTGACAAGAGTATCGGGTAGCTGAGGCCGAGGGACTCGCAGCAATGAGCTCACGGGCTGCCCTGGCGCTCGGCGCAGGGGTTTGCCTGGCCTAAAAGAAGTCCCGCGTCACGTGATCCCGGGGCGGAACCAGCGCGGTCCGGCTCCTACGGAACGTGCACGCTCTTGGTTTTGCTTCCCGCCGGAGGCTTTTGCGGAGCTCCCCGGGTCCCCGGAGGGGGAGGGGTGCCATTGGCGGCAGCTGGGGCTGCAGAAGCAGCCCGGGGGTCCGGAAGTCAACATCATGTCGAGTCTGCACAAGAGCCGGTAAGGAGACCCGAGGGCAGGACTGTGTCTAGACCGCTCCGGCCGGGCCGCGCCTTCTCCCCGACCGAGCTGCTCAGCGCATGTGCGGCCAAGAATAGCCCCCACCCCCGGCGGAGGGTCCTCTGTGCCCACTTCTCAGCATCATTGCCTGTGTGGCGGTGAGGAGAAGCAGAGATGCTTCTCTAACGTTGGTGTCACCTTTTTTTCTCTCTCACTCCGGACCCCATTCCCTAGTGTCTTCCTCATCCAGACCTATATATCCCTCCCCACTTCCTGGCTCCAGGATCCTCTTCCCCCAAATACTCCTGTCCCTGTACTCCTTGCTTATGGGAAACACTAGAGAGAACCCGGGGTCCCTAGTCTGGCCTCTTAATCGTGTCCCCCTCCCCGCCCCCCGCAGGGCTACATCTTGCAGCGTCGGCTAAATTTTGCTCACTCCAGGACTAATTTTTAGTCTTTTGTCCTTGCCTGAGGACAGGCCCAAGAAGTCTGTGCCCTCTCCTCTTTCCCCCTTCCCCCTTCCCCAGCCTAGAGAGCTGTGGGAATGGTGGAGAAACTGTTCAGGGCCCTTATCTGTAGATCAAATTACTCCTGGTTGCGAATCTTGGTTGTGTGAATTCAGGTAGTGGTGTGGTGTGGGCTAGGCTTGGCCACAGCAAGTGACTAGGAAATGCCAGCTCACCAACAGTAGAAAGTGTTTAATGTTAAGGTTTCATACCTTTTGACTAGAACACCTTTTGCTCTTTGTTGACTTTGCAGATGTTAGAGGATTGCCCACCTCCCTAGGCTTGGGGTTGGAGACTGTTGGGGTAAGGGATCTGTGGGCTGGCTGGCTGTTACCTTGGGGTTTCCTTTTCTGCCCTTGAAGGATTGCCGATTTCCAGGATGTCCTGAAGGAGCCTTCCATTGTGCTGGAGAAGCTTCGAGAACTCAGCTTTAGTGGTAAGGCACAATTTTCCTCGGGGTTTCCTTGAAATAGCGTTATGGCCAAGATGAAGGGGAGAGCATCAAGACGATACCCAGGGAGAGCAGACCAATTTCGTAGAGCTGCCTGGATGTCGTAGGAGTGGTAACCACCCTTTGGCCTTAGATAGGACGCATCTGATTCCCCAGATTCCCTGAAGTAGCCTGCAGATTGAAATAGGGGTGACCTTTTGAGCCTAGGCGAAGCGCTTGTCATTTCTCAACTAGTTTCCTGAGTTTCAGAAGTTGCAGGGTGGTTCCTGGTTCCTCTACCTGGCTTTGAAGCAGAGCTGAGAGTGACCTTTGGTTAATGCTAAAACTCAGCCTTAGAACACCAACTCTGAGGAGCTGAACATCAGCCCCGTTTGACTTTGCCCTTCCTCACATGGTCAATGTTCCAGCCCAGAGATAACTGGGTCTTTACCCTGTCTGTAAAAACACCCCAGGGTGTTTGTATAGCTCTTTGTGGCACTGCTCTGCCGATAACTTTGCCAGGAAGGAATTGAAGTTGCCTGAGGTCACGGTGCCAGGGAAACCCTCGTCAGAACTGTTCCTGGGAGACTTGGGGCAGCACTGCAGAAGTTGCCTTTTCTCTTCTGGAGCAGTCTGCGGTGCTTATGCTGAGCTGGGGCCACTCTGTCTACAGATGAGTTTCTCTATCTGTGAGCGAGGCTGCGAGAGCTAATCTTCCTGCTGACTGGAACTAAAATGGGAACTAAGTGAAGTCATGGCTCTCTGGCACAGGGCTCGTAACCTGACAGCTTGGTTTGCATTTCACAAACGTGGATGCCGTTTGAGACCCGTGTCCTGTGCTAGGCATAGGTGTGTCAACAGACAAACGTGCTTCCTGTCTGTCTGTGCCGCTCCATTCGTAGATGCTATACACATTGCATTCATACCCAAGGTTTCGTATGTTTCCAGTTGTGATGGTTGTCATAGAGAGCCGCAGAGACACCAATGCCCAGCATAGTGGTTCACAATTTTAATGCCAGAACAGGAGGCAGAGACAGGCGGATCTCTGAGTTCGAGGCCAGCCTGGTCTACAGAGCGAGTTCCAGGACAAGATCCAAAGCTACAGAGAAACCCTGTCTTGAAAAAAACAAAACAAAAAAAAAACAAAAACAAACAAACAAAAAAAACTCTAGCCTTCTTCATAGTGAGTTCCCACACAGCCAGAGCTATGTGAGACCTGTATGTAGTGAGACCCTGTCTGAGGCTGGGCATATTGTCTGGTTCACAGAGTATCTGCCTAGCATGAACAGAGCCTCGCTTTTGATCCTCAGCACCCATAAACTAGACATGGTGGCCAAACACACCTGTAATTCTGCTCCTCAGAGGATGGAGACAAAGAACAGAAGCTCCTCCATGGCTCCATAGTAAATTGGAGGCCAGCCTGGGCTACATGAAACTCTGCTCCCTCTCCCTGAGTAAGAGCTGGGCTTTGACTAAGAGTTGGTGGTTGATGATGCCTCCTTGAAGAAGAAGAATCAAAGATGAGAAGGTTCAAAGAACATCCAGACAGATGAGGTTCTGGGCTGTGGGACAGAACTGTAGACAGAAATTAGTTAGCATCCTGCTAACTAATTTCTTTGGTGAAGAGTGGTCCCCGAAGTACTTCCTGCTCACTCCACTTCCTGCCAACTGGCTCAAGGTGTAGGGCTGGGGGGGTTCTGGAACTCTGGCTTGGGGTGACCTTTGCCTGCTGTGTCCACAGGCATTCCCTGTGAGGGCGGACTGCGGTGCCTCTGCTGGAAGGTGGGTGTGCCTGGGGTGGGGCTTCTTGGTTCTGGGGTCTCCTGGGTCTTGCATGGTCCTCCCCTGCCCTTCTTCTCTGCTCCTTTCCTTGCTTATCTGAGGAAGGGTTTCTGGAAGTTGAGGGGGGGTTGTGTTCTCTTGGCATCCTTTCCAGAATTCATTTGGGGATGGACCAATTCATAATGCCAGTAAAGATTTCCACTTCCTGGTGCATATGTGCATTGGAAGGGATGCTGATTGGGACAAAACTAGTTTCCCTGAAGCCACTGCCTGAGGTGGTGGCAGCCTCTGTTCCTGGTTACCAGGCCTTCAATGCCACCACTTTCTCTTCTCATTTAGAAGAGTCTATGTGGAAAACAGAGGGAGGGACCAGCTAGGGCTAGGAAGAAGGGGGCCACTCTTCAGACCCCAGCTCCTGGGTCACAGCCACCTCGCCTGTTGAGGGTTTCCTGAAGCCTTTCTTCTGAGGCCTGCATGCCTCCACTGCTGTCCGGGATGGGCGCAGGGATGTCGCCAGAGCTGTGCTGTTCTCTGTGCAGATCCTCCTGAACTACCTCCCTTTGGAGAGAGCCTCATGGACTTCCATCCTGGCCAAGCAGAGGTAAGACCTGTGAGCTCTCACAACCTGTCTGCTTCCTGGGGGTGCTTCTCTGGACTCACTATTCTCCTCTCTGCTCTCCTCTCCGGCAGAGGGCTCTATTCTCAGTTCCTGCGAGAAATGATCATCCAGCCTGGCATAGCCAAGGCCAACATGGGTGTATCCAGGGAGGACGTGACCTTTGAAGATCATGTAAGTAAGGTTGGCATCAGGGGCTGAGGGTGCACAGAGAGAGGGCAGAGGCTTGGGCCCAGGCGAGGACCCCTTGCTGGAGGACAGGTGGTCCTGGCCCGCATTCCTGTCAGGTCTTCCCGCTTCATTGGGTTGCCCACTCCTTGGACACAGTGGTGTCTCCCCACTTATTTTAGGCACACGGTAACCACAGCAGCCCTAGGCCTAGTTGGGAACATAAGTGATGGCCGTTGTCCTGAGGGCGCTGTGGGAGTCACCCTGCTCCAGGAGCTCTTTGGTCATGGTCTCTGGAACCCTCACCCCAGTGCTTTATTATTGTTAATCTGGGCGCTAGTGGCACACATCTTTAATCCCAGCAGAGGCAGGCAAATCTCTTGAGTTTGAGGCCAGCCTGGTCTACAAAGTGAGTTCCAGGACAGCCAGGACTACACAGAGAAACCCTGTCTTGAAAAAAAAGACAGTCTTGTGTATTTCAGGCTGGCCTAGAACTCAATTTATAGCCAAGAGTGACCCTGAACTTAACATTTTTAAAATTCATTCTTAGTATGTCTTATTGGTATGTGTATGGATGCCAGCGAGGGTGATGTCATGGCACAGAGGGAAGAGGATAGTTTATAGAGTCAGTTTCTGCCGTTACCGTGTATTTTGGGGACTGAATTTAGGTCTTCATGCTTGTGCAGCAAGCACCTGTACACACTAAGCCAGTTTGTAGACCCGGAATAGATTTTTTTTGGTGTATTTATTTATTTTTTGAGGCAGGATCTTGCTATATAGCTGAAGCTTGCCTCAGACTTGGACTCCTGCTTCAGCTCTTCCAAAATCTGGGCTTTATCCCTGGCTAAATGTTCATTTGTTTGCCTTCTTATGGGCTTGGAGGTTGAGCAGAGGGTCTCAACTGTGGTAAGCAATCACTCTGCCACTAAACTACATGCCTCTCCTCACCCTGGGTCCTTGAGGAAGGTACCAGGATTGTATAGTTGAGGAAAGCTGGGCAGAAATTAGGTTGAAATAAGTGCCTGTCTGAGACCTGGAGAAAAATCCCATTTTTCTCTTCTATCCTGAGCTTCTTCATGTTTACTGGACAGGGCAGGAAGTGTAGCTAATGAAATGACATTCTTTGTCCGCCCTTTCCACGCGGCGCTCAGTGAGCGGCTGCTGTGCGCACACTCTGTCTGGGGCACTGCCGAGAACACTGCCACACAGGATGTGCTCAGAGCAGACTGTAGGGCTCGCTCCTGGCCATGTGGTGTGGAGTGCCTCTGCAGAGCTGGGGAAGCCGGGGAAGCCTGTGCTTGCTGGGTGGACTGAGCCTGTCTGTAGGCCAGAGCTAGGTCTGTGGGCATTGGATGTGAGGCCGCTGAGCTGCAGCCCTGGCTGGTCCTTGCACATAGCATCTGCTTCTCTCTTCACAGCCCCTCAACCCGAACCCTGATAGCCGGTGGAACACGTATTTTAAGGACAACGAGGTGCTACTGCAGATTGACAAAGATGTCCGGTAAGAGGCCCACAGGGGCTTTTTGCTACCGGGGTCCTCACCAGGGTTTATACCTACAGTTGGGTACCAGAGGGCACTGGAGCCTGGCTGGCTTCAGTGACAGCTTCGCCACTTGGCTGTTTGAGCACGGGCAGGCGACTCAGGCTCTCTGAACACGACTTCTGTGGAAATGGAAGTGAGATGGCTCAGGTTGAGGGCGTGTGCAGCGTGGGTCTTCACATGGAATCCGGATCATTGTGCTGGCTTCAGCCTACTACAGAGGCCTTTGAAATGATCAGTTGCCCTTAGAGAAGGACCCTGGGAGCTGAACCCCCTCACTTGGAGCAGCCTGACTGTGTCCTCTCTGGCACCCACTCCTCATTTAGACAGGAAACTCATGCAGAGCTATTCAGTGGCATTCCCAAGGAATCCTGGGGCCAGTTCTGCCGGCAACAGCACAGGCCAGTTGCACCCATGTGAGGAGGGCTGGAGGTTTCCCTGAGGAGACAGATACAGATGCTCAGCCTGTCAAAATGTATGCGATTGCAGAAGTTATGAGCGCTGTGAGGGAGGAAAAGCTGGTGCTGAGGGAAGAGGGGCCTTAGGGGAGGTGACTCAGCATGAGCTGCCAGGCTAGGAGAGGATGGGAGGCATGGGGCTGTGTGGAAGAGCTTCCTAGCCTCAGAAACCAGTGCAGGAATGCCCTGAGGCTTGGGCCAAAGTCTGTTGGTAGACCCTCTTCCTCCCCAAGTGCTGTGGCTCTGCCCAGATCCCTCTCTAGACATCCTCTGGATGCCTGAATGGGGTGGTACACCAGGCTCTTGGTGCCTTTCTTCTCAGACTGGCATTGGAACAGCACTACCCATGAGATGCTGTCCTGACCAGGTTTAGGTCAAGAGTGTCATCCTGTAGTAGTTTTGGGGAGGGATTAGGGGCTCAGGCTCTCTTTCCCACTGGTGTTGGCAGTAGGGTGTCAGTGTTTGCCGAGGGCCAGTATGCAGTGTGCTGTGTCTAGGCGGTCTGAGATGTATATATGATTGCGATGCCCTGTCCTGCGCCAGATGCCCCTGCTCACCGTTTCTTGCACATCCCTTCATGTCAGCAAAGGGTATTCTTTCCTGTGGTAAATGACCATGGTTAATCCTTGTGCACATCCACGCATCTACAGACAGATGCATGTAAATATATATAATGTTTTGCTGGGGAGTGAACTCAGGACTTGACTCCTTATGAATATCAGACGTACTTATATACATGTATACATATTGCTTACTAGGAAAATATTCTATCACTAAGCTAGATCCTTAGCTCCTAGACAAGTAGACAAGTGCTTTTGTCATGGAAACGTGTTTGTGGTTTATGAGAATTAGTGTTTTTGTTTTTTGGGGTTTTTTGGGGGTTTTTTGTTTGTTTGTTTTTGTTTTTCGAGACAGGTTTTCTCCTGAAACCATTCTGGCTGTCCTGGATTTCACTCTATAGACCAGGCTGGCCTTGAACTTACTCTGTAAGTTCTCTATCCACCTGGCTCTGTCGAGTGTGACCTTAAAGACACTTTAAAAATGCACATGTGAGCTGGGCGGTGGTGGCGCAGCACTTGGGAGGCAGAGGCAGGGGCAGGCAGATCTCTGAGTCTACAAAAGCTAGTTCCAGGACAGGCTCCAAAGCTACAGAGAAACCCTGTCTTGAAAAAACAAAAATAAATAAATAAATAAATGTACACATGTACGTCTTCATAAACACTTATGAAATGAGCATATATTTGTAATTTCTAATGCCTTTATAAAAACTGTATTTTGGGGGTTAAATATTTTAGGTTTTTGATACAAAGTTTTGCACTAGTCAAGGCTGCTCAGGTGCTCACTTTGTAGCTGAAGCTGGCCTTGAACTCCAAGTAGTTGATTACAGGTTGAGCCACCATCCCCAGCTGAAATGTTATGATTACAAACAAGCAAACAATTGAAGAGTAGCTCGGGAGTAGGGCACTTGTCTAGCGTGGACCTAGACAAGTCCCCAGCACTGTAAGATAAATAAAATCAACCACTTATGAGGATACCCGGGGCTGTCACCCTGAGTGACAGTGTTCTTTCCATTCCAACAGGAGGCTGTGCCCAGATATATCCTTCTTCCAGAGAGCCACCGAATACCCCTGCCTCCTCATCCTGGACCCGCAGAATGAGTTCGAGACCCTTAGGAAACGGGTGGAGCAGACAACACTGAAATCTCAGACAGTGGCCAGGAACCGGAGCGGGGTCACAAATGTAAGAGCCAGCCTGGGATCTTTTTCTTTTTAAGATTCATTTTATTTTGAGTGCTTGCCTGCCTGTGTGTATGTGTTCCACGTGTGTGTTTGGTGCCTGTGGATGTCAGAAAAAGGCACTGGATCCCCTGGAACTGGAGTCAGGTATAGTTGTGAGTGCTGGGAATTCCTGTCCTTAACCGCTGTTTGTTTGTTTGTTTGTTTGTTTGTTTGTTTGTTTATATGAGTGCTCTGTTTGCATGTGTGCCTGTATGACAGAAGAGGGCACCAGATCCCATCATAGATGGTTGTGAGCCATTATGTGGTTGCTGGGAATTAAAGTCAGGCCCTCTGGAAGAGTGACCAGTTCTCTTAATCTCTGAGTCATCTTTCGAGCCTCTGGGGTCTTCTTTAAACAGCCTGTCCATGTCTCCTTTGGTCCGCTGGCCACAGTGCACTGGGTACTTTCTGAAGATTAGTGTCAGAGCGCCTTTTTGTTGTTCCTACAGGGTTTATGAGCTGCAGGGTGGGGGAGGTGCTGTCCTCCTGCTCAGGCTCTGATGGGGGAAATGGAGATGTTCTGAGAGAGCAGTCCTGGCAGTGATGAGAGCAGTCCTGGGGTGGCTAGCAGCCCGTCCAGGTCCAGATGTCCAGGTCCGGATGTCAGCCTCAACTGCCCTATAAGGTGGGGGGGAGGGGAGCGGAGAAGGATGGAGGAGAAATAGCATTCCAAGTGTTGTGGGGAACATGTGCCAAAGTCCTCATATGTGAGATAATGCCAGTGTTCAAGAAATGGGGGCCAGGCCAGTATTTCTGCTACATAAGAGAAAAACCTTTCTGAATGAGGCCCCACCCAATGGCCACTGTGTCCCCTCCTCCCACAGGCCATCTAGTGTATGTCCCTGTTATCCACTGCATGGATCATTGAAGCCACTGGCCACTGCCATGTGTGTCAGGATCCTAGCTCATTCTGTAGAGCATGAGACTCTTAATCTCAGGGGTATGGGTTCGTGCCCCATGTTGGGCGCCACTATGTCGAGGTCCAGCCCCGCCCTGACATAAATTATTTCTCAGACCAGTGTGGAGGCGTGGGAATAATCAAGGCGCAATTCACACAGCAGTATCAGAAGGGAATCTCAGGGTTCATTCAAATCCTGAAGATCACTCACATTTATTATCCAAACAGCTCTTATATCAAAAGGTAAACTGAGGGGGAAGTTCATTAGCATTCTGTTTCTGGGGTAGGGGGTCTTAGGTCAACTCCACAACTATGGCTGCTCTGTCACATAGACTGAATTAACACCTCTTCCTCAGGCGATCTCCCAAATTACAAAGAAGGAGCAGAGTGGCATTAGCATATCCTGACCCTGTTTAGGATGAGGCATATCCTGTTTAGGATGGCCTCAGTTTGTCTGGAAAGGCTAGGTGACCACCTTCTGTGTGGCAGGTGCAAATTGTGCCCTGAATTCTGCCCACCATACAATGTAGAAATATGGTCCTAAATAATACGGCCCTACACATATGAGTTGCCATGCCCTTCCTGAATACTAGGGGAAATCACCCAGCTGTTTCCCAGTCCCTGTACTGGTGGTCAGTTTTAGATTTGTGTTGACTGTTAGTACTTATTTACCATATAAATGTAATTTATCTTTTTTAAGAAAAAAGCTTTATTTTTGCACAGGGGTTGAAATGGATGGGGAAGTATAGATGTAGCAGGTAAACACTGCCCTCATTAGCATCTTGTGCCCATTCCAATGGCCTTGAATGTGCCAAGGGTGCTGCCACTCTGCATCATGGTTTTCCCAATGTCACCCATCAGCTCCTGACCCCACATTCCAATCCTGAGACAGGAGAAGGTGCCAAACAACGCCCCAACCACCATGCCCATGTGCATCAAAGCCCATCTTCAGCTGGTCAAAGCAGCTGGCTGGGGCTGCCTGTAAGGTACCCATGGCTACTGACATCTCATCTGCCACCGCACAGTCGCTCAGCTCTAGGCCTCACACTGAAAGCTCGATTTGCCATTTGTATCATGGAGAAAAAAATGAGGGTCCCTATGGCTAGGAGCAGTAAGACTGCAGAGGGGAGGTGCCGGAGGGTCCTGTAAGAGCTGGTGGGGGAGGTCCAACCCGGCCCGTGTGCAGACTGCTAGTGGGCTCTTGGAGGAGTCTGAGCATGCAGCAACTTTTGGTTCAGGTGTCCTTGGGCATAGAAGGGCTATCAAAACAGATGGCTGCATTTGCCAAGGTCAGAATTTGCTGTTTGGTTAGATCTGAAACACACAGAAGAGGGTAAGCTCTAAGGGTTTTCGAGCTCCAGAAAAAATAGCAGACCTCGCCACTGTGGCAGCTGCTATGCCCCCTAAAAGGTGTATGGCCTTATAGCTCCATTTAGGCCCACTGCTTTGGAAATTGTGGTGGTGACTTGTTCCCACTTGTCATGGGCTTTCACCAGCAGGGGAGCCCTCCTTTGCAGCCTCCCAGCAGGGAGTGGAGAATCACACAACTCTTCTCCCTGAGTGGTTGATGAGCAGTCAGGCATATGCAGTCACTCCTGGTCCCATGTACCTGCCACGAGGGTAGGGTCCACCAAAGTTGTGCATAGGCCAGGCGTGGTGAGGGAACCGTAGCTTGGTTTTGTGCACCCCTCTTGGCATGGATGCTGATAGCCTGATGAAGGTCCATGGTGCTAACCCTTTCACTGTAGTATTGCACGTGAGGGTCAAGTCTACCCATTTTACCTTTGGCTCTGGTCCTGACAGCCCAGGATCCAACTGAAGCTTCATCCCCAGGATTCTGGACCTGTGGTAGGGTGGCTCAGTCAAGTCAATTTCTGTCTTCTGTGTGACTCTGGGCAAGGGATACGGAGCTGCTGTTTCTGGGCTTTTCCTCTTCCATATCTGGGCATGATCACTCCTGCCCTGCCTGGCTGTGAAACAGCTGGAAGGAATGAGGTCATGGAAGGCAGGTTCTTGGAAAGCTAGAGGCACTGGGCTATCATGGAAGAAAGCCTGCTGCAGCCACTTGGCACACAGCCTCTGGGCTAGTCAGTCCAGGTTCAAGTCTACGTGAGCCTATTTCCTCATCTTGAACTGTTCAAAGGTGGTGCTGTGGCTCAAAGCCTGTAATATGAGGCAGGAGGATCAACTCAGGGCCATCCTCAGCTATCTGGTGAGGACCAGCTCAGGGCCATCCTCAGCTGTCTGATGAGGACCAGCTCAGGGCCATCCTCAGCTGTCTGATGAGGATCAGCTCAGGGCCATCCTCAGCTGTCTGATGAGGACCAGCTCAGGGCCATCCTCAGCTATCTGATGAGGATCAGCTCAGGGCCATCCTCAGCTATCTGATGAGGACGAGCTCAGGGCCATCCTCAGCTGTCTGATGAGGACCAGCTCAGGGCCATCCTCAGCTGTCTGGCAAGAACAAGCTCAAGACCATCCTCAGCTATCTGATGAGGACCAGCTCAGGGCCATCCTCAGCTATCTGATGAGGACCAGCTCAGGGCCATCCTCAGCTGTCTGATGAGGACCAGCTCAGGGCCATCCTGAGCTGTATGATATGTTTGAAGTTCAGTCTGAATACATGGAGCTCTGTTGAAAAGAAAATGGCTTTGAGAGCAGATTGGAGGAGTATGGTCTGCTCCTGGGGTGCATGTGTTTCTGTCATGCACATGTATGAAAGGTGTGTGGAAATAGCCTGGGCTACCTGGACTCCTAAGTAAAGAAAGTCTTGTGTAGTCCATTGGGGTCTCTTCTACAAGTCCCCCAGCTCTGCAGCCACTGCTGGAGCAGGCTGAGGGCAGGGCCCAGGCACCCAAATCCCCTAAATTTCCTGAGGTTCTGCAGAGCAGCTGATATTGTGGACACCTTTTCTTGTTTTGATCTGGTTTTATGTAGTCCAGGTCGGTCTAGAACTCTATATGTAGCTGAGGCTGGTATTGAACTCCTGATCCTCCCAACTCTACCTCTAAGTGCTGGGATTTACAGGCCTGCATCATTGCCTGCAGCCAAGTCTTTATTTTCAGTTGAAGTACGTGTACTTAGAAATGCACACCTTTTTATGCATGTAGCTAGTTCTGTTCCTCCCGTGAGTACCCCCGGGAGGCTGACTGGCACCATCAGGTCTTCTCACTGTGCAGGAGGCCCTTCCTCCCTTTCCCCTCAGGTCCTTACCACAGAATTTACCTCTGTTTTGTTGTTGGGTTTGATTGGTTTTGATTTGTTTGTTTGTTTTGTTGTTGTTTATTTTTCAAGACAGGGTTTCTCTGTAGCTTTAGAGCCTGAACTGGAACTCGCTCTGTAGATCAGGCTGGTCTTGAACTCACAGAGATCTGCCTGTCTCTGCCTCCCAAGTGCTGGGATTAAAGGCATGTGCCACCACCACCTGGCTTCTTTCTTTCTTTTTTTTTTTTTTTTTTTTTTAAGACAGGGTCTCACTATATAGCTTTGGCTGGCCTCAACCTCACAGAGATCTGCCTGCCTCTGCCTTTCAGGTGCTAGGACTAAAGGAAGTGTGACCTCTTTTTTAACCTGGTTGTCACTCAGTGTCTTCCTACAGCATCCACCTCCTCTTCCTTGTGTGACATGTTCCTCCATATCATGTCTTGGTCATAAACTAGGATGTTAAGGCACGTTGGGCTTCATGGGAACATTTGACCTGCTAACAGGTTCTCCTCTTCTCCCCAGATGAGCTCCCCACACAAGAACAACGCACCGCCAGCCCTGAATGAGTATGAGGTTCTGCCCAATGGCTGTGAAGCCCACTGGGAGGTGGTGGAGCGGATCCTGTTCATCTATGCCAAGCTCAACCCTGGCATCGCTTACGTGCAGGGCATGAATGAGATCGTGGGTCCCCTGTACTACACTTTTGCCACTGACCCGAACAGCGAGTGGAAAGGTAGACAGGCTCTTCGCTGCCTGAGCCTCCCATTGCTGGCTCCCTAGAGAAAGAGAATGGGGCTAGGCAGGCTGATGGGCCACTTGGGGCTCCAGAGCCTCATCTATTTCAGACGTCTGTGGCCATGTCAGAGCAAGTGTTGTCTAGCTCTGCCTCGCAGAATACTGCTGTTCACTGATCTATTGACCCTTGGAACTCTCTGTGGATAGATGCTCATGACCAGCTGAGAGATGAGACCCATTAGCATAGTGCACGAAAGCTGCTGAGTGGGCTGTGTGTCTAGAAGATGGGCTAGAAGTGTCCTTAGGGGTAGGTGGGGCCAAGGTGAGGGACCCATTCCAGCCTCTGCAGGGGTATTGGGTGACACGTTGAAGTGGGGCATATGTCTTGTGGGTGAGGTGGGACTCAAGAACACCTCACTCCCTGCGTCTACCCACACCTCACTGTCTGTCCCAGAGCACGCTGAAGCTGACACCTTTTTCTGCTTCACCAACCTCATGGCTGAGATCCGGGACAACTTCATCAAGAGCCTGGATGACTCCCAGTGCGGCATTACCTACAAGATGGAAAAGGTGTACTCCACCTTGAAGGATAAGGATGCAGAACTCTACCTGAAACTGGTGAGGACAGGCACACAGCTACTGCCCGAGTCTGGGGGCTGAAAGTGGCTGCAGTTGAGCAACTCAGGATGCTGGCCCACCAGCACTTGGGAAGCAAAGGCAGAAGGCTCTCTGAGTTTGAGGCTAGCCTGGCAGCCTGGTCTGTCTCAAAATACAGAGAGAGAGAGACAGAGAATAATGTTGCCAGCAAATGGCAGATGAAAGTGTTTAACACCAAGCCCAGCCACTCTACCCGACCCACATGGTAGAGAAGAGAACTGACTCTCACAAGCTGTTCTTTAACTCTACATACTTCCCTCCAACAGATACATTAAAAATGCAATTTCAGTTTATTGTAAAGCCATCACTGTGTATTTCATAAAATAGTTCAGTTTAAGCTAAACAAGGAAGCGCATCCTAGGAGGATATTCAAGCCAGTCTGGCCTACATAGTGAGTTTGAGGGCAGTTTACATGAAAACCTATTTTAAGAATAAATTAAGGGGCTGGGCGATGGTGGTGCACACCTTTAATCCCAGCACTTGAGAAGCAGAGGCAGGTGGATCTCTGTGAGTTCAAGTCCAGCCTGGTCTACAAAGCTAGTTCCAGCACAGCCAGAGCTGTTACACAGAGAAACCCAGCCTCAAAAATAAGATGATAGATATGATAGATAGATAGATAGATAGATAGATAGATAGATAGATAGATAGATGATAGATAGATAGATAGATAGATAGATAGATAGATAGATAGATAGATAGGATACATTTTTCTGTATAAATTGCGAGTGCTGTGTATGGGGTCGTGGCTCGGTTGACAGAACGCTTGCCTAGCACGTGTGAAGGCCTGGACTCCATCTGGGCTCCATTCTCTGTGTCGTAGCCACTGCAACCTCAGCTCTTAGGAGGTGAAGGCCAGGGTATGAGGGTTTAAAGTTATACTTGGCTTCATGGTGACTTTGACTCCAACCTGGACTATTTAAAAAAAATGAAACTGTGTGATGGTGGCACACGCCTTTATTCCCAGCACTCAGGAGGTAGAGGCAGACAGAGTTCTGTGAGTTTGAAGCTATCCTAATGTAATAGTTCAAGACCAGTCAGGGAGCCGGGTGGTGGTGGCTCACGCCTTTAATCCCAGCACTCGGGAGGCAGAGGTAGGCGGATCTTTGTGAGTTCGAGGCCAGCCTGGTCTACAAGAGCTAGTTCTAGGACAGGCTCCAAAGCTACAGAGAAACCCTGTCTCGAAAAAACAAAAAACAAAAATAACCAAAACAAAACAAAAAAAAGACCAGTCAGGGTTATATGGTGAGACTCTGTCTCAGAAACAAGTTTCTAAAATGTTTTGTGGGGGGGGGGGGAAATATATATATATATATGGACATATATATATATATATATATATATATATATATGTGGACATATATTCTTATGTTTACCGACATGTATATTCTTACTTTATTTTAATTTTTTTTTTTTGTTGGTTTTTTTTTTTTTTTGGTTTGTTTGTTTTAGACCTGTTTTTCCTGGCTGTCCTGGAAGTTACTCTGTAGACCAGGCTGGCCTTGAACTCAAGAGATCTGCCTGCCTCTGCCTTCCCAGTGTGGGATTAAAGGTGTGTGCCATCATTCCTGGCATAAAGCATCCAATTTTAAATGAATACAGTATGCTGTTTTTACTTAGTGATGCATGTTCTTTCTGTTAATACCCTCTGTGACTCCCCAAAGTGTTCATTTCCTGGGGATTCCTGCCCTGTGGGGTTGTTCATGGGTTCCTAAGCTGAGCACAGGTGCCGTGCCGGGGGCTGGTCCTTGTGCACGTCTCCAGACGGGGACGTTCAAGTGCTGAGCCGTCTGAAGGGCTGAAGTAAAATCCAGGGCTTCTAGTGTGTCTTGAAGGAATCAAAAGCAACATTGACTGGGCTGCAGCAGCGGCTGCCCTCTTAGTAGCCCCTTTGGGGCCTGAGCAGGGCTTGCTCCTAGGCTGCATTTTCTGTCTGCTGCTAACACCCAAACCCTGCTGTCTCCCCAGCAAGAGCAGAATATCAAGCCCCAGTTCTTTGCCTTCCGTTGGCTGACACTCCTGCTGTCGCAGGAGTTCCTGCTGCCTGATGTCATCCGGATCTGGGACTCACTCTTTGCCGATGACAACCGCTTTGACTTCCTCCTCCTGGTCTGCTGTGCCATGCTCATGTAAATGGGGCCGTGATTTGCCCTGTCCTTAAGGAAAGCTGGGGTGGGAGGGGGCAGTCCTGGAAGGCAGCCAGAGCAAGCCTCTGGAACTGACCTCCAAGCGGGCCTTGCTGAGGGTGGAGGAATCAGCAGAGAGCCTGTCTGCAGGCCTGCTCTTGGGACATCTAGGGTCCAGCGCTGAAGCTGCTTGTTTCCCTGCAGACTGATCCGGGAGCAGTTGCTGGAGGGGGATTTCACCGTCAACATGCGGCTTCTGCAGGTAATGGGCACTGGGCACTGGAGGGAAGGCCAGTCGGTCTCAGCAACAGGGCAGACACTTCACCCTGCACCAGCCACTGTTGCAGGCTGGCACCAGCCACTGTTGCAGGCTGGCACCAGAAACAGGAGCACATGTTGTGGGTTCAGGGTGCAGACTCCTGGTTTGAATCTGAGTTGAATCCTGGTCTTCACAGACCTTGAGAGGTATACAGCCTTGGCCCTCCAGGACTCCAGGCCACAAGATCAAGGCAGTGAATGTTGCTGATTTTGCCCTGGTGGGGAGTTGTGTGTCAGGTGGGTCTGTCAGCCGGCCTGAGGTTCATGTATGTTCTGTTCTTTTTCTCATGTGACTTGAGCCAAGTGACATTCTCCAGGCCTCAGTGTCTACCAACACCTGGCTTTGGGTTTGTTTTCATTAACCTCACTAGCCAGGTCTGTGAGGTGGATGTAATCACAGCACCCCTTCTTAGGGTTCCTCGGGGGACTGGAAGACTAAGGGCTATACCGGCAGAGCTAGTTCCAGGTTCTTCATGGGTGTGCCTCCAGGTTCCACGGTCGGAGCTGGGAGGGCTGAGGCCTCAGGCACTATGGTCCTAAGACAGGCTGTGAGATCCTTTGGACCTTAGTGACATACAGTGTTTGGGGCCAGATACTTGGAGTGTCTGGCATACCAGGTCCCTGCTGCTGGTGCCATGCCATGGTGATAGATCTGTGTGGAAAGGCAGTGGGGGCTGTTCCAAGAGCACATTGTGGTTTCCTTGGTGTCCAGGATTACCCCAGCACAGACGTCTGCCTGATCCTACAGAAAGCCAAGGAGCTCCAAGACTCGAAGTAACCTGGTGGCAAGAGGCCCAGAGTTTGGAAGAGCAGCCACCTGCACTCTACATCTGGTTTGTGGGACACAGAGGAGTCAGTGCGAAAGCAGTGAGGACAAGCCACAGACCTGTCCAGCCCCAGGCTTCCCAACCTGGCTCCTGCGGTCCAGGCTACTCCTGGAGCACACCGTGCTGTGCTCCTTCCCAGTGCTTGGCCCTGCGCCCTCCCTACACTTCAGTCCTGAGGCCTCCACCCAGGCTGCTGAGCAGTGCTGGAGCTCCTGAACTGGGCTCCTGGGACTGGGGCCATGTGAGGCACAGGAGGCTGGCGAGGGTCCTGCCATGCCTCTGCCCAGTAGCTCCTTACCCTTTGTGCTTTCACCTTCCCCTGGGTCCTGGTCAGGGGAGGTAATTGGCGAATGGGCCAGAAACCATTTCTGAGCATTGGTGCTCAAGCTACTTGGGGAAAGGACCCCAGAAGAGCTGAGAGACTGCCAGTTCTAGGTTCACCTTTTGTCTCCCCTGTCTGCTGTATTTACTCATAGTAGGGGTGTCCCCAAGATGTCTCTGCTCCAGTGTGTGTATGTACATGTGTGTTCACACATGCCCTGGAAGTGGAGTGGGCATGTTGGAATCCCTCTGAGGTCCTGCTTCCTCTCTTCTGTGTCTCTACCTCTGCTGTCTCCCTCTTCCTTTGCCAGAGGTGTGTGTGACTCCTGCCGTTCCTTCCTCTCCATTTCTCTCTACCCTTCGTCTGGATCACCTTACCCCAAACCTCTTCCTCTCTCCTCTCTGTTTCCTGAAGCCTGCAGTCAGCATGAGGAGTGTGGCTTAGTAAGACACCTGCAGGCCAACCTTGGCTTGGGCACCCTGTTCCCATCCCCAACCCAAGGTTCAAGGTCCCCTCATCAGAGAAGGAATCCACAGTGGCTCATCAGAGGGCCTGCTCTGCTTGAGGAAGCCAAGTGCTGCTGACATGGTGGCCTGCGACAGTTGGGGCCTCTTGCCCGTTGTTTGCCCAACTGTGGAGAAAGGAGGGAGGAGGAGCCTTGTAAGGGCCTCCCTGAAGACTCATCATCTCATAGACCAAGGACGTCCCACTGGGCTGTACCTGGGAGCTGGAGTCTGAGCATCTCAGCAGAGCTGGCATCCCTTGGCTTCCATGTTCCTGCCCAGGGTGTGTAAGTCTCATCAAAGGCAAAGGACCAAAGGATGCCTCTCTGTGGCCAGCATTGGCTAAACTTGAAGGCCTGGAGCTTCTCAGTGCCAGGAAGGCTGCATCTGTAGCTGTGTTCCTGTAGGGGCTGCAGAGGTGCTTGGGCTGTCTCTGGCTTTGGGGACACAGTGCCTGAGCTGCACCCTGTTCAGCAAGTAGACTTTTCCTGACCTTGCCCCTCCCTCCTTTTCTGTGGATGCTAGGTGGTTTGAGTCCTGAAGGCAGGTCGACAGCAGGGTAGGGGGTTCCTCACCCTCTCAGACTGGCCAGCAGGAACTAGGCTCCAGCAGCTGCCACCCAAAGCCTTCCTGAGACCAGTGGGCAGGGTTCCCTGCCTTCCCAAGCCGCTGCTTTAGTAAACTTCCTTGGGTGCTGCTGGACTCTGTCTTTTTGCTACCTTCTCCCCCAACATACAATATTTGGGTAATTTTTTTAAACTATTTATTTAGACATGGGCTATTTATTGCAGATTGGCAAGTGAGTTGGGCTGTGGGCGGGTGGTAGTGCCTGGGGTGATAGAATTGGAGGCATGGATTGTCTTAATTTCCCAAGGTTAACCCTGGCATCCTCTCCCGTTCCTGGCTGGGAACTCTACTAGAACTGAGTACAAGGGAGGCCAGAGCTGGTGCATTTGCTGTACTCAGAGATACAGGACATACACTCCCACCATCCTGGCCTCCCCTTAATGTAGGACTTGTCAGCGGGTAGTTCAGCCCCAGCATTGACCTCTTCATTGCCTGGAAGCCAGCAGACACTGCCTGGGACACCTACTGCATTCATTCCCTCTTGCCATCCTCCCTCCCTTGCTCTCTCCCTCCCTCTCTTCCTGGGACCATGCTACTGGAATCACTGCATCCGATTTGTTTCTGTGGGAGACCTGCATCCTGTGCCCACTCCTTGACCCTGGAGATGAAGGCCAAGGGCATGGAGACTATATGCAGTAGAGTGGCTCCCCAGTTGGGTGCTGCCTGAGGAAAGGACTTGCCTGCGGTGATTCTTAAGGGAGAACCAGAGTCTGAATACAGCAGCTTCCACGTGGGGGTGGCCCCAGGAGCTTGACAGGTCACCCCCGGGTACCGCACAGCAGTGGCTTCTGTGTTCTCATCCGTTCTCTGGGTCAGTGCTGTTAATGAGTTGTCTTTAATAAACCGTGTGCTCTTTACTATGTGTGTGTATTGCTGCTTCCATTGCTGGACAAGAGACTTTGGAGCAAGGACAAAGTCAAAGTCCCTCCTCCTGGTCTAAGGAAGACCAAGAACTGCTTGCCAGGAAAGCCTGACTCCTCCAGTTCAGCTGCCACGCCCGGTAGGAGACAGGTGGGCTAACCCAGTACCCACCATTTTGTTACGCTTTAAGTTGTATTTATCTGTGTGCTTCCTGCAGGTTGAAAGGTCTTGCAGGAGAGTCAGTTCTCTCCTATGATGTCAGGTGGCGAGCACCTCCACCCACTGAGCTGCCTCACCTGCAGCTACTTTAGTTAGTACTTAGTTTAGAGGTAAGAGTTTGCTATATAGTCCAGGCTAGCCTCAATCTCTGTTCGTACTCTTAGCCTCTGAGGCAGGAGCTTCTGCCTCCTGAGTGTTGGGATTAAAGATGTGCGAGCACACCTGGCTAAAAGCCAGGTCTTTTTTTTTGTCTTTCTTTCTTCCTCCCTCCCTCCCTCTTTCCCTTCCTTCCTCCCTCCTTCTTTCCTTCCTTCCTTAAGACAGGGTTTCTCTGTCTCAGAGTGAGTCCTGGAACTCACTCTGTAGACCAGGCTGACCTCAAACTCAACACAGATCCCCCTGCCTCTGCTTCCTGAATGCTGGGATTAAAGTGTGCACCACCACGCTCGGCTTCGGGAGTGTTTCTATATGCTAACTGTGAATTCTGAAAATAATAAAATGTTGCTTGCAAAACCTAGGAGAAATTAAAGTACTTAGGAATTTTGTGCTGGTCATTGAGCCCAGGTCATCACACACATCAAGCAACTGAACCCCTGAGCCAGAACCATAGCCCCAAGAACACTGAACATTGTGAAGCCTTGGGAAAGTTGAAGGAGGTGCAAAGAAACAAGGCTCTGCAGTTCCAGGTTGGAAGAATTTACCTCCATTCCCAGTATCTAGAACACACCATAGGTTCTAGTGTGTATAGCTGAGTGGATGAACCTTCTCCAGCTGGTGAGAAAATTAAAATTCCCCTCCGGCTTAAGCAGCTCGCAGCTAAACAAGTCCAGCACCAGGAGTGTAGGAGGAAGGTGGCGTGGTTTCCTCCTCGGGGATTATGGGATGGCGGGAGAAAGGGTTCCAGCTCACTGCAATTTAATAGTAAATGAACTGGGGGTGCATGAATAAATGTAGTCCCTATCAAAATTCCGGGATGGCCAAGTGTGGTGGCACATGCCTGTGATCTCAGCACTCACAAAGAGCATCCTGGCAAATTTGAGACCAGCCTGATCTGTGTAGTGGGTTCCAGTCTCCCTGGGGCTACGTACTGAGGCCCTGCCTGAAACAAAATTGCTTTGACATGGAGATGTATCTGAAAATGTGTTAGGGAACCATAAAAGATCCCAGGTGCCTAACATAACTGAATAAAAAGGACAAAGCTGGAGGCCTCACTTTAAAACACAGCTAGTGGTGATCCCAGCAGCATGGTGCTGGCAGAAATACATCACATCTGCATTTATTCCCAGCTCTCAGGAGAGAGGCAGGCAGATCTCTGTGAGCTCAAGGCCAGCCTGGTCTACAGAGTGAGCTCCAGGACAGCCTGAGCTGCTACACAGAGAAACCCTGTCTTGAAAGAAAAAAAAAAAAAAAAAAAGATCTATATGACATCAACCAATAGAGTCAGACAAAAACCCAGAAACAGGCAGAAATCTTACAGTCAATTGATTTTAAAAAAAAAAAGATTTTTTATGGTTGTCGTTTTTTGAGACAGGAATTCTCAAAAACTTGTGTGTAACCTTGGTTGTTATGGAATTTGCTTTGTAGACCAGGCTGGCCTCAAACTCACAGAGATCACCTTCCTCTGCCTCCAGAGTACTGGAATTAAAGGCCTATGCCACCACCACCTGGCAAAAAAAAACAAAAAATAAAAACAAACATTTTTCTTAACTTATTTTATGTGCATGAGTGCTTGCCTGCTATATGAGTGCCTGGACCCAATGGAGGCCAGAGGAAGGCACCAGATCCCCTGGGACTGGAGTTACTGATGCTTGTGAACCACCTTGTGGATGCCGGGAACTGAACCTAGGTCTTCTGTAGGAGCAGCCAGTGCTCCTAAATGCTGAGCCATCTCTCCAACCCCTGGAATCAATTGCCTGTGACAAAGGAGGCAAGAACACACTGGAGAAAGGACAGTCTTCAGTAAATGGTGCCGAGAGAACTGATTCCACACACAGAAAAGTTAAATGAGACTCTTACACCACACCACATCGAGAAATCAGCTGTCACATGGATTGCAGGCTTAGTCCTGAAGCCTGGAACTGTAGCTATCAGAAGACAGGGGTGCCTTTTAGACCTGGCGCCCAAGGCACTCTCACAGTTACGACAGTCACAGTCACAGGAGCCAAAAAGTCTAATGTCCATTAATGGATGAAGGGACAGAAGACGTGGTATAGACATGGAAGGCGAGGGCTGTGTGTGTGTAAGGCAGTCACAGCAGCTGGCCTCAGGCTCCCTAGTGCCGAGATGACAGTCACTATGCTCAATTATCATCCACTAGCCTTTATTTGATGGTGTGTGTGTGGGGGCGCACACATGCATAAGCTCATGCCATCTCATACACAGGTACATACATGTTGAGGTACGGGCTCATGAGGCAGCTCCCTCCTTCTACTCTGTTTCAAGACAAGGTCTCTTATTTTGTCCACTGTGCAGTGCAGTGCAGGCTCCTGCCTCAGCCTCAAATCTCAGTTTGGGGATGCCAGGATTACAGATGTGAGCTGTTGTCTCTGGCTCGTATATGAGTTCTAAGGATGGAAACCATGTCATCAGGCATTGCTTTTACCACCACCAAAAATGTTCTTCCCTCCTTTTTAACATTGATTTATGGGCTGGAAAGATGGCTCAGCCATTAAAGGCTAGACTCACAACCAAAAATATAACATTGATTTAGCTTTGTGTGCGCCATGGCACCTGTGTGGCGGACAGTGGCAACCATAAACCAAATTGCACAAGAGACTGAACTCAGACCATTTTGCTGTCCCCTCGTTTTTTATTTGTATTTTTTATTTTGGGGCAACTCAAACTCAAACAGGCTGGAACTCACTATGAGGTGCATGACCTTGAACTCCTGACCCTCCATCTCCTACCCCTCCAGAGCTAGGGAGTTACCAACACAGACTACAGACATATTCTGCTTTTCTTCTCTCTCTCTTTCTCTTCCTTCCTTTCTCTCCCCCTCTCTTCCTTGTTCCCTCCCCACCTCTTTCTTTCTGTTTTTTTGAGACAGGGTTTCTGTGTGGCCCTAGCAGTCCTGGAACTTGCTCTGTATACCAGGCTGGCCTTGAACTCACAGAGATCCGCCTGCTCTGCTTCCCTACTACTGGGATTAAAGGTTTGCGCTACCACCCATTGCCCAGCTCATCTTTGCTTTTCAAATGAAGGAGATTCATGCCAGGCACAGTGTTAACAGTGGTATGGTAAACATGTCTCCTATACCTGCAATCTACAGAAAAAACACTGATGTCAGATTCTTTTCTCGAGACAGACTTTCGTGTATCCCAGGTTACCTTTGAACTTCCTATGTAGCTGAGGATGACCTAGCAATGCAAGTCTTCCTCCACAGCCCCAGTGCTGCATGCACCGTCACAACTGGCTTGTGTAATGTTGCAGATCAGATCCAGGGCTCTGCATATACCAGGCACACACTTGGTCAGCTGAGCGGAATTCCTCATCATAAACTTAGCTTTATCATTTTTACCTAATATGTGTGTGTGTGTGTGTGTCTGTGTGTGTGTTTCTGTGTTCTGAAATATTATTTCAAGAGTGTTACATTTGGGGGCTGGAGAGATGGCTCAGTGGTTAAGAGCACTGACTGCTCTTCTAGAGGACCCAGGTTCAATTTCCAGCACGCATATGCCAGCTCATAACTGCCTATAACTCCAGTTTCAGAGGATCTGAGCTTCAACAGACATATATAGCCAAAATCCCACTGTATACCAAATAAATAATCTTTTTTTTAAAAAAAGAGTGTTACATTTGTTTATGCTGTATTTGTTTAATGATGCAAAGATATGTTGCACTTGTTTAACTCTGTGAAGTTGTGTTACTTTGCCTGTCTAAAACACCTGATTGGTCTAATAAAGAGATGAATGACTAATAGCAAGGTAGGAGAAAAGATAGGTGGGGCTTGCAGGCAAAGAGAATAAATAAATAGAAGGAGATAAAGAGAGATCTGGGAGGAAGGAAGGAGAAGACACCAGGGGCCAGCAATCCAGCCACACAGGAAGACATGGAGTAAAAAATAAAGAAAGGTATATAGAATAGAGAAAGGAAAAGCCCAGGTGTTTCTTCTGTTTGTGTGTTGCTTTCATAGGACAATAACTAAACTGCCTTGGCCTAGAGGCAAAAGGTAAATGGGATAATAAGTTAAGAAAGCCTGGCTAGGCGGCTGGAGAGATGGCTCAGAGGTTAAGAGCACTGCCTGCTCTTCCAAAGGTCCTGAGTTCAATTCCCAGCAACCACATGATGGCTCACAACCATCTGTAGTGAGATCTGGTGCTCTCTTCTGGCCAGCAGGCATACACACAGACAGAATATTGTATACATTAAAAAAAAAAGGATGACTAGCTGGGTGGTGGAACACTTGGGAGCCAGAGGCAGGCAGATCTCTGTTAGTTAAGGTCAGCCTGGCCTACAAAGCAAGTGTCAGGACAGACTCCAAAGCTACACAGAGAAACCACCTGGAAAAACAAAACAAACAAAAAAAGAAAATGAAAAGATGGCTAGAAATAAGCCAAACTAAGACCAGGCATTCATAAGTAAGAATAAGATTCCATGTATTTATTTGGGAGCTGGATGGTAAGCCCACCAAAGAGCCAGAATAAAACAACAACAGAAAAAACAAACCAACTACATTTCTGTTTGTGGGAACACCCATGTATGAGTGCAGATGGCTGAACAGTCTAGAAAGTATTGGATCCCCTAGAACTGAAGTTATAGGAGGTTGTGAACTGCCTGTAATTGTAGGAATTGAACCTGGGTCTATTAACAAGAGCAACAAATGCTCTCAACTACTGAGCCAGGCCTCCAGGATGTGTTAATCCTGAACCATGTCTCCAGTCCACAACGTTGTCTTTTTCCTTTTTTATCTTTTTTCCTTTTTTAAATAAAATTTCACATGCCAGTGCAGTAGGCAGGTTGCTGTCTTAAAATTGTCATAGGTTAAATACTGTTCCATGTGCAGGAAATATCCTTATCCACCCCCTAGTTTTGAGGACTTTGTGTATTCCAGCTTCTATGGACAGGAAACACTCTTACACAACATACTTCCCAGGCTCATCCCTTTAAAAGCGGGTTGAAATGAGTGGGCAGTGGTGGTGCAAACCCTTAATCCCAGCACTCAGGAGGCAGAGGCAGGTGGGTATCAGTGAGTTCGAGGCCAGCCTGGTCTACAGAGTGAGTTCCAGTACAGCCAGGGCTACACAGAGAAACCCTGTCTTAAGAAAAAAAAGGGGAAAAAAAGTTGGAACGAATGACCCATGACTCTAGCGTAGGCTTTTCAAACCGCTTTCTACAGCCTTACTAGCAAGCTTCAGCCCCGGGCTGCTGTCAGCAGCTACAGCCTGCACTTGCGTCCTTTTGCCAGTCAATCTAGAGGAATCTTTGGCTCATTTGGTGGCTCAATTATGGGTAGACAAGGATGGGTCAGACAGACCTGGGCTTCTGTCCTGTTCAAGCAACTTGATTTTCCAGGCCTGTGTAAAGGTTAAATATGCGGCCCCTAGGGCGGCGCTACAGGCCTTGCAGGAGGCTCACGAGGCGAGGCGGAGCCAGACTTGGCAGCGACCAATGACAAGCGGGTACTGCGGTGTCACGCCCAGGCCGTGTCTCAAAAGGGCAGAGGAAAGGCTTGGAGGACACTCGCACGGGCTGGTCCGAGGCTCCTGCTCCTATCACCTCGACCGCGCTCGCCCTCCTGGAGGCCATGCGTGCGCTGCGGGTTGGCCTGACCCTGGCGCTAGGCGCGGGACTGGGAGCCGCGGCAGAGCACTGGCGACGTCGGGCTGGGGGAGCGCCGGGGCTGCTGAGCCGGGTTCCAGTGTTGCCCGTGGTCGCGGCCGATCTGCCCGCGCTCCCGGGAGGGCCGGCGGGCGGCACCGGGGAGCTGGCCAAGTACGGGCTGCCCGGCGTGGCGCAGCTCCGGAGCCGCGAGTCCTATGTGTTGAGCTACGACCCGCGCACGCGCGGTGCGCTCTGGGTGTTAGAGCAACTGCGGCCCGAGCGGCTCCGCGGCGACGGCGACCGCAGTGCCTGCGACTTCCGAGAGGACGACTCTGTGCATGCGTACCACCGTGCCACCAACGCGGACTACCGCGGTAGCGGCTTTGACCGCGGGCACTTGGCCGCCGCCGCCAACCATCGCTGGAGCCAGCGGGCGATGAACGACACCTTCTACCTGAGCAACGTGGCCCCGCAGGTAGACGTGGTCCCTGGTCACCTCCCTGACTTCAACGCCTAGTTCTGACTTAATGCGTGCACCCTTGCAGGAGGGAAGAGCCCTATAGTCAGACGGGGTTTGAATTTACACGAAGTACTTACTGGGAGCATCCCTCCAGCCTCCTGTGGGAAACTGTCTGCAGCAATGACAGTAAGATACCCGGTGTACTTCCCGAGGGAACCCAGGAGGTTGCCTACTCTGTACCATCTGGCCTGCAGCAGCTGCCAGGAAAACAGCTGGCACGAAGTTGAGCTGTTGGCACCAGTCACATCACTCTGAACATTGTTAACACTGCACCTGCTCCCAGTAGGATCTTGATATGTGAACTAGGTTCTTGGAACATCCATCCAGGATGAACGGGCATGGGGCACAGCTCCCCCCTTCCCCAGCGCTTGTTCTGGGGCCTGGTGGGCTCAAGGGGCCTAGGGGATCTCTAAAGAATTAATCCCTCCTTCCTTGGTTCTTTAGCCTAGGAAAGGATGGTGTGGCTAGCGGTGGTCAGCTCTATGACACTCAACCTCTGAAGTCACAGAGCCTCGAGGAGCGACCCCTTTGAGCCTTTGTCCCCCACTTGCTTGGCCACCTCCTTAGGACCCTGGGCATTCCTAAAGGAAGAAGGTCCCGGGTATGGTCCTGAGCCTTGCTGCTTCCACCAGGTGCCGCACCTCAACCAGAATGCCTGGAACAACCTGGAGAAGTACAGCCGCAGCTTGACTCGCACCTACCAAAATGTCTACGTCTGCACGGGGCCTCTTTTCCTGCCCAGGTAAGCCTGTGGCTGACAGAGCCTCCCACTTACTCTCTGTCCCAGGCTTTGTTTCATGGTAGCCAGAGACCTTTGGGTGGCCTAGAATGGTCCTTTGCCCACAGTTACTAGGCCCCAAATCTGCCTCTGCCACCGTCTTTTGACACACCGTGGCACCTCTCTAACCCACGTTGCTGTACCAGGCTCTCACCTTTGCCTTTCCTGTACTTGAGGCATTCCTTCCCATGGTCAGTCCTGCCGGATGGCCGAGCTAACCTCCTCCCAACAAGAGAAAACCTTGTGATGGGCACCGGCTGGATGGGCAAGGAAGCTGCTGAGTATCAGGCCCTGTGCTGGGACTATCCCACTGTCATGGCCCTCACACCTCGCTTGGTGTCCTGCCTATGGGGACAGGTAGTAGTCACATGTCCGCATGGGTGAATTCAAGATCTAGAGAGCTCATTCCTCTAGCAGCATTTATTGCCACCCATTCTGTCTGAAGCAACAATGGGCAGAAAAGCGTAGGATTAAGCATTGGTCCCCACCTTACGGAGTTCCTAGACCCAAAGAGACAACCAGGCATGGCACATAAATTTCTTGTTGGAAGTCAGGGAGGGCTTCCTGGAAGGGGTGGCCTTGTGTCCAACCACGCCTCCTAGCCACGTTTGCCTGGGTCTTTCCACAGGACGGAGGCTGATGGGAAGTCCTATGTAAAGTACCAGGTTATCGGGAAGAACCACGTGGCAGTGCCCACACACTTCTTCAAGGTGCTCATCCTGGAGGCCACCAGCGGGCAGATTGAGCTGCGTTCCTATGTGATGCCCAATGCCCCTGTGGACGAGACCATCCCTTTGGAGTGTTTCCTGGTGCCCATCGAGAGCATTGAGCGGGCCTCGGGACTGCTCTTCGTGCCCAATATCCTGGCGCGAGCTGGGAACCTTAAGGCCATCACTGCTGGCAGCAAGTGAGGGAGACTGGGCTGGCTCATATTAAAGGTGGTTATTTTTGTAGACACGTCATGACCGTGTTTGTTCCTGGTGACCCTCTATTTTCTGCTGCTTCTCCATCCTGGATCCGCAAGGCTGTCAGGTGGGAACCTGCCTGCGTGAGACCAGGTTGCAGGGCAGCCAGGGAGATGAGTACGGCCTCCTGGGAGGAAAGAAGTTGGCTGTCCAGCTCCTCCTTGTCTTCACAGCCAGCTGCCCAAGACCCAGGAAGGATAAGAGGATGGGCGGGGCCTCAGGAACAGTCAGAAGCTGCAGTCACCACCCCCGAGACTGGTGGAGAAACGGCCGCTGCCCCCCAACCCCCATAGTAACCCATAGGGACAGCAGTCCATGCTGGCCTCAGGGACGGTTGCACAAATCCCATGGATGCTCTGGTCTTGTGGGACATTTTTCCCCAGCACAGAAATGTTGACATCTAGAGGGACCTAAGATACCACCAAGGAAGCAGAGGCCCTGAATGGGCACAGGCAGGTTACCTGGTTCCCTCAAACTGGGAACATAAGACTACTACAGGCCCAGGACTTGCAACCCTATGGCTCTTATATCTTGTCCCTGCCAATAGTTTGCTGTGTAAGGGCCCCATCTTCAGAAAAGATATTTAGGCTGAGGCTGGGGAGATGGCCTCAGTGGTTACGAGCACTGGCTACTTTTCCAGAGGTCCTGAGTTCAATTCCCAGCAACCACATGGTGGCTCACAACTGTCTATACCTGTAGTCTCATGGGCTCTGATGCCCTCTACTGATGTGCAGAAGTACACACAGACAAAACATCCATATATAAAACACATAAATCAATCTTCAGAAGGGTTACCAGGAGAACTGGGTACCTGTGGCTGTGGCTCACCTCAGTGCGGATGGTACGGCTGCCCTGGCTGGGGCATGTGTTGACATAAAAGTCGAAGAGGACACTGGGTTCAGACACTTCCAGGTTGGGGTCAGCATCCACTCCAGCTTCCAGCCCTTGGAGGCCCCCGAACACCACAAGAGCATGCCTGGTACCAGAGAAAGGGAGTCACTGACTTCAAGACTCCACAGGATATAGTCCCCAGAGCTTCAGGTCTCCACCCCATGTACAGTAGGGCCCAGTCCCTGCCCTAAGCAGCACGCACCTGAAGCTGGGCAGCTGGGCAGAGGCCACGTTAGAGCCACGTTCTGATGTCCCAATGGTCAAATCATACCCATCCTGGAAGGGAGCCTCAGCAAACACAGCACCTGGGGGTGGGGCCTGCTCAGTGGGGTCCTGCTCTTGGCTGTGTGTCTAGCACATCGCAAGGGCAGGTGGAGAGAGCTCAGTAAAGGAGGTCCTCTACTGCTCTTGGGAAGCTGAGGGCAGGGAATGGTGGCGTTGAAGCCTGGCTGAGGAGCACAGGGTGGGCAGGAAGAGCTCCCAAACCCTAGACAGCGGCCTCACACTTGCTTCAGAGGGCTTTCTTGGTCTGGTGTTTGAGACAAGGTCTTGCTGTCTCCTGAGCTGGCCTCAGCTTTACACTGAGATTCCTGTGTAGGCCTCCTGGTGCTGGGAACCAATCACATCCTGCTCTCAAGTGTTCTTAGCATTCCAAACATGTTTGGGGAGACCAGAGATGGCACCACCTAAATATACCATCTAGGACAGAGGGACATTCAGGGAAGGAGCTTCTGTCCTTACTGAGACAGGAGGCCAGGCGGACGGTGTAACCCCAGTAGAGACCGGCTTTGGTGCGGGGGTCCTGTGAAGACACGACTGTTCCCTTATATGTCTTGCATTCTGAGGAACAGAACAGGCTATGAACACCAAGGAGACAGGGAGGCAGGAGGAGGCTCTGAGCCAAGCAACTGTAAAGGCTGAGGAAGCTTCCAGATACCCGGGAGCTGCTTTTGGTTCAGTCGCACGGTCACCCGAAGTCCGGGCTCCAGTTTCTTGTCAATCTTCACCTCCTGTGGAGAAGCTAGAGGAAATGAGTGCCACACCTCAAAGGGGCAACGTTCTCAGAGACCCAGTGGAGGAGTCTGGTGCTAGGCTGACCTGCCACCCTGCTTCTGGCACTGAGTGGGGCCTGCTAAGAGGGACTGTTCTTGCAGAATAATTATCACAGGGCACTGGTCAGAAATAGAAATCTGGGGCTTAGGACATGGAATCAGTGTCTACAAAGAGATGAAGTCACAGGCTTCCTCCACGTGGTGGCTTCGCCACTTATGAGCTGTAAGCATCTGAGGTCAGTTAACTCCTCTGAGCCACAGTTTCCTCATCTGTGGAATAGCAGACTATAAACGAGCTACCAGATCTGCAAGACGGCTCACACTCCATCCCAGGCCTGATGACTGGAGGTTACTCCCCCACAGTTCCTCCTTGGCATGTGCACGCTTACCCACACATTCACACCCACATAAAAAGGAAAAATTTTTAAAAATCACCTAACCCCAAAACCAGCAAAGCTGAGAATGTACTTCAATTATAGAGCACAAAAGTAAATAATAAACAAACCGCCCTGACAACACTGAGTTTGGTCCTGGCTTCTCTCTATCATTTTTATTTCATGGGGTATTTTGCCCTGCAATGTTGTCTGTGTATCATGTTCACGCCATGGAGGCCAGAAGAGGGCATCAGAGCCCCTGGCACAGTTGGTTTGTGAGCCACCATGTGGGTGCTGGGACCTGAACTAGGGTCCTCTGCAGGAGTAGCCTGCTCTGAACTGCTGAGCCAGCTCTCCAGCTTCTCTGGGTTCATCTCTTAAGCCCTGCTTTGGGTACTTCTCTGGTCCAGTTAGCAACAACTGGTGTTTCACAGCAGGCTAGAGCCCAGGTCTCCCTATTCTTATGTCCACGCCTGTCCTCCACGGCTAGCGGGTGTCCTCAAGGTGTATGCAGCCCTCCTCCATTCCTACCTTCTTCATCCCACAGTTGACCAGAGAGCCGTGGCCAGCCTTGGTGGGCCGGTCCACCACGACGCCTTCTCGGAACTCCGATTCCTCGTCCTGCCGCATGTGGTGAGGGCTGTCCAAGGGGTTGAGGATCCCTGAGCAGGGAACGGGAGGGGGGTGATGTCAGGTCCAGGCCCCACTCTCAGGCCCGTTCCCCCACTTTAGTAAGCGGGGCTAAAGAATGTCTCAGTGCCCAGGGATGAGCCAGGCACACCAGCCATACCTGCGAACTGCAGATCCTGGTGTTTGGGGAAGAAGGCCTTTCTCAAGTACCTGGGGAAGAATGCAGTTGTCAGGACCTTCCTGGGGAGCTGCTTCCCCGCTACATCCAAGGGGACACCACCCTCACCTCACACCTGTCAGGACCTCCCTGGGGAGCTGCTTCCCCGCTACAACCCATGGGACACTACCCTCACCTCACACTTACTGTGGACACTCCAGGTACTGCAGGATGCGGGCCAGCTGTACACATGCCTGCCCCTTCTTGCCAACTCCCCTGAATTCCCCTTCCACAGTCCTGGAAAGATAAAGACAGGGCTTAGGATGCAAGTGCAGGGCTGGAGAGGCGGCTTATCCAGATGAGGGCTCTTGCTCCCAGCCCTGAAAACTTAAGTTCCATGTCCAGAACCCCCACGAGGAAAGAACTGACGACCTGACTCCACAAGTTGTTTTCCTTATTTGTTTTTTTGAGATAGGGTTTCTCTTGTAGATCAGCCTGTCCTCCAACTCAGAGATCCACCTCTGCCTCCCCAGTGCTGGGATTAAAGGCGTGCGCCACCACCGCCTGGCCTAAATTGTCATTTGATCTCCACAACCACACTAGTGTGTGTATACAAGCACCATAAATAAATATTAAACAGGCACAAAATGAGGTCTTAAAGCCGAATGGTATGCAGCTTCAATGATAGAACATACGCAAATCCCAAGTTCAATCTCCAGCACCACGGGAGAAGAGATACAACTGCAGCTGACTCTGAGAGCTCCTCCCACCCAGTGTGAGCATCCTTGCCTCTGAGAGTTCCTCCCACCCAGTGTGAGCATCCTTGTCTCTGAGAGCTTCTCCCAACCAGTGTGAGCATCCTTGTCTCTGAGAGCTCCTCCCACCCAGTGTGAGCATCCTTGTCTCTGAGAGCTCCTCCCACCCAGTGTGAGAATCCTTGCCTCTAAGAGCTCCTCCCACCCAGTATGACCATCCTTGCCTCTGAAAGCTCCTCCCACCCAGTGTGAGTGTCCCCGCCTCTACAAAATAAGGATTATAATGTGGGTACTTTGAAAGAGTCAGGCAGCCGGGCGGTGGTGGCGCATGCCTTTAATCCCAGCACTCGGGAGGCAGAGGCAGGCGGATCTCTGAGTTCGAGACCAGCCTGGTCTACAAGAGCTAGATCCAGGACAGGCTCTAGAAACTACAGGGAAACCCTGTCTCGAAAAACCAAAGAGTCAGGCAGGCGACAAGGGACAGGACAAAGTCACAGCCAAGCCTGGCAGCCCTCCCCTTCCCTCCCCATGAAGACTCACTTGGTATCTTGGCCCTCTTCATCGAACACCACAATCTCGTCCACACAGAAGATGGTGCAGGCTCTGGCAATCTGGCCAGCCAGATAGGTGCGAAGCTCAGGTGACTGTGCGTTGTCCAGGATGGAGCCTGGCAGGGCTACACTCAGAGTGTAAGGCCGTCCTAGCAGGGGCAAGGGGTGCACCTGGTCAGCCTGACATGGCTCAGAGTAAGAGAACTGTCTAAATGGGAGGAGCTTCAGTCTCTTCAGGAAGAACCGGACCAAAGTCTCCAAGGCTTCCCAGAGAGCAAGGTCAAGCAGTGGTCAGCAGCACTGGCCTACGTCCAGATCCTGGCTCAGCTCTGAGATACCTTATTTACCAGCTATCAGGTGTAGATGAGACCCATTAAAATCAGGCTGTTCTCACACAGGCCCTAAGATGGATTCCCAACACAACTGTCTGTAACTACAGTCCCATGGGATCCGACGCCCTCTTGTTTCCAGAAGTACATGCAGACAAAACACCTATATACGTAAAATGAATAAATCTTTAAAAGACAGCAAAAATATAAAAAGCATCTGATGTAAGCTCCAGGAAGCATCAAGTCTGTCCTCTGCCTGTAGGTTCCACACCTATGGATTCAATCAACCCAGACTGGAAACAAATATATACACATATTTGTGCACACACATACACAACATGTATAAATCGCTGACTTGTTGTAGGCTAATCTTTTTGTACACTGTGAAGATGTGTCTTTGCCAAGGCGCCTTCTGATTGGTTTTAAAAAGAGCTGACTAGCCAATAGGGGCAGGAGAGGCTAGGTGGGATGGGGGGGCGGGTAAGAGGCCATGAGTCTGGACTCTCAGGAGATGCCTGTGAGCACAGACCAAGTCGGAGATCCAGAATGGAGGGTAGATAAAAATGCCACGTGGAAGAACGTAGATTAATAGAAGCAGGTTAATTTAAGTTATAATAGCTAGTTAGGGACAAGTCTAAGCTAAGGCTGAGCTTTCACAATTAAGAAGTCTCGGGGATGAGAGATGGCTCAGGGGTTAAACTTCACCAACTGAAGGGCAGGAGCATCTACAGAAGACCAGTGGAAAGCTCCTGAAATCACTGCCCTTCGGCTAAGTGTTCTGCCTGCAGGGACTAAGTGGTGGGGAGCTGAGATATGAGCTAAGTCGCCTTGCAGTAGAGGAGCATCCATATTCTGTCCCTCCTGGGTTTCTTTATCTGAACGAGGTGACACATAGACATCATTTCCAGAGTCCTTGAACAGAGGATTTATCACCACCACCGAGGCCAGCTGCTGAGCTCTACATGGGTACAATGTTACCTCTCCCACATACCCACCAGTGAAAGAGGATACTTTTGGTTTTGTTTGTTTTAGACACAGCTGCACTACTTTCCCGGGACTAGCCCTTAACTCTCTATCCTCCTGCCTCAGAGTCCCAGGTATTGAGAATGATTGCTATATGTATCACAACAACCAGAAAAAGATAGTCTGTTGGGAGAATATACTAACCCAGGACGCTCAGGGAAGTAACGTGAGAGGAAGAAAGAAAACCAGGTCCGGAAGCATATAAGCAGGACTCCTGGCTGTTACGCTGTACACTCTGTCCGGCAGCACCACTAGTCATAATGTCAGAACAAGCCACAGCCACAGCCTGCTCAGTTTGTCTTTTTTTTAAAAATTTATTTAACTTATTTTATTTGCATTGCCATCAGATGCCCTGGAACTGGACTTACAGACAGTTGTGAGCTGCCAAGTGGGTGCTGGGAAGAGCAGCCAGTGCTCTTAACCACTGAGTCAGCTCTCCAGCCCCCAGTTTTTCTTTTTCATTGTTTTCTGGACCATTTTCAGCATGTATTAGATACAATGGGAAGATAAATATTTTCATTATGAAATTATATTAAAAATGTAACCAAAGCACTCAGAGAGTGCTCAAGAGGTCTGAGCCAAGGGTGGGCTGCTGAGCGAATGCTTGCCTACTATGAATAAAGGCTCTGGCCTTTATTCATAAAGTCCCTCACTTAAAGGGAAAAAAAAAAAGAGAAAGAGAGGGAGGGAGAAAAATGAAGGGAAAGAGAGAAAGAGAAGGAGAAAGCAAAGGAGAGAGGGACAGAGGATAGAGGAGCAAGAGAGGAGTGTGAGGGTCGGCTGGAGGCCACGACCTGTGTCCTCCCCAGGATCCAGCGCTTACCCTGGCCTCTACTTTGGGCAGCAGCCTCCTCCTCCTCCTGGCGCTTAGCCTGTTCCTCCTGGGCTCGCTGCCGCTCCAGTTTTTTCATCATTTTGAGGTCTTTCCACTTCTTTTTCTCCTCCTTCTCTGGAGAAGAATTGGTGGGGGAAGAGGACCCCATAATGAGATTTCCCTCTCACTGAAGCAGTCTGGGCTCAGCCTGCAGGGCATTAGGTGGCCTGGGGAAAGAGAGGGCTCAGCCCTTACTTACTCTGCTGCTTCCATTTTCGCCATTCAACCCTTTGGCCGTGTTCACCCTGGAAGAGCAGGAGGAAGAATGAGAGCCTAAACGGTCACACATCGGCGGGGAGCATCGTTGCCGGACTCCAGCCATCTGAATTCCCCAAACCAGGCAGGAGCACAGGGATTCGCTGTGCTCAGAGCCTGGGATTAGCCTCGGCACAGTAACCAACCGGGAAGTTCAGGAATAAATTCCCATAGGACAAAAGAAGAAACTGAGGCAAGGGAAGAGCGGTCGGGCCACAGCGTTGCCCTAGGAATCAGAAGAAGTCAGGAAAGGGCTCGGCAGCGTGAGCACCGCCGCCCAGCGGAATGTAGCCCGGGCCAGCTCACATCACAAGCTCAGGCCCCGAGAGAGCGGCGAGGAGGGACCTCCCGGACCGACACCGGCGAGATGCCGCGGCGCCCCGGCCTTGCCCGGAGCCCCACCCGCTGCCACTTACTGGACCACACGGTCGCTTCCTCGGGTGCTCCGCCATGTTTCTGGAACACCACGCGCTTCCCAATCAGCCCCGCCTTTTCCGGCCACACCTCCGCGGAGCTGCCCAATCGAAGTCATTGGGAGGTGGAGCGCGGACACTCCCGGTGCAGGGGCGCGGGCCGCGGTGCTGGTGCCTCTCCAGGACAAATGAGTTTCCAGTAGTGTGGTCACTTCGGGCCCTCCCAATCGGTAACAGGACGACATTCAGCTTCCATGTTGTATGTAAGGAGACCCTACTGGAAATTACTTTAGGAGTAGTTTAATCCAATTCTTCAATTAGTTCATTTGCACTTTCCTTGTGTTTATAACATTCATTCATTTTCCTGGGACTCCAACTGAGGGCCTGACTCCTGCTAAAACAAGTGCTCCACCTGTGACCTACATTCTCAACCTTGCCCAGACTTTATTCTTTATGACTTTTAATTTTTTAGTTTGTGTGTGGGGTCTTCAAACTGGAAAAAAAAATTGAGATAGGGTTTTACTATGTAGCCTGGACTGACTTCAAATTCAAGATCACCTTCCATCAACCTCCTGAGTGCTATGACTGATTAATTTTTGGCAGTCTTGGGGTTTGTTCTTAAAAAAATGTTAGCGGCGCAGCTGTCAACCTAGCAGAGACGATTGTGGGTCCCTGCAAGATCCCCGGGCGGTAGCAGGCGGTGGCTCATCCCGGCAGCGGCAGTGAGCGGGCGGACAAGCGGCAACAGGTTCCCGTTGGCGGGTGGGCACATGTGAACAGGCGGCAGCGGCGGCGGGTTAAAGGCACAGACACAAAAAATAGGCATAAAGCTTTATTAAAGGAGAGAGGGAGAGGGAGGGGGGAAGAGACAGAGAGAGACAAGTGTGCACACGCCAAAGGGGACAGTGAGAAGAGAAAGGGAACCAAGATGGTGACCAGAGGTCAGAGGTAGCAGGAGTGGGTGTGGCTTGCAAAGGGGCAGGGACCAAAAGAATAACATTAGGGATCAAATGCAAGGTGTCCAGCATACACAAGCCCTCTACCACTGTGCAACATCCCCTATCCCCTTTAAAGCAGTATCTTAAGTTTAAGGGGAAAAAATTGAAAGATAGTAATGAAAGCAGTTCCCAAAGAAACTTTTCTGCCTGGTAGTTTTGTATTAACCTTTTGTTTTGTTTTTGTTTTTCAAGACAGGGTTTCTCTGTGTAGCCCCTGTTGTCCTGGAACTCACTCTGTAGACCAGGCTGGCTTTTAATCAGAGATCCATCTGTCTCTGCCTCCCAAGGACTGAGAGAGTAAAATCGTATGTCACCATGCAAAGCTTGTCACATGATCTGGTCACAGTCAGAAGATACTGACACATGATCAACCAAACAACTTTCTTGTTTGACTTTTATTTCCTTTTTGTCTGTTTTGCTTGCTTTGGTTTTGTTTGGTGAGATAGTGTCCATCCTCCTGCCTCATCTTCCCAAGTACTGAAATTGAAGGTGTGCAGCACCATGCACTCTGGGATTTGTCA
Source organism: Arvicola amphibius (assembly GCF_903992535.2). Classification (NCBI taxonomy): domain Eukaryota; kingdom Metazoa; phylum Chordata; class Mammalia; order Rodentia; family Cricetidae; genus Arvicola; species Arvicola amphibius. The sequence continues at coordinate 48,084,025 of NC_052053.1, forward strand.
GGATGTATGTCTGTGCACCACAAGCTTACTTGGTGTCTGAGGAGGCCAGAAGAGATCCCTGCATCCCGTGGGACTGAAGTTACAGGAGGTTGTGTGTAGCTTTGTGTCTACTGGGAACTGAACCCAGGTCCTCTGGAAGGACCTCTTAACCTAACCGCTGAGCCATCTCTCCAGCTCCCAGATCTCTTCTTTGAAGTGGGGAGGGGGGCGACTCAGAGGCTCACTGTGTATCTCACACAGGCCACTTGACTCAAGATCCTCCTGCCTCAGCCTCCCTGGAGTGCTGAGATTAAAAACGTGCACCATCACTGCCCCACTAGATATTTTTTTAAGGTTTATTTATTATGTATACAGTGTTCTGCCTGCATGCCAGAAGAGGGCACCAGATCACATTACAGATGGTTGTGAACCACCATGTGGTTGCTGGGAATTGAACTCAGGACCTCTGGAAGAGCAGCCAGTGCTCTTAACTGCTGAGCCATCTCTTCAGGCCTGGATTTTTGTTTTTGAGACAGTCTCGTGTATCAGAGTTGGCCTTGAACTCACAACGTAGCAGAGTCAGACCTTGAACTCCTGATCCTTCCTATCTCACATCTGGAGTAAAATAATGGGGTATACCATCCTGCCTGGCCTTTGTTGTGGTGTTTGAAATGAAGGATTCTGAGTTTACCCTATGCAAGACTTTATCATCCTGCCAGGTGGTGCAGCAGAGCTGCTTCAAGCCTGAGCCCTTGAGGTTGAATTTGGTTCACAATCCTCCCTCTGCATCAGCAGCAGTATTGTGTGGCTTGAAATGGAAAGAAAGGGAGACACCATATGTTGTCTCACACCAAGTATGTTCCAATGACGACTCTTGGCTGGGATGCAGCTTAGAGTTAATAATGCTTGCCTAGCATGTGTGAAAACCCTGGTGTGAGCCCCAGAATCATGTGTATGCAATGCTCACAGAGCCCAGAAGACAGCTCTGGGTCCGTAGGAGCTGGAATTACACGTGGTTGTGATCTGCTATATGTGGGTGCTGGGAACTGACCCCCATGTCATCTGTTAGAGCAGCAAGTGCTCTTAGCCACTGAGATGTCTCTGGCCCATCAAACTCCTCCCCCCTTATATTTGATTCTAGAACTGCAGATAAAAGCCAATTAAACCTTTTAACTAAATGTGTCTTTTGACAGGTTTATTACCCATGCACATCTGATTCAATCACTGGCTATGGCTGGGGATGTAGCTCAGTGGGATAGCATGGACAAAGCCATGAGTTCAAGTCCTTAGCACTGCCAACAAAATAAAACACAAAATCAAGCCGGGACTGACGGCTTAGGTTTATAATCCTAATACTCAGGAGGCAGAAACAGGAGGATTACCATGAGTTTGAAGCCAATCTTGGCTACAGTGTGACACTGACGTCTCCTGGCAACTTCCAAGAAGAAAAATATCATTGGCCTGTGATTGAACTGAAATTCCAGTCCCACCCCATTCCCTGAGGACAGAAGAGGGGAGGGGGCAACCTCGAAGCTCTTACGTTGACCCTAGGTCCAAAGGAGCGCTTTATGATTAGCCAAAACCACCCTATCTGTCACAATACTTCATGTTTTAGGAATTCTGTTTCAGGAGAAAACATTTTTTGAAGGTCTTAAACCTTATGTCCCCATCATTTCTCTAGGTTCAAGAAAGGCTGTGAGTGAAACTCCTGACCAGGCTCCTAGCATGGCCTTCTGTGGGGCTTTAAGACTACAGCAGCTTTAGTGAGACATCCAGCTGGGGATCAAATCCCACTTCTATGCCAGGTGTGGAATGTGCCATCATCTCAGTACTCTGGAAGCAGAGGCAGGAGGTTGACAAGCTTGAAGCAGCTTGCTCTACAAATTGAGTTTCATGCCTGTCTAAAACCCCTGCCCAAAATCAAACCTCACGTCCACTTTTGGCCAAGCACTCACTGGTCATGATGGCTCCCCCACTCTGCCTTCCCCCCACTCTGCTCCTCAGCAGACTGTTGGAATTGCAGGCAAGCCTGGACCAGTGGGGCTGCTCTCAGATGCCCCACCTACCTCTGTGCACACACCAGACAGTTCTTGAATCCCTGTGAAGATGTCCCCAAGGCCCCATCCCCATCCATACACACAAACACCTTAAGCCAGCCTTCAGCGTGCCCCCTCCGAGAGTGAGGAGCACAGCAGACAGCCTGGGTCTGTGAAATCTGTGTTGCCATGAACAAGCCCTGTGACTTCAGATGAGTTCCTGGTTCCCAAGGTTCACATGCAGACACATTCTCGCCTCTCTGTCTCTCTCTTCATAGGGAAGGTGTGGGGTCTGAGGTTCTCTGGGGTCCCTTCCAAACGTTTTAGCAGGCAGTCCAGAGGAAGAGAGAGGCTGCCTTGAGGGCTCTAATAACAACTTTATTAGGAACAAAAACAATCAAGCCAGAAGCAATATCTTGAGGTCACATGAGAAGAGGTGGGGAGCCCCTGGGCAGGGCTAAGTTAAGACTGGAGCGCCAACCTGATATTCCATCCTTTATTGTCCCAGGAATGGAGGCCAGAAATAACCACGACCCTAAAATAACCTACAGAGGAGTAGAATATGGCCCAATCCAAGACAGTCCAGATACTGTGAGAAAAGATTGCTGAAACCCCCAAGTCAGTGGCCTCTTTCCTGGAAGTATGTTCAGTCACAGAGCTGGGCCCTCCAGGGCATCCCTGTGACTGGACCCAGCTGAGGAACCTCAGGGCTGGAGCTCCCTTTTCCACTTCTGCAGCCTCTCGTCCATGGCCTGGAGTGTGGCCTCATCCTGCAAGACACACACGGAGCCTTCTCTCGCCCTACCCGGTGGCTAGCCGGGCCCACCAAGGGTCTCCCAGCCTTTTCTCACCTTCACAAAACAGAAGCGGACGTAGTGGTCAAAGTCCTTCTGGGGAGGCTGACTAAAGAAGATGGAGACGGGGATTGTCACCAGGCCCTGGGAGGAGGAAGCCATGTCTGCATATAGTCTCGAGACCCAAGACCTCAGCTTGGTGGAGACAAGGAGTAAGGGCTCAGTGTGGCCCCTCCACCTGATGTCATGGCCAGGAGAGAGACCCCAGGGCATTAAACTAGGTTCCTCCCAGGGTGGAGGGTGCGGGGAGAGAGAATAGAGGAGAGACTGTGCAGCGTGCCAAGGCAGAGCTGGGGAAGAACTAAGTTTGAGCCACAGTGGTCTGAGCAGGGTGGAAAGAGCAAAACGGGCTGGATTCTCAGGTATAGGAGAGACAGCCAGGCTCAGAGAGGGCAAGAGTCCTGGAACCAGCACGGCTGCCTTGTGCAGGTGAAAAGGAGGCTGTGCAGTGAGCCCTGGAGCAGGAGTAATGTGAAGGTCGGACACCTGCTGGCCCCATAAGAGCCCCAGCCTACCTTGTTTTTGATCATCCATTTGGCAAAGCGTCTGTCGTAGGGCTCATCCTCAGCACCAGGTAGGTCGGGCATCTTGCTCTCTGGGGCAACAGAAGAGGTCCTGCTGAGTCCCAGCCAACTTTGGTGTCTCCCCGGATCCTGGGTGACATGGCCAGTGCCACTCACTGAAGTCCGAGATGTCTGCAATGAGGAAGTAGCTGCCCTGGGGGATCAAGGGCTTGAGGCCCACGGACTGCAGGCTGCGGATCATGTGGTCTCTGTTTAGCTTCATGGCCTGCGGGAGCTGCAAGAAGTAACTACTGGGTTGTCCGAAGTGTTGCTGCTCCCGTTCAAAGCACTGGGCTACTGCAGCCTGGACAGGGCAGATGAAAGACCAGGTCAGCTGCGATCGGTCCCTGTCGCCTTCCCCACCATGGGTTTTCATACCCTTCTCACCTGGGCCTGGGTGGGACAGTGGAAGATAGAGTTCTGATGCACAGTCCGCAGGTGCTTCAGGATCTGATCTGGACCCATGACCCAGCCCACCTGGACAGGACACAGTCAGTGAGGGCCTCAGCCAGAGGAGCCTTTCTTAATCCTCCACAGCTGCCACCTGTCTAGGGACCACACTTACCTTCCAGCCAGTGGCACTGAAGCTTTTGCCTGCGCTGCCGATGGTCAGGGTCCGTTCCCACATGCCAGGGAGGCTGGCTGCCCGAGGCCAAGAAGAGCAAATGCTGAAATGGGGAAGGTATGGGGGGGGGAGCCCAGGGACAAGCACAGCCTCTTAACTGAGGACTGGCATCCTCTAAGCTGCTGATGCAACCATTCCATTGCCTGCTCCCATTGCCTGCTCCTGAGAGCCTCAGGAAGCAGATGCTACTGCATTCCTCAGACCTCAGGGAGGGGACGGCCCTGCCCATGGTCACACCAGTGCACAGGTCCACAGCCCTGGGTCCTAATCACCAGGCCTAGGCTGCTCCCAGTGGGCTAAAGCCCTGCTCGGGTGTCCAGGGGAAGCTGTGGCAGGCCCGGCTCACCGATGCTGACATGCTGGTGCCCATCATAGACCAGCCACTGGTAGACCTCGTCAGAGATGCACAGGACATCGTGCTGCTGGCACAGGTCAGCCACCAGCTCCAGCTCCTCCTTAGAGAACACCTGTGGGGTCCAAGGTCACAGGTGTGCAACTGGGATGTCCCCAGGTGCAGAGCCTGCCCAGAGGTAGAGTGTGAGACCAGACCAGGTCCTGGGGCTTCTCCGGATCGTCCCTTTGACCAACTCGGCAATACTGGTCCTGTGGGATGGGTTATCTCTGGATCCCACTGGACAGGGAGGTAAAGACACCGTTCCAAAGCCACCAGGAAGTGGTGATGCGCTCAGCCCACGCACCTAGGCCTTCACACCTCTGGGAGGGTTGGGTCCTCAGAGTTCAAGGCATACAGCCCTCCCACTTCACACAAGGAGGGAAACTCAGCTTGTGGAGGTCTCTGGATGGACCCCTGGTACCTTTCCCAGAGGGTTGTTGGGTGTGTTGAGGACCAGGGCCTTGGTTTGAGGTGTGAACTTGCTGGCCAGTTCTGTAGGGTCCAGTTGCCAGTCATTGCTGGATTCCAATTGTCCCTTAGCAGCAGGGCTCTGCAAGAGGAGGGGGAGAGGCAGCAGGAGCTGCTTTCCTGATAGTGGCTCATGTCCTGAGTATCTGCCTCCATCTCTCTCCTTTCTGCTCTGGACTATACCCCCACATCCTCTCAGCTCTGAAGAGTCCCTTTCCTTGTCCCATGTCCCAGGATCTAGCCCATCTCCTATTTTCATCCATAACCACCCAGCATTGCTTACCAGCCTTGACCAACCCATAACCAAGAATCCCTTACCGGCTTCAGGGACACAAACACAGGCCGACCTCCAGCCATGAGAGTCATGGGTTCATAACAATCAAAGGCAGGCTCGATGATGATGACCTGGTTCAACGGTCAGATTAGCTGGGGTCAGCACTGCTCTGGGCTAGCGCTCAGCCCTCCCAGATTAGGTTTCACCTCTCACCTCATCGCCTTCGTCCACCAGGGCCTGGAAGGCTGTGAATAAGGCCCCATAGGCACCTACTGTCACCAGCACGTTCTTGAGTGGGTCCAGCTCCTGTCCCAGCAGCTTGCCAAAGAAACTTGCCAGGATCTTTGTCAGTGGTGGGTAACCCTGCCAGGACAGCACCCAGGCACCCAAGATCAGCCTAGACTCCCAGCTCAGCTGCACCCAGGCCATCTAGAACCTTCTAGCAAAATCCACTTTCTTGGGCTGAATGTCTCATTTCCTTCAACAGCCTTGGCTATGGAGTCCTACCGGAGCTGGGATGTAGGGACAAGAGAACAACAGGGCAGCAGGAACTTCACACTTCCCTGTGTGACTATAAGATACATTTGTGCCTACTTGACCCCTCTAGCAGCCCTGGAGCCACAGATTATTTGGGTGCATTACAAAATAGAATCCCCCAAAAACGAGCTGTCTCTTGCCCAAAGTATTAGAAAATGGTATGCAGAAATAGCCTTTTTCTTTTTCTTAAAAAAATTGCCTGGCAGTGGTGGTGCACACCTTCAATCCCAAGGCTTGGAAAACAGAGGCAGTCTGATCTCTGTGATTTCAAGGTCAGCCTGGTTTACAAAGTGAGTTCCAGGACAGTCAAGGCTGTTAACATGAGAAAGCCTGTCTCAAACAAAACAAAACAAAATTTGCCAGATGGTGGTGGCAGCGGTGGTGCACACCTTTAATCCCAGCACTTGGGAGGCAGAGGCAGGCAGATCTCTGTGATTTTGAGGCCAGCCTGGTCTATACAGTGAGTTCCAGAGCAGCCAGGGCTACACAGAGAGACTCTACCTCAAGCAAAAATTATTTTGTGTGTGTATGTGTGTGTGTGTGTCGCGCATGTGCCCATAGGTACCATAGGAGGTCAGAGGACAACATTTAGTTAGCTCTCTCCTGCCATGTGGGATCCAGGGACCATGTTATTAGGCTTGGTGGCAAGTATCTTTACCACAGACATTTTACAGGTCCCTACTTTGTTGTGGAATATTCCTGTACACTGTGTGAAGATGTGTCATCGTGACTGGTTTAATAAAGAGCTGAACGGCCATTAACTAGGCAGAAAGAGGATAGGTGGGACTTCTAGGGACAGAGACATCTGGGAGAGAGAAAGGAGGAATCTCCAGCCAGATGCGGGAGAAGCAGAATGGACAAAATGGAGATGAGGTAACAAGTGTATGGAAAAATTAGATTTAAAAATATGGGTTAATTTAAGTAATAAGAACTAGTTAGGAACAAGCCTAAGCTAAGGCCAAGCTTTTATAATTAATGATAATCCATGTTGTTATTTGTGAGCTGGTAAAAGTCTATCTACACTACTTCTCCCTCTGAGCTCTGATACAGGCCAACTGACTTGGGGCCTACGGTACACAGTTAGGAATAATCATCCTAATTAGACTTGGAGGTAGAAGCATGGGGCAGGCAGGCAGGCAGTCAGAACAGTTAAGTGGGCACACGGTGTCAGCAGTCAGGTGGGCACACGGTCTGAGCAGTCAGGTGGGCACACGGTGTGAGCAGTCAGGTGGGCACACGGTGTGAGCAGTCAGGTGGGCACACGGTGTGAGCAGTAAGGTGGGCACACAGTGTCAACAGTCAGGTGGGCACACTATGTCAGCAATCAGATGGGCACACGGTGTGAGCAGTCAGGTGGGCACACGGTGTGAGCAGTCAGGTGGGCACACGGTGTGAGCAGTCAGGTGGGCACACGGTGTGAGCAGTAAGGTGGGCACACGGTGTGAGCGGTCAGGTGGGCACACGGTGTGAGCGGTCAGGTGGGCACATGGTGTCACTGTGTCGGCAGGCAGGAACCACTGAGAGAGGGTAAAGACATGCACAAAACATTCAAGGCAAAGCCAAGTGGCTAACAGAGAGACTAGAACTTGAGTCAGTAACTTATGTGCCTCCCAGTGTAAGAATGAACAGGCAGGTAAAGCTGAGCGTGGTGCTGCATATGGAAAGAGCACCGTGTCTGTAAAGAATTAACCAGAACAAAACAGCCTAGAGACACTGGAGTGACATCATGGGAGCACAGTGCTAACACCCGCAGATACATGGGGCTCATGGGTCACAAAACAGCCTGTCGATCAGACCCAGGCCTTGCGCATCACACACAAATGCTTAGCCACCAGTGGAACCATCGTCATCTTCATTGTTAGTGGCTTTCTTTTGGTTTATGCAAAGAACCTTCTGGATTTCTTTGAGAGCCTCTTGGTAGGATGTCAATGAGCAACCCTAACTTCTAGGCAGTTTACCAAGACATGTCAACCATGTTTAACTGTACACGGCCTTCATTAATGTTTTTAGAGAGTCTCACTAGGTGGCTCTGGCTGGCCTGGAATTCCTTATGTAGACCAGAGTGGCCTTAAACTCACAGACTCTGCCTCTGCTTCTTGGATGCTGGGATTAAAGGCATGCGCCACCACGTCTGACTTTCAAGTCATTAATTTTACCTGTAAGTTTATCTTAAGAGGCTGGAGAGATGGCTCAGTGGTTAAGAGGTCCTTGTTCTTTCAGAGGACCTGGGTTCAATTCCCAGCACCCACACAAGGCAGATCACAACCACTTGTAACTCCAGCTCCTGGGCAATCTGCCACCTCTGGCCTTTCGGGTACCGGCACTCACGTGCACATACCCATATACAGGCACACACATAATTAAAAGTAACAAAAATAGATAGAAAGAAAATATCTTAGAGAAATACACGCTTTTAAAGATAAAATGGCAACATTTATAAAAGATGTGGAAAGCAGTCCACTAATGTGGACTAAGTAAAACATGGAACATCTGCGCAATGGAATAGAACTAAATAGCCATTAAAAGATGTGAGGGGGACTGGAGCGATGGCTCAGAGGCTAAGAGCACTGGCTGCTCTTCCAGAGGTCCTGAGTTCAATTCCCAGCAACCACATGGTGGCTCACAACAAACTGTAATGAGATCTGGCGTACATGCAGGCAGAACACTGTATACATAATAAATAAATAGGAGCTGGAGGGATGGCTCAGCGGTTAAGAGCATTGTCTGTTCTTCCAAAGGTCCTGAGTTCAATTCCCAGCAACCACATGGTGGCTCACAACCATCTGTAATGAGGTCTGGTGCCCTCTTCTGGCCTGCAGGCACACACACAGACTGAATATTGTATACATAATAAATAAATAAATATTTTTTTAAAAAATGAAAATAAATAAATAAATAAATAAACCTTTAAAAAATAAGTTAAAAGAGCTAATGGGACAAGCCTAAGCTAAGACCAAGCATTCAAAATTAATAATAAGCTTCTGTCTTTATTTAGGAGCTGGTTTGTGGCTCAAAGAAAGATCCAAATACACCAGCCTGGTCTACAGAGTGAGTTCCACCCAGAACAGCCCCACAGAGAAACCTTGTCTCAAAACCCTAGTCCCCGCCAAAGGCACTCTTCCACTCCAATGTTGGCAACTATATATAATGTGTGGCCCTTACAGAGCAGATGGGATTTAGTCTAATGCAACCAGCAGCCCATCTTTCAGGGGTTGGCTGAAACATCGCCTCCTCCTAGAAGCTTCCCCTCTCTGGACCAGATGCTGTGGTCATGAAGGGTTCCCGATCTGCCTTCCACACTGGGATCTGAGGTACAGTACATAGGAAACTCTCAGGAACTGAAGGATGTGGAACTCAACCCACCGGGTTGTGCCCCATGAGCCTTCACACCTATGTGGTGTTAGTGCCTGTTCTCCAGGACCTTCGGAAGATGCGGGAGACTCACAAATGCCATGGTGTACTGGTTGAGCATGAAGTCCCCACTGGTGGCCTGTTGGAAAGCTTGCAGAGCAAAGTCTGGAGGTGAGAAGTCAGGGAAGCCCTGGCCCAAGTTCACGACATCATATTCTTTGGCCAGTCTGCTAAACTCCACCCTGGCAACAAACAGAGAGTCAGCCCCAGGTCACCTCCCAGGAATACTTCTGCCTGTTTGCAGGGCAGGGTGAACATGCACGGGACAGCTCTAGAAAGACAGACAACACACCCTACCCCCACCTGTGCGAGTCCTGTATTTTAAGGCGGTCAGGCCCTGTACCAATTATATGACTCAGCCCAGGAGACTTCAAACTTTGACCATGACCCACGGTAAGAAACATTTATATGCCAAGCCATGTGAATGACAATAGGAGACTCTAGGGTGTCACATGCTCCAGAGTCTCCTATCTGACTCTAACTCTCTGCCATTCCTTCCCCTCTGTGCTGGAGAGCAAGCCAGGCAAAGCTCCACCCCTGAGCCACACCCTAGCTGCCCTTATACTTTAGAGGCATCTGTTGAATGGGATGTGGTGATGTATGACTCAGAGGCCCCAGAGGGATTTCCTAGCCTGTAATGTACCTGTCCCCAGCACAGTGTGAAACACTTGGCTCACATCACCTCCTGGTGGCCTATATGACTCACTGTGCTCTGGGCCACTCCGAGGACACAGAACTGAGTGATAAAAGCAAGCTTCTGCTCTTTGCCTGTTTGCTCTCGCTCTCATTGGCAAATCCATTTCCTCACTACATTACAGCCTCGTGCACTAAAAATCTACTGGATTCTTGGACTTTCAGTTGGTAGGCGGCCATTGTTGGTTAGCTGGACCAGAGCCTATAAGCCGTTCTAATAAAGAGTGTGTGTGTGTGTGTGTGTGTGTGTGTGTGAGAGAGAGAGAGAGAGAGAGAGAGAGAGAGAGAGAGAGAGAGAGAGTTCACTCTACAGTTCTGTTCCTCTAGAGAGCGCTCTCATCCACTTCTGTAACTTTTCAAGTATACAGCTCTGTCCATGCACCTGGCTTAACGGACACAGGGAGAAGAGAAAAAGCTCTTTTGAATAACTTCCCACTTCACTTACTGTAACAGTAATAACAACACACACACACACACACACACAATCCTTCCATATCTAAGTGGATTAGAACACTAGCATGGAGCCCTGGGTCCCATCCCTAGCACTGCAGTGGAAATATTGGCTTGCATCATCCTTCCTTCTCTTTTCCAATTGTCATGTATATGTGCGTGGTATGCATGTGTGTATATGCACGTCTGCATGTATGGATGTATATATGTGAACTCACATGTGTGTGCAAGTGGAGGAATAAGATTGAAGTTGAGCATCAGACTCTGTTGTTCTTCCTCCTGATTCAATGAGACCGGCTCTCTCAGGGAAACCAGAGCTTGCCAATAGGGCTAGTCTTGCTAGCCAGTTTGCTCTGGGATTCCCTTATCTGTCTTTCAAGGCTGGAATTACAGCCAAGGAGCCCTGTTTACCAGGCATTTACATGGGTTCCAGGGATCTGAACCCTGGTCCTCATGCTTGCATGGCAAACACCTAACCACGGAGCCATCATCTCCCAAGCCTCAAGCCTCTGTATCATATGTTCTTAACTTATCTCATTTCAAAGCACCTATGAAATAAAATGAAGGCTGACCCTTATAAATATTTGTGGAGAAATGGGTTTCAGACCCTCCTCCATCCAGGATATCCAAATTGGCCCAATATCAAGTCTTTCTCTCTGTATCTCTGTATTGTCTTTTGAGACAATGTTTCTCTTTATAGCTTTGGAGCCTGTCCTGGAACTTGCTCTGTAGACCAGGCTGGCCTCTGCCTCCTGAGTGCTGGGATTAAAGGTATGCGCCACCATTGCCCAGCTTCAAGTCTCTCACCATAGCACTTACATATGATCTGAGCCTCCTTCCCACATCCTTTTCTTTTTTCCCCCATGCTGGGCATGAAATCCAGAGCCTTGAACACACTACACAGGCACTGGAGTAGTGAGGTCCGTCCCAGTCCTTCCCGTACACCTCATCTCTAGATGACTAGCTTCCAGTCACCGTACATGCCGTGTAAACAGCTGTTACACCACATTGCTCAGTGACCAAGGGTAAGAGGAACCGTCTTTATATGCTCTGTAGTGCTCTGTAGGGGTGTCTTTCCTTTTCTGTGTATGTGTGTGTGTACAACATGTGTGTATGTGTGTATTTTTGTTGAATGTACTCATGGACATGCATGTGGAGCCCAGAGGAGGTGGGCAAGCGTTTTGATCTAGGACTCTTTCCTATTGCCCCGAGATAAGATCTCTTACTTAATCTGAAGTTAGGACACTCAACAGCAAACCCCAACAATCCTCCTGTCTTTGTTCCCCACAGCACTAGGGTTACAGACAGGCATGACCATGCCCAGCTTTTTAGAAATATGAGTGCTAGGATCTGAATCCAGGTTCTCCAGCATTTATCACAGGCCACTCATACCTGCTGTGAACCATTTCGCCAGTCACAAGATGCATTTTTTAAAAAATGTTTTTGATCTCCAATTGGTTGAATCCCCAGGGTGCGGAAGCCATAGGTATGGAACGGGGAACAGTTACCACCGTGGGAGCCATGGCTTTGTGCCCGATTTGGAGCACTGTTCACAAGACCCTTCAAGGAGGTAAAATCACCTCCATTTTGAACCAGTGTGTCTCTTGTTCAGCACCGCAGTTGCGCAGGGGAAGGCTGAGACTTGAGGCTAGCCTGCTACCTTGGGTCTTGCCTCTCCCATGCTGTGGCTGTCACTACCCATCCTAGATACCCAGAACCCTGTCCCATCCCACCAGCTCACCAGGGGTTGTGATCGATTCCATTCAGCCTTCGAGCCGGCAGTTGTTTGGCCATGATGAGCTGGAGAGAGAGAAGGGAAGTCCACTGTGAGAATCTTGTGTGGGAGCAACCCCAGATAGTGGCTTTAAGGTTCCAGCCCCACCCTCTGCTTTTCTGGACTGGGTGGAGTCCCCCCAGGCTCAGGAAGCCAGGCTGACTGAAACCTGCTCTCCCAGCCTTATTATACTTCCATCCACATACACACACACACACACACACACACACACACACACACACACGGGTGGGGTGGGGGAGGGAGGCTGTGGGGGGGCACACCAGTGCTGACTCTGAGTGTCCTGAGTTGCAGCCATGATGGCCAGGTTACAGGTGACTCCCGAAGGGCTGAGGAAGAGGAAGGGAAGGAGGGGAGAACGGTGGTACCAGGAACAATGGTCCCTAGCATTGGCAAAGGTCACCCTAGGCTTGTACATACACTTAGGACGATTGGGCTGGGTTCCTTAAGCAGATGAGAACTTGCAGTGGGCATAGGGTAGTGTGTTCAAGGTCACACAACAAACTGACTGAGACTTCGAGCTCTGGGGAGGGGGTTGCTCACTCAGACCCCGGAGGGAGTGATGCTAGGTCACTCCCACGCGTGGGGGGCCACCCACTGTGACCAGTAGAAAATCATGACTATGGGTCAGGATCTGCTAAGTTCCCACAGCAGCCGCCAGAGGTGACCTGTTCATCTGTACACAGCACATGACGACAAGAGGCACACAGGGGCTCAGAGGAGACGCTAACGTGGATCCTGTCACAGCGGTTGTGGCAATGGAGAAGCCTCAGGCCATGTGTGATGTGTAAAGTTTCCCAGCAGCCTGAGCCTCATGGGGATGGAAATGAGTTGGGGCCTGGCACACAGCATCCCGGCAGCCCTGTGCCCTGCCCTCCACTGATTGCCGGTGTCACTGGGGGTGGTGCTCACAGTGTCGAGCACCGAGCTGACAAGAGCGTGGTCCTGAGGAGACTACCTCAGCACAATCAAATGTCAGGGCTGACTTTCTTTATGTTGGTTAGCAGACATTTGAATTTTTCTTCCTTATAATTATTACTTTTCTATTTATTTATTTATTTATTTATTTATTTATTTATTTATTTGAGGCAAGTTCTCACTATGTAGCCCAGGCTAGTCTAGAACTCTGTACACAGGGCTAGCCTTGAACTCAGAGGTCCACCTGCCCCTGCCTTTCATATTTTTCAATTTTTTTGTTTGTTTTTCGAGACAGGGTTTCTCTGTGTAGTCCTGCCTCTCCTGGAACTCAATCTGTGGATGGACCAGGCTGGCCTTGAACTCACAGAGATCTGCCTGCTTCTGCTGGGATTGAAGGCATGCACCACCACATTTTTTCATATTTTTTCAAATTTTATAAAACAAATTTTCTTTGATTTTTTTTTTTTTTGAGACAGGATTCTTATTTGATAGTCCAGGCTGACTCAGACTTGAGAGCCTCACTCTCCCAAGTACTGGGATTATAGGTATGGACCATCATGTTTGGCTACATATTTTATTATTCTTGTTGCTATTGTGTTCTGAGACAGGGTCTCACTTTGTAGTTCTGGCTGGCCTGGAATTTGTAAAGAAGTTCATGCTGGCCTTGAACTCATAGCAATCCTCTAGCCTCAGCCTCCCGAGAGCTGGAATTACAGATATGAACCACTATGTCCAGCTAAATATTTTATTTTTACGATTGAAAAATGTAGGAGACATCCATAATTTAGAAGAATATTAGTGATACAATATACCAATATCAAAAACCCGAGAGCAGGGGCTGTAGCTCAGTGGGTGGGTGTTTGCCTCCCACACAGGAAGCCCTGGGTGTGTTCTCCAACACTGCATAACCAATCATGGTGGCTGGGACATGTCATCCCAGTACGTCAGAGGGAAAAGTAGGGGCTTGTTTGAGGCCAGCTCGTGCCACAGGACACCATGTCTTTAAAAATAATAAATAACTAAGAATCCCCTAATATGCATGCATCTGTGAATGCATGTTCAGTTCTGCCATCACACGTGGGTAGGGATAAAGCTGTGGGAGGGAGTCACTGAGGGGCTCACAGAGCCTTTCTCGTGGCTCTGTCCCCAGCTCGCTCTTTTTGCTTTTCTACTTCCCAGTTTATATCTGGTTTTCTATTTCATACAGAGATCATATTATTTGATTGACTGGGGTTTAGCTTTTCGTTGTTGTTGTTGTTGTTGTTCTGTTTTTTGTTTTTCGAGACAAGATTTCTCTATGTAACAGCCCTAGCTGTCCTGGAACTAGCTCTTGTAGACCGGGCTGGCCTTGAACTCATGGAGATCTGCCTGCCTCTGCCTCCTGAGTGCTGAGACTAAAGGCGTGCGCCACCACACCCGACTTAGTCTTTTTAAAAATTATCATTTATTTATTTTGTTGGGGGGGGACACACATGTTACAGCATGTGTGTGGAGGTCAGAGGACAACCTGTGGGGGTCAATTCTTAGTTCCTATGATGTGAGCCCCAGGCATCAAATTCCAGTCATCAGGATTGGTGACAGGTACCTTCAGTTGATGCGCCCTCTCTCAGGCCTTGACTGTCTTATTTCAGGCTCCTTTGTTTGTTTGTTTTTGATTGATCCTAACAAGTGCATCCTTCACATTGCATCTCTTCTCGATTTGAGTCTGTCTATAACTTAGAGTTCTGATTTATTGGCGTTTTTCCAAGCCATATATAGGAGTGGAACCTCTCCCTGTTGACAATGGCATAAAGCCAAAGGCATGGAAAGGTATTGGACTGGGATGTAGCAGAGAGCGAGAGAACATGGGTGATGTGAACGACTGAGGAGGCCTGACAGTGGGTGTTGGGGGACAGAGGCTGGCCTGAGGGAAGTTAGGTTGGGGTGGGGAGGTGTGGAAGATGCAGGGGACAAGGGCACAAACTTACAGATGAGCAGAAATGAGTGGAGTTGAATGGGTTTGAGAAGAATTCCACAAACTTGGGGACTTGAGAGGGTGTCTTTGCAAATGGCCGTCAGTACTGAGATCAGAGAGCAGTGCTGTTCTCAAGCTGTGCACAACACAGTCAGCCAACCAAAATGTACTGTGTGCCTACTGTGTGCTATCAGCTAGGCTGGGTGCTGGGATGATGGGGGGCAGGCAGCAGCTGACAAACCGAGTGTCCATGCAAAGCGGAGCTCCAGTGAGAGAAGCAGGGCCAGGAGAGGTGACTAGGACAGCTCGCCACCAGGGAAGGCGCCTGCGCATGCGCGGCTTTACAGGCAGGACCAAGCCAGTTCCCAGGACCCCAGCCATGAACGTGGTGGAGAGCTATGCAGGGCACTTACAGTCTGGTGCAAACACCGGGCGAGGGTGAGCGAGGCTCCGGCCTTCCTTTCCCAGAGCGGCCACACCAGGGGCGCTGCGATGGCTGCTGCGCTCCTGAGCATGCCTCCCAGGTCCACAGGCACTGCAGACTTCCCCTCCAGGGGTAGAGGAGAAGGGCAGACAGCCTAGGCCCGAAAATGGCTCCAAGCCAGGGACTTGTGTCCCACACACAGGTCTAACAACAACAATAAAGTGTCACTGTGCACCAGGCTGCTGCCAGGTGCTTTACTGCCTGGCTCTTCCCCCTTAGTCACCTCAATCCCACACAGTGACCCTTTAAAATTTCCATCACCTCCAAGGGCAAAATGACCCAGGTAAAG
Source organism: Arvicola amphibius (assembly GCF_903992535.2). Lineage (NCBI taxonomy): Eukaryota > Metazoa > Chordata > Mammalia > Rodentia > Cricetidae > Arvicola > Arvicola amphibius. The sequence goes on from NC_052053.1 coordinate 48,099,746, forward strand.
GTCACCAACAGGGGACAACACAGATACCAGCAACCCAGACTCCCATTCATTCCAATTCAAGAAACACACATATGTGCACACACACACACACACACACACACACACACACACAAAGCATTCCTGCTACCACAACAAACCTAGCCTGGAACCTCACCCCCTATTGGGTTGCTACGCATGGGACTGAAGAACCTGGTAAATGACGCCACAGAGTTACAGCTCACAAACCCAACCGACAGGAGCTACACAGCCAGCAACTCCATGTCTTCCACAAATCAAATGTAAAGAAAAAGAAAGGCTAGGGGGTAGCTATGTGGTGGTGCATACTCCCAGCACTTGAGAGGAGAGGCAGGAGGATGACCACCACCAAGTTCTAGGCCCGCTTGAGCCATAGAATAAAATCTGTCATGGGGCAGTGGTGGGCGTTGGTGACGCACGCCTTTAATCCCAGCACATGGGAAGCAGAGGCAGGCGGAACTCTGCGAGTTTGAGGCCAGCCTGGTCTACAGAGTGAGCTCCAGGACAGCCAGAGATACACAGAGAAACCCTGCCTCGAAAAACCAAACCAACCAACCAACCAAACAAATAAATATAAAAAAATAAAATAAAAAACCTAAAGCCAAAAATCCACTGGCAAACACAAAGCCTAACAGACAGCTCTGGGAAGGTTGGATGCATCACTCCATACCATTTCAGCACTCACTACAGAGCGGAGCTGAAGGGACCAAATTCCAAAATAATAAGAATAGTAATAATAAGGCGAGAGGGGACTGCTGAAGAATAGGCATGCAGGGCATTGCGTCAGAACAATTCCCAAATCAACTCTCATGTTTATGGGTGATGGCTCCTAGAGAGGCCAAGACCATTCAATGGGCAAAGACAGTCTTCAACTAGATCAGCTGACGTGAACACTGGCCTGAAATGACACCCAAGCTCACCCTCAGGCAAAAGGTGTTGACGCAGTCTGTTGTTGAACTGCAACAGCAGCAGAGGAGGACCCAGGAGGAGCTGGACTGTGTTCTGAGCACTGGAGAAAAGGGCAGGGTTTTAAAAGACAAAAAAAAAAAAAAAAAAAAAAAAAAAAAAAAGCGCCAGAGGGTGGTGGTGCACGCCTTTAATCCCAGAACTCAGAGGCAGAGGCAGGCAGATATCTGTGAGTTCCAGGACAGCCAGGACTACACAGAGAAACCCTGTCTCAAAACACAAAAACAAAACAAAACTGAACCAGGTGGGCTGGCATTACACATAACTGCAGCACATGGGTAAGAAAAGGCAGAGGGATCACTACCAATTTGAGTCTACCTTGTCTACATAGCAAGTTTCAGGCCAGCCAGTATTATAGCGTAGTAAGATCCTGTCACACACACACGCATACACACACACACAGGCACACACACCGTCACACTACAAAATGTTTTGCATAGTTCTGACTGAAGAACTGAGGCTGTAGCCTCAGATCTGCCATGGACTGTGTGAGGCTGCTGCACGGCGAGGCCTGAGAATCTGTAGTCTCTGTGGTTTGGCCCAGGTGGCGAATATTTAATGAAGACCATGCAGGGCTTTTTTTCCCTCAAAAGCTCCCAGGGTCCATGTGAGGGTGCTGAACCAAAGAATAACCATTTCTGAGATCTCTCTTTAGAATAGCTACACAGAAAAGAATGAATTTGGAGTGGCCGTGGTGCTGCAAGCCTGTAATCCCGCCACCTGCGAGACTAAGATAAGAAGATTGAAAGCCTGACGCCAGCCTCGATTGTCAGCTTGGACTACGAGGTGAGACCCAGCCTCAAAGTTAAAAACAAACAAACAAAACCTTACTTCACATCATATATCAAAATGAACTCAGCAACTCATAGGAGCAAATGTATAAGCGGAAGCAGCAAAAATCTGAACCAGGAAGATTGCAAATGTATTTATGTTTTATGTGTATGAGTATTTTTGTCTGCATATAAGCCTGTGCACCACATGCACACCGTGCCCAAGGAGGCCTGAAGAGGGCGTCAGATCCTCATTGTAAACAAAATAAATAAATAAATCTTCAAAAAAGAGAAAAGAAACCTCAAATATTCATCAATGGCTGAACACAGTGAGATCTACTACTATTGCTCTAATTGTATGAACCTATGCTGTGCTGAGTTATTGTGGATGTTTGTTTACACTGGGAAGATGTCTTTGCCAAGGTTCCTTCTGACTGGTTTAATAAAGAGCTGAATGTCCAATAGCTAGGCAGGACTTCCAGGGACAGAGAGGACTTTGGGAAGAAGAAAGGCAGAGGAAGCAGTATAGTCAGTATGGAAAAAAAAGGTAAAAAGCCATATGGTAAAATGTAGATTTAAAAAAGTACGTTAATTTAATTTATAAGAGCTAGTGGGAAAAAAAAAAAGAGCTAGTGGGATGCCAGGCGGTGGTGGCATACGCCTTTAATTTCAGCACTTGGGAGGCAGGCGGATCTCTGTGAGTTCAAGGCCAGCATGGTCTACAAGAGCTAGTTCAGGACAGGCTCCAAAGCTACAGAGAAACCCTGTCTCAAAAAACAAAAACAGGGCTGGAGAGATGGCTCAGTGGTTAAGAGCATTGCCTGCTCTTCCAAAGGTCCTGAGTTCAATTCCCGGCAACCACATGGGGGCTCACAACCATCTGTAATGAGGTCTGGTGCCCTCTTCTGGCCTTCAGGCATACACACAGACAGAACATCGTATACATAATAAAAAATATTTAAAAAAAAACAAAAACAAACAAACAAACAAGAGCTAGTGGAGCAAGCCTAAGCTAAGGCTGAGTTCCACATCATTATCTGTAAGCTGACAGCCCAGAGACAATTGGATTACACTGAGTGAAAGATATCAGTCACACAAGGCCACACGCTGCTTGATCCCTTTTCTATGATGAATCTAGAACCCAACCAATGTAGAGGTGGCTGCTCACCAGATGTGGACAGGAGGACAGGAAGTCATTACATGGTTCAGTGTACGGCCCTTGACTGGCACGGTGCAGGCCCTTCTCTGGGACCGCTCCATCCTGAGAACAGCTTTCTCTCTGCTGTTAGTCATGTCCATTTGGGAAGCTTCCCTCACTGCAGTCGGGAGTTTTCAATAGAGACAGCTACAGTGCTCCTGTAGGGTCACCTCTTTTTCCTTCCTTCATCCACTTGGTACCATGCAAATGTGACTGCCACACCCTGGTCCCTTGCTTGTCCATACTTGTGTCTCTGCTGGCTAACGCTCTTCCGATAACCCACTGTGTGAGACACTACGTGGGCTAGCTGGTTTCATCACTCGGTGACAGCACGCTTCGCTGGCTGTCCCTGAATGAATACAGTGACTAATCGGCACCTGGCACAGGGGCAGGGGCATGACACGACTGGTTGCCATTTAAATGCAACCTGTTATTCCACAACCTGTCATTCCTTCTGAGATCCATGGGGGAGGAACGAACTACAAGGTTCACGGTACACAACGGCCAGTGACTGGCTCATGGCTACGGACGTCTGAACTGGACGTCTGAACTGTGTGGTTGAGAACAGTGCTGTTTAACTGCGTCTGGACACCAGCAACCCGCTCTAGTCAGAGTGCGGCAGTGAGGGCTGCTTATTATGAAGGAATGGCTGTGCTGAAGAACGTCTCAAGAGACTACTGAGTTATAAACACTGGCTTTGGGACTACCAAATTATAAACACTGGCTTTGGGACTACCGAATTATAAACATTGGCTTTGGGACTATCGAATTATAAACACTGGCTTTGGGACTACTGAATTATAAACACTGGCTTTGGGGACTCGTAGACTGGCATATAGTTTGACCTGTGAGTGTGTGTTCAGTGTGTTAGTTCATGTGGGCCCAGGAGCAGCATGTGGCTGTGTGTGTTGGCCAGAAGATACCTTTGGTGTCATTCCCCAGGAGCCCTCTCCCTTGTCTCTAGGAGACACCACAGGTGCGCCGGATTTATTCTTTCACCAGCACTGGGAATCAAACTCAAGTCCTCATGCTCATGCAGCAAGCGCTATACCAACTGAGCTAACTTCTAAGTCTCCTGATTTTTTTTGAAAAAAAATTAGACCATATTGCTGGAGATAGGGGTTGTTGGTAGAACATTTGTGTGGCATGAGCGGATCTGGGGTCTGTCCACAGTAAGGCTTCCAGACACTTGAAGAAGATGAATGGGGGCCTGAGGTTAGAGGTGGGTGGGATAGTGAGGCATGAATGAGGAATGATGGCCACAGGCCTGAGTGACTTTTGGTCACAACTGGATTGTGGTGACAGTGGCAAAAGTGTGAACATTTCCTCAAAATCATGAAGAATCGGGGCTGGAGAGATGGCTCAGAGGTTAAGAGCATTGCCTGCTCTTCCAAAGGTCCTGAGTTCAATTCCCAGCATCCACATGGTGGCTTACAACCATCTGTAATGGGGTCTGGTGCCCTCTTCTGGCCTGCAGCCATACACACAGACAGAATATTGTATACATAATGAATAAATATAAAAAAAAATCACGAAGAATCTGACGGGATGTAAAATCCACAGGGTAGGCGTGGGGTGGGAAGGGTGGGGTGGAGAGGGGTGCGGAGCCTGGAGAGACAGCTCAGAGGTTAAGAGTGCATGATGCTCTTTCAGAGGACCTAAGTTTGGTTTCCAGCACCCAAGCCAGATGACTCACAGATACTTGTAACTCCAGATCCAGGGGATCTGACACCTTCATCTGACCTCTGACCACACACACAAACACACACAGAGAGAGAGAGAGAGAGAGAGAGAGAGAATTGAGAATTAAAAATTTTAAGTGGCCAGGCGTTGGTGGCTTGTGCCTTTAATACCAGTTTGGGGAACAGAGGCAGGCAGAACTCTGTGAATTCGAGACCAGCCTGATCTACAAAGTGAACCTGTCTGAAAAAAAAAAAAGAACAAAACCCCCAAAATAAATAGGAACTAAAATAAGGGCTGGGACATTAAGAGCATTGGCTGTTCTTGTAGAGGACCTGGGGCTGGCTCCTAGCACCCACATGGTGTCTCACCATCTTCTATAACTCTAGTTCCTGGGCACTGAGTCCTCTTCTGTTGTTTGTGGACACTGCATGCACATGGTGTACAGACATTTCTCTGGCTATTTTTATGTCAACTTGACACAAGCTAGAGTCACTGGAGAAGAGGAAGCCTCAATTGAGAAAATACCTCAATTTGATCAGTCTGCAGGCAGGCCTATAGGGTGCTTTTTTTTCTTTATTTCTAGACAAGTTTTCTCCAGGGCTGTCCTGGAACTCACTTTGTGGACCAGGTTGGCCTCTAACTCACAGAGGTCTGCCGTGGGATGGTCTTTTTGTACACTGTAAATATGCATCACTCTCGCTGGTTAACGAAGAGCTTACTAGTTGATAGCTGGGTAGGATTTTTGGGGCAGGGAGAACTCTTGGAAGAAGGAAGATGGATTGGAAAAGGATGCCAGGAGATGCAGAGAGAAGAAAGATGAACATGCCATGCTAAAAGATAAGAGGCTAGATAAGAAATATGGGTTCGCTGGGCGGTGGTGGCGCACGCCTTTAATCCCAGCACTCGGGAGGCAGAGGCAGGTGGATCTCTGTGAGTTCGAGACCAGCCTGGTCTACAAGAGCTAGCTCCAGGACAGGCTCTAAAAGCTGCAGAGAAACCCTGTCTCGAAAAACCAAAAAAAGTAAAAAAATAAAAAAAAGAAATATGGGTTAATTTAAATTGTAAGAGCTGACTGGAGGCAAGTCTAAGTTACTGGCTAAGCATTTATAATTTTTTTTAGATTTATTTGTTTATTTATTATGTATACAACATTCTGCCTGCATATATGCCCGCATGCCAGAAGAGGGCGCCAGATCTTATTACAGATGGCTGTGAGCCACCATATGGTTGCTGGGAATTGAACTCAGGACCTCTGGAAGAGCAGCCAGTTCTCTTAACCACTGAGCCATCTCTCCAGCCCAAGCATTTATAATTAATAAGTCTGTGTGGTTGTCTGGGAGCAGACTGGCGGGACAGAAAACTCTGCCTACAGAAATCCACCTGGGGCTGGAGAGATGGCTCAGTGGTTAAGAGCATTGCCTGCTCTTCCAAAGGTCCTGAGTTCAATTCCCGGCAACCACATGGTGGCTCACAACCACCTGTAATGAGGTCTGGTGCCCTCTTCTGGTCTGCAGACATACACACAGACAGAATATTGTATACATAATAAATAAATATATTTAAAAAAAAAACAAAAACAGAAATCCACCTGCCTGACTCCTGAGAGGGTGTTTGCTTAATTAGTAACTGATGGGGGAAGGGCCCAGCCCATCGTGGGTAATGCCACCCCTTGGCAGGTTGTTCTGGGTTCTATAAGAAAGTGGCCTGAGCAAGGCGTGAGGAGCAGGTCAGTAAGCAGAACCCCTCAAAGGCCTCTGCAACAGCGCTCCTGCCTCCAGGTTCCTATCCTGACTTCCTTCGATAATGAACAGCAATGTAGAAATGTAATCCCAATAAACCCTTTCCTCTCCAACTTGTTTTTCATGGTGTTTCATCACAGCAATAGAAACCCTAAGATAGATATCTGATGTGAATTCCCCTCTGTATGCTGTGAATATGTTTTATTACCATTGGTTATAACAGTTATATTGACTGTTTCAGCCAATGCCTTAGCAGAGCAAAGCCACGTGGAAAATCCAAACAGAGACACAGAAAATAGGCGGAGTTAGAGAGATGCCATGTAGCTGCTGAAAGAGAAAGCTGCCAGTCCCTAGTCAGAACCTTACAGGCAGGCCACAACCTCATGGTGCTTCACAGATTAATAGAAATGGGTTAATTTAATATGTAAGAGTTACCTAGAAATACATTTAAGCTATTGGCCAAACTGTTTTAATTAATATAGTCTCTGTGTGATTATTTGGGTCTAAGTGGCGGGGGGGGGGGGCGGATAAAGAGCATAGATATCCATGCAGACAAAAACACTTAAACACATAAATTAAAAATATGTAAGTAAGGAAGTAAATAAAATAGAGCCAGGTGTAGGGGTGCACAGCTTTTGTTTGTTTGTTTTGTTTTGTTTTGTTTTGAGACTGAGTTTCTCTGTGTAACAGCCCTAGCTGTCCTGGAACTAGCTCTTGTAGAGTTGAGCCTGACCTCAGACTCACAGAGATTTGCCTGCCTGTGCCTCCCAAACTCTGGGATTAAAGGCATGCACTATCACAGCCCAGCACATGGTACACACCTTTAATCCCAGCATTTGGGACGCTAAGCAAGTGGATCTCTGTGATCTTGAAGTCAACCTGGTCTACACAGCAAGTTCCAGGCTAGTCAGGGCTACACGGAGATACTCTGTCTCAAACAAACAATTCGCAGAGAAGTGTTGTGGGGGGGGGCAGCTCAGGTGTTTGGGTACACTAAGGAAACAATTCCACCAGGGCAGGGATCAGAGGGGCACCATGTAACCTTTACAACACCTTCCTACAAACTGTGCCTCCTAAGCATCTACAATGAGACGTCAGTGTCAGGCCAGGTGCTGGCAGCAGGTGTCTTCCCCCTCCACACCTCCCTGGACAGTTAATGGCCAGCAGCCTCACCAGAAAGTGTATGGATGACCCTTGGACACTGGGCATGCTCCAGAAACTTGGTGCTGATGTCAGCTGTGCCCTGACTGCTGACCCCACGGGACATGCTTGGACAGTAGAGTGTGTTGACACTGGAGTGTTGACACAGGTACAGAGCCACCTCAGCCGGCCTCGGGGTGGCTGAGCCCTGGCTCTGGAGCCTCCATGTTCTCCTTTCGTCAGGACATGCAGATTCTTTGCTTTAGGCATGACCTGACCCACAGGGGTGCCAGCTCTGCCCGATGCCTTTCATGCATCCCATGGCATTCACTCCGCTGGACTCTGCCCAGCTCTGTTTCTACTTAAAGTCGCTGCCCAGGCCTCCCTCTGAACTCACATGGGACTAGCTATGCATTGGCACCGGTGTGCACTTGTGCCCTGGTGTGCATGGAAGCCGACTGTGAAGGGGTCTGGCAATCAGCAAGACGGCCTGGAGCAGCCACCCACCTAACATGTCCATTGTGTAACATGCCAGAAACTGCATGTGGGCAACCAGCACAAAAGCAGCCCAGTGGACTAATGAGATTTGTAGAACTAAAGAGTCCCTTGTGACTAAGTGCTTCTTAGGATCATATATGTGCCTCTGGCACTACCCCTTGCGGTGGGACGTGGTCACCAGTCTGAAAACGCATAGCACTCACCTATATGAGCCAACACTAAGTCTGCTCCCTGGTAACACAGACTTCGGACAAGAGCCCCCTCCCATTCTCTGTGGGGTTTTATCTATTTATTTAATTGGCTATTCTGAGACAGTCTCATTCAGCCTGTAGCCCAGGCTGGTCTGGGACTCACTGAATCCCTCAGTTTCCCAAACGTGATTGTGGGCATGAGTTCCCATGCCCAGCTTATAAGGCTGGCTTTGAAAAAATAAAGTCTCGCCGGGCGATGGTGGCGCACACCTTTAATCCCAGCACTCGGGAGGCAGAGGCAGGTGGATCTCTGTGAGTTCGAGACCAGCCTGGTCTACCAGAGCTAGTTCCAGGACAGGCCCCCAAAGCCACAGTGAAACTCTGTCTCGAAAAACAAAAAACAAAGCCGGGCGGTGGTGGCGCACGCCTTTAATCCCAGCACTCGGGAGGCAGAGGCAGGCGGATCTCTGTGAGTTCGAGACCAGCCTGGTCTACAAGAGCTAGTTCCAGGACAGGCTCCAAAGCTACAGAGAAACCCTGTCTCGAAAAACAAAACAAAACAAAACAAAAAAAAAAAACAAAAAACAAAAAAAATAAATAAATAAAGTCTCTTCAAAAACTGAAACAAACAAAATAAAACTCTGCCTTTTGTTGAGTGGTGGTGGTGCACGCCTTTAATCTCAGCACTTGGGAGGCAGAGGCAGGTGGATATCTGTGAGTTTGAGGCCAACCTGGCCTACAGAGCAATTTTCAGGACAGGCTCCAAAGATTAAATGACCCAGCTCCACCATTAAATTAACTACGGCAAATGGGACCCTAGGGCACAGCCTATGGGCTCAGTTTACCCATCTGGAGCATGGTACAGAATCAGCACAGCAAGGACAAAGGCCTGGACTTGATCCCCAGCACTACAGATAGTCTAAACCATAACATGTCAGCTCCTGGTATGCATGCAGTAACCTGTAGTTAGCTAGCAAGAAACCAATTACCTCTGAAACCTACAAATTTTCCTCAGAAACCTATTTCACAGGACTAGGGAGACGGCTCAGTGGTTAAGAGCCATAATGCTTTTGCAGTGGACCTAAATTTGATCCCAGAACCCATACCAGGCGGCTCACAACTGCCTATAACTACAGCTTCCAGGGAGATCTGATGCCTCTGCCTCCACAAGCATCTATACTCATGTACACACACACACACACACACACACACACACAAACACACAGTGAGACAATCACAAACTATTAAAAATAAAAATAAATCTTTTAAAAAATCTATTTCATAACACAAGATCTCTCCCCACTATACCCCCCCAAGACAGGGCATTTCTGTGTAGCTTTGGCTGTCCTGAAACTCGCTCTGTAGACCAGGCTGACCTAGAACTCACAGAGATTCACCTGACTCCTTCTCCAAGTGCTGGGATTAAAGGTGTGCACCACCAATGAATGCCTGGCCCAGCCTCCCCTCTCCCCGCTCCAGCTTTTAAACAGTAAAAAAGAGCTCCCATAATATAGACATTCCCAAGGGAAATGCTGCCCTAAGAACTAAGCAACATAAGGATGGAGACCCAGGCCCTTTGACCCTGGACTGGGCTGAGGAGAAAGCAATGACTTCTGCAGCTCTGACTAAAGGTTCCCAGCCCACAGGGATCGGTGACAAACCCAGGTGTGAGTAAGGAGGTAGGAAACTTTCAGGGTCCCCCTGGGTCCCCCAGGAGTCCTTCAGGACCAGTGTCTGCTGGGATAGGTCTAACAGACCCCTCTCCTGCTAAACTGAGGTGGCTTGGCCTGCTGGTCACAGAGGCTGGAGCAGGCCTTTTTTTTTTTTTTTTTTTGGAAGCTTAGGCGTCCCCCCTATTCCTTGGCAACTTGAGAACTCAGCCAGTAAAAACAACCAGGAAGCCAAGAGCCCCTCCTCCTGAGATGTGACACCTTTATTTGCAGCAGGGACTGCTGCTTTGGGGACAGACTGCAAACACCCTGCAGGTGGGTGAGGTAAAGAACATGTCATTGCTGTGAAGCCTCCTGTGGTTTTCTGTCACCCCTATCCGGACTGGCAGTCAGGAGCCAGGTCCTGAGGTTAGGGAGGTGAAGTGGAGTGGTAGGTGGGCTTGAGGCTTGGCCATAAAGGAAGGTGTGCATTGAAGGCCAGACTGCAAGTCTCCAACCTGTACTTGCTCTGATGATGGGCACTTTACCAGTCACGTGGGACCCTCAGGGAATGCTGGGCAGTCATTCTATACACTTCTCTGTCACAGATGAAAGGTCACTAGAAGTCCCCTCTGACTCCACCCAGTCTGGTTCTTTGTCCTGTGGGTGGGTGGGAAGGGAGTGAGAGCCTGTATAGATCCGCTTTCCAAACTCGGTGTCTACTGCAGTGGTCATATCTGTTAATGGACGATGGCCCAGGTCTACCGACTTCAGGGTGGAAAATGACTTGGACTTTATCATGGGCTCCGCCACTGTTCTTCTGTTCACCCTCTCCCTTGGCTAGTCAAATGGGTCTTCCTGTGAGACCCCTTTGTCTGTGCAGTATGTGCTGGTGGTATGTGGGTTCTGCACATCTGACCAAAGCAGCCTAAAAGCCCCTGTATTCAAATTCCAGTTTCTTCTTCCCATGCTGACTGTAATACCCTAGCTAAATCCTTTAACTTCCCCTAGCCTGTCGCCTCCTTTATTAGAGGGAAACAGCAAGACCGTTAAGAGGAGCCCCGAACCTAGGCATTGTCTCAGCAGATAATTTCACCTTTCTTTCGAAGAATCAAATCGTGCACACAGTAGTTAAATTCCTCGCCTTGTTAAATTAACAACGTGTGCATATTAGTAGAAAGCTGGTGTGCACGCGAACACTCGAACGGCGGCAGGACTGAAGGCTACACTTTCTGTCCCATGAGTTTCTTTATCTATCTTGGAAGTTGTACCACATTAGTACTTTAACCCAATTGCCACGACTACTGTCAGCCTGGGAATCGTCAGAAGAACCCACCGAGACTGTTACTGACGCCAGCTCTGCCGGGAATTCTCTGTAACCGCAGACTTCATCTTCTTGGCCAGGACTATCTTGGACGAGTGGATGCGGGTGCAGAGAGAGCTAGCCAGACTGGTCCCACGGCAGTGCAGAACTGCCAACCGCGCGCATAAGTGTTTCCCGGGGGACCAAGCCTTCTTTCAGCGAAGCTACACATCACACACAAACAGCAGCACATGCATCAAGGCTCACAGCACTCAGAACCCTCTGGAGAACCTGCCAGCTTCAACACACGATCTTGGAAAAACCTCGCACCGCGACCAGGTACTCACCTGCTTCAGCGAAGAACTGCGCTGCTTCGTCAAATCTCCAGCGACCCCAAATGTAGTCCCAAGGTTGCAAACGTCTCTGTTCCTTTAAAGAGGCGGAGCCCTAAATGCGCTACTTCTGCCCAGAAGCAACATGGCGCCAAGAGCACGGTCAGAAGCTGCGCGAAACTCTACGTTCCTTTTAAAAACATGGCGACCCCATGGCGGCCCCCGATTGCGCCCGGTGACATCACTTCCGGGGCAGATACCTAGGAAGCGGTACAGTGACAGGCAAACAAAACAAGGCGCCAACGATCCACGGCGTGAGCGGCTATGAGAAGAGGTAATCAGGACGTGCGGCCGGGAGCTGCGGGTCCAGGCGAGTGGGTCGGGTGGGAAAGCGACGCGCGCTGTCACCTCACGGAACCCATTCACTTGCGCTCGGCCTCCGCACGCGCCTCTCACCCGAGTTTCCGCCGCGCTTCCCACATCACACTTGCTGCGCTGGTCCCCGCAGACCCGCGCCCCTCCGCGCGCGCATCCGCTTCCCTGTGGGTCCCGCTGGGCGTTCTCTGGACATCAGCAGCCCCATCAGCAGCTCTCCCGGTTCTCAGCCTTGGGCTTCCCGGCGCCAGTCTCTTTTCTTGGACCCCTCCCTCTTCCTGATCTGCGGACAGTTCTCTGCCATGGGGGCAGGATCACCGGCTTTAGGGACCTCGGTCTTTGGCCTGGGCTTCCCCGGACGACCGGTTCTTGATGTGAAACTCCAGCGGTTTTGCCCGTCTTGTGCATCCACCGGCGGGAAGGAGTATCAGATCCGAGAAGGTGTGGGTGAGCCGGAGGTCAGCAAAGATGCTCCCAGGTTGAAGGAACACAATGAAATTGGAAGCTAAATTGTGAAAAACGGGATGTAAGACCTGAAAGTTTTAAACGACCTTCCTCCTTGGAATGGGGGCGATGATTCCTTTAATCCCGGTTGACTGTGTTCTGCTCTCTGGAGCACACAGAGTAGCACACAGCACTGGGGAGGAAGGGAAGCAGAATTTGTGTGTTCATAGGTTTGGGACAGTGAAAATGGTCGGGACACACTGTCAGTGAATGTTAAGTTCTCCTGTGGCAGCCCAGGGGAAGGAAGCAAGGACTGTGGAGAAGATACTGGGGTGATGCTGGCTTGACTCCCTGTCTTCCCGGTCCTATAGCTTGTTGGGTTTGAGGGGTGTTGATACTCAGGACCTTCTTGCCTCCTAGGGTCTGTAGGGCGTAGGATAGGAGATCAAGAAACGTTGTGATGGCCCTCCTCCCAGTGTTCCTTTTGTCTGCTGAGGACACAGGCTAGAAGGCAGTTTGTAGAGAGTGGGGGTTTCGAGGGATTGCCCTGTGAGTCAGGAGTCTGGGCAGGTAGTGGGTTTACTTGCTGCTTGAAGGAGCTTCAAGGGAGGAACCAAAAGTGATTCCAGGTTTTCATGTGGGGACACCGAGGCACAGCCTAATAGGCAAAGAGCCCAGAAGGACCCAGGTGGGATCCACATGGGTACCTGGAGTCTCGCTCACCACCTCTCCATCCCTGGGCTCACTCACCTGCTCTGTCATAACCGTCTGCCTTGGACTGGGATTTATGCTAGGAAATGTGTCCCTGGCCTCCTCAGCACTGCAGTCTGAGGGGAGACAGACATCAGGCCATAGACGCTGAGGATTGAGCACTGTTAGGACAGAAAGAGCCCCATGGTAGTCCAGAGGAGAGGTACCCATGGATGTATGGACAGGGTTGCTGAAGGGACACTTTCAGGAAGAGGGGCACTGTAGGAACATGTGAGTCTGGAGCCTCAGTTCTGGTCCCTCTACCATGAGCAAGTGATTGCACAGCCTCAGTCCCAGTCCTGACTGAGGAGGAGGCAGTGCCAGGTGGCCTGGACAGCTTCTGTATCTTTCTGTCTAGGCGCTTTGCCGCTGGCCACTCAGGTCAACTTCTGGGTGCTTGCACTGCCCCCCAGCCACAAACTGGATTCCCCCAGTTATGGCATGTTCTATAATCCCTCTTAGACCCATCCAGGCCCCAGAATGTGTTACCCCCTTTATGGCTTACTCCTGGAAGTACTTTGGCCTTCCCTGTGGCTGAGCCACACTCCCAACTCAGGCTGTTTCTGCTGTCCTCCCCAGGTCTACAGAAGCATCCATACTATACATCGGAGGTGGCACAGCTCAGAAGGAAAGGGATCCTGGCAGTCGGGGGCCAGGGAATAGCAGAGGTCATAGTAAGTGTAGCAGTTTACAGCCCTACTTTAGGGAAGGTTTCCCCACAGTGACAGCTCTGTTCCTGCAGCAGAGGGCTTCCCAGCGAAGTTGCTACAACTTGGCTCTGGTCCACGGAATGTAGCAACTCTGCTCTGCTAGGGGAAGTTTTCCCCAGCAGAAAACTGTTACAGTCCTGCTCCTTTAGACTGTGCTTCTGACTTCCCTGGCAAAGTTGTAACAACTCGGCCTGCTAGGTGAAGGCTTCTCCAGAGAAAATGTTACAGTCCTGCTGTGCTATGCTCCAGAAAAAGAAGGTCTTCACCCAAACCTTCTTAAGAGATTTATTGGGAGGGAAGAATCCATGAGAGTGGCTGCCTCTACCAAGGTGGAAGAAGAGCAGCCAGAACCTGAACAGGCAGAGGGACTTGTATAGGGCTTCTTAGGGGTGGAGTTTTTCCAGGGAGAAGAGGGATTGGTTAGTTTAGTTTTTCTGGGGCAGAAATGGCTGACTTCAGGGCCAAACTGTGTTTCTTTCACTGGCCTTTTAAGGTTTTTGGCTCTAGTTTTGGGACCAGGGCATATTTCTTTCACAGACTCTGATTCTAGGGACAAAGTATTTTTCTTTGGCACTGGTTTCAGAGACAGGGTGCATTTCTTTGGGTCTGGGTTCGGGGCTAAAGCATTTCTTTCACTGGCGTGGGTCTCAGAACCAGGGTGTGTTTCTTTGGCTGGCCCTTTTACCCTACACACACTGCCACCTTGTCTCTGGGCAAAGTGCAGAACAGAGTGCTCCCTGTGCAGTGATCCTGGAGCACCTAATCATTGTGGAGAGTGTGTCCTTGGGTTTCAGTGGAAGTCCTTGTATGGCCTGCCCCACCACTGTTACTCCTCCCTGTCACTTCCCACCTCCAGGGGCAGCATTCTTTGGATGCTCCTCTGCCTCATGCTGAGATCACTCTTACCATTGTTTGTGCCCCAGGGACACTTACTTTTGGGGCACTTACTCTCCAGAAGCCTCCACTAACTCCACTAAGTCCATTAACTGGTCTCGGTCTAAGGTTGGTTCCTAGATCCCCAGCAGGATCTGGCTTCAAGACTGCAAAAGTTGCCTTCTAGTATGGCAGCATCCATGAAGTCAAGGGAGATGTCAACTCTGCACAGATGGTCAGGACAGCCAGCACGCAGGTAGCAGAGCAGAGTCTCAGCCTTGCTCAGCAGCCTTCCCCAAGAGGAGCAAAGGCCAGAACCATATCCTTTGGGCCCTTAACGCAGGGACAGGATATTCTGCAGTGTGTCAGACAGTTGAGTGGCACCTGCTGGCTGTGCTTTTTCAGTCCAAGGCTTTTATTTGGAAACTGTTTATTTTTATCTCAGGTCTTCTTGGTGCCTGCTGCTGACACACTACTAAGCAGTCTCTGGTCGTGTTGGTCAGAAAATTCTGGTCGAATGGTATCTTTGTTTTGGTGGGGTTTTTTTTTTTGTTTGTTTGTTTTGTTCTTTTCAGTTTTGTGAGACATGGTCTCCCTGTAAAGCCCAGGCAGGCCTGGACCTAGTTTCCCACTCAGACCTTTATGTGCTGGGATTGTACACGTGTGCTACCACAGTGTCTTCTTGTGCTGCAGGCCTTCTCAGAGCTTTGGGTGCGCTGACCTGGGTGTGGTGAGTGTGAGAAGCTGGCAAGGCAGGATGCTTCCCAAGCACTGACCAGGTGCACATGTGTAGGCCGAGGTTCTTCACCTGCACTTGGAAAAGGAGAAAGCAGTCAGTAAGTGCACAATTGAAGATCTGAGTCTCAGCCAGGTGGTGGTGACACTCGGGAGGCAGAGGCAGGCAGATCTCTGTGAGTTTAAGGTCAGCCTGGTCTACAGAGCAAGTTCCAGAAGACCCAGGGCTAAATAGTGAAACTCTGGCTTGAAAAACAAAAACAAAACCAAATAAGCAATAATAATAATAATAATAATAATAATAATAAAACAAATGAATAAAGACTTGAGTCTCTATTCAGATCTGGGCTAGGATCATAGCTGCCACATACTCACTTACCAACAGTGAATTTCTCTGAACTTTAAGTTACTCATTTCTTTTTTTTTTTTTTAAGAATTTTTTAGGTTTTCATTATTTGTTTATTTATTGAGAGGATCCCACCACATAGCCCTGGCTGATCTTGGGCTCACAGAGATCCACTTGCTTTAGGCTCCCAAGTGCCGAGATCAAAGACGTGCACCACCAAGCCAGCATTCCTCACTTTTGAGGTTCAGTTTAGTACCCAGCTCCCTGTAGGATGTTTTGAGAACACATTGGTGTGGGGAAGGCACTTAGGCTGCTTGCCCCAGGCTCCAAACCCCAAACTGGCCTGTTTAGAGACCGTCATGTAATTTGCAAAACAAACCCATGACGTTGATCTCATGTCCTGAATCTTGGCAATGGCCTTTGTCCCCTGTTGACGAAGGCTCAGCGTGAGCAGCATGTTGCAACCAGCACCTCAGGAAAGAAGGTGAGGTTGTGGGCTGGAGAGATGGCTCAGAGGTTAAGAGCACTGGCTGCTCTCCCAGAGGTCCTGAGTTCAATTCTCAGCAACCACATGGTGGCTCACAACTACCTGTAATGAGATTTGGCACTCTCTTCTGGCGTGCGGGCATACATGGAGACAAAATATTGTATACATAAAAAGAAATAAATAAATAAACCTTTTAAAAAAAAAGAAGATGAGGTTGTGAACTTGAACATGCACACTGCAGTCCTGGGGCTGGATCCTTTGCTTTCCCTGAGCCTCCTCCTCCTCAGTTCTCCCCAACAGCAGGCAGGAGACTCCAACCCCAACCTTTGAACAAACTTTTATCATGGGGTTCTTTCTTTCTTTCTTCTTTTTCTTTTTCTTTTTCTTTTTTGAGACTGGTTGTCATAGAACTCACTCTGTAGGCTGGCCTCTAACTCACTGCCAGCTGGTGACTTTTTTTCTTTAATACACAAGGTGATGCATGTTTGCTACTGGTTTCATACTATTTGACTATTTGGATTCTGGATATCAAAGTAAAGACTTCCCTGGCCTACTCGTCACATGTGGAATAGGGGATCAATCCTCTGTTGTGGTATGCTATCCTCCAGGCACGACCTGGGGTGACCATCTTGAAATCAGGGCAGCTGTGTCCCCCACAAGACTTACTCTACATTCCCTGATAGAAGTGAGGGGCGATCAGACCTTCATCTGATAGTCCAGTCACTCACTCCCCTCCATCCACACCATGTAGCCCTGCTGTGGCTGTAGGCTACTTTTCTTTCCTACCCACCAGTTCCCAAATAACTGACATGCAGACTTAATATTAATTATGAAGGGTCACCTGATTGCTCAGGCTTATTATTAACTAGCTCTTACAACATAAATCAATCCATTTATATTAATTTGCATTCTGCCACATGACATTACCTCTCTTTCATCTCATACCTCCTGTTTCCTTTCTGTGTCTTGCTGGTGACTCCTCTGACTCCACCCTTCTTACCAGTGTCCTGAGTCTGGTTCTCCCACCTAAACTTATCCTGTCCAGCTATTGGTCAGTCAGCTTATTTAGTAAACCAATCACAGCAACATATGTTCACACAGTGTAAAGGAATATTCCACATGTGGCAATCTTTGATCTCAAGAGGTGCTGCATTTGAAAGGATGTATAAGAGGACACTCCACAGCTTTCAAGCCAGCAGCTATCCTGCGATGCAAGAGCTCGCTCATGAGACTGTAAGCAGTCTCAGTAAACTCACCAGTTCACCATGCTGGACTCAGTGGAAGTTTCTTTGGTCTGTTGTTGCCCTTTTCTATCTGGCTTGAGTAGACACTTTCCCCAAGTGGGGCTGGAAAGAGTATCAGGCTTTCTTGAACCACCAGTGCCAAATCACAACATGGAGACTTATTAGTTATGCTCAGCTTTATCTTATATCTAATGCTTGTCCCACTAGCTCTTTTTTTTTTTTTTGAGGCAGGCTTGGAGCTTGTCCAGGAATTAGTTCTTGTAGTTGGCCTCAAACTCACAGAGATCCGCCTGCCTCTGCCTCCCGAATGCTGGGATTAAAAAAGGCGTGTACCACTGCTTGGCCTCCTTTTGCTCTTATAACTGATATTAACCTGTTTCTCTTCATCTACGTTTTGCCTTGGGGCTTTTTACCTTTTCTTTCATTCTGTAGTCCTACTTTCCTGCTTTCTCCATGTCTGCCTGAACCCCAGCATATCTCTCTTTCTCCCTCCTTCTCTCTTCTCCCTCAAGCCTAGATTCCTCCTGCTACTTACTCTCTGTCTGCCAGGCCCACCTAGCCCTCTATTGCCCAGCTATTGGCCATTCAGCTTTTTATTAGACCAGTCCGGTGCCTTAGGCAGGCAAGGTGAAACAAAAGTAACATCTTTACAAAGTTAAACAAATGCAGCGTAAACAAATGCAACACATCTTTACATAGTTAAAGTAGGATTCTACAACAGGAAAGATTGCTCTCCTGGTACATGAGTTCAGTTCCCAGCTCCCATGTCATGTGGCCTGTAACTTTAGCCCCAGGGCATCTGTCATCCTCTTTTGTTCTCTACAGGCAACTATACATATCACTTATGCATGCTAACACATACACATACATTGACAAGTATAAATCTTAAAGTCTCCCAACCTGAGCATGAACTCGGAAGTCAGAGATAGGTGTACCCTCAAGTTTTAGGCCAGCCTGGTCTACAGAGCCAGTTCCAGCACAGCCAGGGATATACAGAGAAACCTTGTTTCAGAAAACAAAACAAAACAAAAAAGTCTCCCCAGAAGAGTCCCACATCCCCGTCCCCAGTCCCCATCAGTTCCCTCTCTGCCTGTGTGCCTGCCTCACAAAAGTCAGGTGACCTGGGCGCTGCCAAAGGCAAAACAATAGCATCTGGAGCCCCTTCCCAGGCCAGGGCAGATAGAAGGCACATGCCGGCTGCAGCCCCCACCTTACCCCCAGAGTGGGCCTCACCCACTCAGCTGTGTGGAGGAAGTGGGAAAGGCCTGGCTGTGGCGCTGTCCTGTTCTTGTTTATGAGAACGGGGTCAGCAGTGGCGGCCCGCCTGTGGGAATTTCCTGTTGATCTCGTGGAGCTGTTCCTGGGAAGGGGAAGCCCGAGTCTGCCCTGCTGGTGCCGGTGGAGAGCAAGCAGCTGAAGCCTGTGTGTGACAGGACACAGTATACAGTGCCACCAAGTGCTGTCCTGCGGTGCGGCTTGGTGGTGGCTACAGGGACAGAAACCAGTTGGGTGGCCTGTGGGTCACTGCATGTGCCCAAGTGTGAGCCTCCCTGGACCTTCAGTGACATGTTGCCTGACTCAGTGTACTCTTGGCAGTGCCTGAAGGAAGGTTTGGGCCCTATTTTTGTTTTGTTTCATTTTGATTTTTCCAGACTGGGTTTCTCTGTGTAGTGTTAGCTGTCCTGGAACTTGCTCTGTAGACCAGATTGGCCTCAAACTCACAAGAGTTCGTCCTACCTCTGAGTGCTGGGATTAAAGGTGTGTGCCACCACTGCTCAGCTCGCTCGCTCTCTTTTGTGCATTGGGGTTTTGCCTACGTGTATATCTGTGTGAGGCTGTCAGATCCCCTGAAACTGGAGCTATAGACAGTTGTGAGCTGCCATGTGCGTGCTGGGAATTGAACTCTGGTCCTCTGGAAGAGCTGCCAGTACTCTTAATTTGGTCCTTATTGTTTTGGAATATTTGTGCTTTTAATTTTGAAGCTGAACAGGCTAAAAGGGGGAATGTCCTGTGTCTGTCCCCTCCCCTATCCTCCTCACCCCCGTGGCCTGGGTGCACACTTGATCTTGCAGGCTCTACAATGGCATGGCTGTCAGCTGTCCAGAGAAAGGCTCTCTCCCCTGTACCTGCCTGTCTCTGCAGGTAGGCGGGCTGCTTAGAGCAATGGCCAGACATGCACCCTGCACTCAGGTCCAGAAGCTGCCTTTGACTAGTGGAGATGGGTAGAAGCTTCTCTTGGAGCCTCAAGGTGGGGTATGTGTGTGCGGGTTTTTTTTTGTTGTTGTTGTTGTTTGGTTGGTTGGTTGGTTTTTTTTGTTTTGTTTTGTTTTTATGAATTGGGTACACTGAGTATTGATTAGCATTTAAAAAGAAGAAGGGCTGGAGAGATGGCTCAGTGGTTAAGAGCACTAGCTGATCTTCTAGAGATCATGAATTCAAATCCAGCAACCATACATATGGTGACTCTCAACCATCCCTAATGAGATCTGGTGCCTTTTCTAGCCTGTAGGCATACATGCAGGCAGAACACTGTATATATAATAAATAAATAAATCTTTTTTTTTTTAAAAAAAGCCTAACTTCTGAAATACATTACAGATAGGAAACATTTTATATATATTTCACAGTAGCATAAAACCATCTGGGAGTGGGACAAGGGACTGGCTGTAACCAGGATAGAGAGGGTGCGGCATGGGCAAAGCCAATCTTGGGGCCTGAGCTCTGCCTTCACCTGGAGCGTCTCATCTCTGGCCCAGGTATGGATTCATCCTGCACCAAACACACCAGTTCTCCCATCTGCACCTCTCAGCCCATCCTCCCCTTCATAAAACAGACGCCATTGGGCTGGAGAGATGACTCAGTGGTTAAGAGCATTGCCTGCTCTTCCAAAGGTCCTGAGTTCAATTCCCAGAATGGCTCACAACCATCTGTAATGAGATCTGGTGCCCTCTTCTGGCCTGCAGACATACACACAGACAGAATATTGTATACATAATAAATAGGTAAATATTTGGGGGGAACAAAAAAGACGCTGTTCTTTGGATGGTACAGCTGATGAAGGTGGAGTCTGGAATGACCACTAGGCCTAGGGGAGGCAGAAGTTCATTTCGAAAGTTCATGAGGCCCATAGTTTCAGTTTCCCACAGGGTGCAGGTGCGGTGTGTCAGTGCACCATGTGACCAAATCGCCCCAGGAACAGCGACTAGGAGACAAGTCTGACTCTCGGGATCAGGAGTGGTGATCCGGCAAGTGGGGCAGGCTCTGTCAACTGTGGAGCTGCTGGCTGTGGTGGGGCAGCATGGGGAGGAGGCTGTCCACACTATGGCCAATAAAGAAGCAGTGAGCTGGCTCTATGAATTTAGGTCAGCCAGGTCTACATAGCGAGTTCTAGGACAGCCAGGTCTATGTAGAGAGACCCTGTCTGTTTCATAAAGAAAAGCAAAACAAAGACAGAAAAAGCATCAAGCTAGGCTGGAGAGAGATGGCTCAGCAGTTAAGTGTCTTTGCTACTGTTGCAGAGGACAGAGGTTTGGTTCCCAGCACCCAAGTGGCAGCTCATAACCGTCTGCACCATAGTTCTAGGGGCTCTGATGTCCACCTCTGGTGTCACTGCACACATAGCTACACATACATGCATGCAAGCAAGCAAAACATGCATACACACAAAGAAAAATAGATCTTTGGAGTCAGGTAGAGGTGGAGCGTACCTCTAATCCCAGAACTTGGGAGGCAGAGGCAGGTGGATCTCTGTGTTCAAGGCCAGCCTGGTCTACAGAGTGAGTTCCAGGTCAGCCAGGGCTACACAAAGAAACCCTGTCTCAAAAAAATTAAAACAAACAAACAAATAATAAGTAAATCAATCAATCAGTCTTTGGGCTGGACATGGTGGTACATACCTTTATGCCAGCACTCCTTTTCTGCTCAGACTGTACTGTCTTCAAATACCATTTCACTTCACCTTCCAATTCTTACAAACCTGGCTAACGCTGGAACCATCCCCAGCCTGAAGCTCTGCTGTCTCGAACCTTCCTCTTCCAAACAAATTAGTCTATCCTTTCAGTCAACCCAATTTTCAGAACATGGGCAGAATGGAGACAAGTTCTTTGCCAGAGCATAACCAAGGTGCTTCTCAGTGAAGTGACCAACAGTGTTTCTAGAAGCATCCCTAGACTGCACGCTAGGTGGCACTCATGCCATCCCAGAGTGTAGCTCACAGCTTCAACCTTTCCACACTGCTTGCTCCTTCAGACCAGTTCCAAAGGTCAGTTTATCACAGCACCATTCTACAGACAGTACCAGCCCTCTGAGTTGGTTGTTTGTGTTGTTGGGACTAAAATAACACACAGAACAACGGGGGGGAAGGCGGTTATTGTGGGTCAGGGTTTTATAGCAGAAAAGCACAGTGGAGCAGCAGCAGCCCTGATGCAAAGACATTTCCCACTGTGACAGATGAGAAAGCTGGTGTGTGCATGCGTGCGCGGGGGTGTGGGGGTGTGGGATGTAGATGTGGGTGCATGGGACATATGGCAAAGCTACAGAGAAACCCTGTCTCGAAAGACAAAAAAAAAAGCCTTTCCTGTATAGCCGTGATGTCATACCACTTTAACCCCAGCACTTCGGAGGCAGAGGCAGGAGGATCTCTGTGAGTTCCAGGGAGCCTACATAGTGAGACCCCATCTCACAAAACTAACAAATATCTTCTAGAACCTCCCAAATGACCCCAGGAACTGGGAAACCAGCACGACAAGCATGAGTCTGTGAAGGGCACTTCAGACTCAGTGACAGGCCGCGGGAATGCTGGCTATCGTGCCCGGCCCAGCCAGTGTGCACAGAGACAGATAGGAGGAAATGAGAGGGCAGTCTGTATAGCAAGCCAGGGCAGAGCCAAAGGGAAATAAACCACAGAATCCAGGATCTACATGGGGTGACTTAGAGATAATGGGCCAGCTCTTCACTGAATGGGCAGAAATGTAATAAGTCTTTCTGACCCACCAGACAACTCCCAAATAAGGACATGAGGAGACTTATTATTAATTATGAAAGATTGGCATTAACATAGGCTTTTTAAAGCTAGCCTAACTTTTAAATTAACCCATTTTTATTAATGTACATTCCTGCTTCTTCTGTGTCTCCAGGAGTCTCTGGTAAGCCTAGATTCGTCTCCTAATCCCTCCCTCTCTGCCTTGAAGTCCCGCCTTAACATCAGCTCTTTATGACACCAATCACAGCAATGTATCTTCACACAGTGTACCAATATCCCACAACATAAAAAGGCCAGACCTAGAGAGGCTAGAACTCCTGCCAGCAAACATGAGCCAACCCGGCCTCTGTTAGCAAATTAGAAATGGGCTCCTCCCACTCAAAGCCTGGCTGTCTCAAAAAGGAAACAAAATGCAACAGTAATGCTAAAAGTTGGAGAGATGGCAGTTGAACTGTTAAGATCCCTGGCTGTTTTTCTCAAGGGTAATGGTTCAATTCCCAGCACCCACATGGTGGCTCATAGCCATCTGTAGCTCCAGTTCCAGGGGATCCAACACCCTTTGCTGGTCTCCATACGCAACTGGGTACATAGACATAAATTCAGGCAAAATGTCCATACACAAAAAAATAAAACAGTAAAGCTAAGCTGGGCTGTGGCAGCACATGACTTTAATCCCAGCACTTGGAAGGCTGCGGCGGGAAGATCTCTGTGAGTTGGAGGTCAGCCTGATATACAGGACAGCCAGAGCTGTTACATGGAGAAACCCTGTCTTGAAAAACCACAAAAAACAAACAAACAAAAAATAGTAAAGCTAGTGGGGGTGGTGGGGTGGTGGCGCACGCCTTTAATCCCAGTACTCGGAAGGCAGAGGCAGGCGGATTTCTGAGTTCGAGGCCACCCTGGTCTACAAGAGCTAGTTCCAGGACAGGCTCTAGAAACTACAGGGAAACCCTGTCTCGAAAAAAAAAAAAAAAAAAAAAAAAAAAGTAAAGCTAACTGGAATTTACTATATCTACTATAAATTTATTTATTTGTTTATTTATTTATTTATTTGAGACAAGGTGTCTCTGTGTAGTCCTGGCTGGCCTGGAACTCTGTGCAGACCAGGCCTTGAACCCAAAGAACCCACCTGCCTCTGCCTTTCAAGTGCTAGGGGTAACCTACCATATATTTAAGCGTGTACAGCCATGCACTAGCTTCACTTGTAGGAACTTAATGGCATAGAAACACACATGTGTACAAAGATGGCATCACTTGTGATAGGAGACATGGGAAGTTGTCCAGTAGTTAGGACTTCATCAGTAAACCATGGCACACTTAGAATATAAACAGTCATTACGTCAGGCGGTGGTGGTGCACGCCTTTAATGTCAGCACTCAGGAGGCAGAGGCAGGCAGATCTCTGTGAGTTCGAGGTCAGCCTGGTCTACAGACTGAGTTCCAGAACAGGCTCCAAAGCTACAAAGAAACCCTGTCTCGAATCTCGAAAAATAAAAAAATACACACACACACACACACATTAAAAGCTGTGAGGGGCTGCAGCACATGGATGTGTAGGCAGACTTTTCTGTCTCACCCGCCAGATCCCAAATAACCACAAAGAAACTCAGCCAATAGCTTAGGCTTATTATTAACTAGCTCTTTCAACTTACTAACCCATATGTCTTACTATGCTCTACCATGTGGCAGAGCAGGGTGTGTTCATCTCCTGCTTTCTCCTTCCCAATGTTCTCTCGATCCGCCTCTCTTGCTTAACTTCTTTCTGCCTAGCTGTTGGCCAGTTGCCTCTTTATTAAACCAGTGAGATTAAAACATCTTCACAGTGTACACAAGGATTATTCCACAGCAGGTTGTGCTTGGCATGCCCACGGCACTGGGCTGAATCCTTAGCACTGAAAACAGTATCCAGGATACACTGCTTAGCAAAATAAGTCACACATTATGGACTGCATGAATTTGTTTAGGAAGGATAATAATATATATATGTTGCAATGAATGTTGAAAAATTCCCTCTAGGCCATATTTCTGCTCAGCAAGCTTCTAATCCACGCTGGCAACTCTCTACTGTGTGTTCCTTACCAAACAACTCGGTTCAGCGTCTAATGCAGCCTGCAGCCCTCTTTCAGGGCTTGAGGTGTCATCTTCTCTATGAAGCTTCCCTAGTTTACCCCGTCCGTCCAGGTCTTATTTGGGTCTTTTTTGTTTGTTTGTTTGTTTGTTTGTTTGTCTGTTTTGTTTCCTTCTCAAAGGAAAAAGAGTCAATGTCTGGAAAGGAAGAAAAGGCTGAAAGCTTCACTACGTAGTTTTAAAGTTGATTAAAATATCGATGTGACTAGCTGAAGGGTAAGTGCGTAGATTCAGCGAACAATTGACAGCCCAGAAACTCTTATACTGATGGTCAATTGTCACAGCAAAAGGGGGCGGAGATTATTCAGGGAGCGAAGAATAATCTGTACAGTTTGTGTATCTTATCAGTCAGCTGGTGCACAAATCACTGATACCACGTCCACATCTACAGCTACAAAAACGCCCGGTGTTCATTGCTGTCCTCCCTGACTTTTCTTCTTTCAAGTAAGGATGTACTCGAGAACACGGAACACTTCGCTTTAATGGCTAAACAATTTACCAACGTATGGATCACTACAGTTAGCCTGTGAACTTTAAGGACCCAGGAGGACCCACACAGATGAAGAGCTGGAGCGAATGACCAGGAGACGTAGATCCACCGCAGCTCAGCTCAGAATTCACTGTCAGCTCGGCTTCCACTGCTTTTACGGGACGACAGTCGCAGTCGGGATGAGTGTGGAAAAGGAGTGAGCGCCGGTCGGTTAGCAGCAGCCCTCAAGTTACGTGCGCGGGCACCTGCAACTTTTTGGGCAGCTACGCAGCAAACGAACAGGACTAAAGGGTTGAAGACTATGGCACAATGTTTATCGGAACACGAACAACGATAGTGAGCTGCTACTTTCGTCCTCTCAGGTCATTTCGCCGCTCTCGCAGTAGCAGCACACCCCTCAGGTTGCAGGGATCCCTGTCCCTTTAAGAGGGCTGAACTTCGCTCCGTTACTTCCGCCTGAAGTGGCTTGGCGCAGGCGCGTTGGCGAGAGTAGGGCGAAGCCATGGGACGCTTTCCCCTTTACAGACATGGTAACGCCCTGGCGGTCGCGGGCTCTCCCGGCCGTGACGTCACTTCCGGGGCGGAGGAGGGCGAGTGGTGCAGTGAGGGACAAACAAAAGGAGGGCGCCGGAGGAGCGCGGCGTCCGGCGGCGGGACTGTGTGGCGGAGGGCCGGGGCTGCCTGCCGGGTGGCTGTGAGCGGCGAGCTCAGGTGAGTGGGTCGGGTGGGGGATGAGACACGCGCTGTCACTTCACGGAACCCACCCTGACGTGCGCCCCGCCTCCGCAACTCCTGGGCGGCTCTCGCTGCCCGCGGGCGCCGGCCAGCCAGGCCCTGCGCCGCCGCTGCCCTCCGCTTCGCCCGGCCTCCCGCGGGCGCCGCTCCCGACCCCACCCTCCTGGCCATGCCGCTGCGCGCGAGCCCCCTCCCGGGCACCCTGTGCTCCGCGCGCGCCTCTCACCCGAGTTTCCGCCGCGCTTCCCACATCACACTTGCTGCGCTGGTCCCCTCAGACCCGCGCCCCTCCGCGCGCGTGTCCGCTTCCCTGTGGGTCCCGCTGGGCGTTCTCTGGACAGCACCCCCATCAGCAGCTCTCCCGGTTCTCAGCCTTAGGCTTCCCGGCGCCAGTCTCTTTCCTTGGACCCCTCCCTCTTCCTGATCAGCGGACAGTTCTCTGCCATGGGGGCAGGATCACCGGCTTTAGGGACCTCGGCCTTTGGCCTGGGGTTCCCCGGACCACCGGTTCTTGATGTGAAACTCCAGTTGGTTCTGCCGCTGTCTGTGCATCCACTGGCGGGAAGCAGTATCAGATCCGAGAAGGTGTGGGTGAGCCAGAGGTCAGCAAAGATGCTCCCAGGCTGAAGGAACAGCTCAGAGAGCTGTTTTTTGGGCTTCTTCTTGTTGTTGTTATTGCTTGTATTTTGAAACAGGGTCTCATTATGTAGCCTTGGCTGTCCTTTAACTCTGTGTAGACCAGGCTAGCCTCGAACTCACAGATTAGTCTGCCTCTGCTTCCTGAGTGCTGGGTAAAGACGTGGGCCATCCAGCTCTGCTTGAACCCTGGGTTCTTGAACCTGCTTTGGTGAGGATTCCTCCCTTTCTTTAGGACTGGAGTAAACCAAGCTGGGCTGGTTCCCTTCTGATGCACTCACTGCCTTTTCTGGGAAGGACACGCGGATTGAATGAGGGATGGGTGTTAGCCTTTTCCTGATGGGAACCAGGCTGACATAGTGGTAGTTGTAGGGCAGCCGTACTTACACTGCCTCCTCTTCCCCTGTCCACTAGGATACCTTTAAGAATGGGGTGTGTGAGGACAGGGGACCTTGTGCACTGAGTCTTGGAGACAGAAATGAGTAGCCAGAGGCTCCAAGGTCCTTTTCTACTTTGCAAGTGTGTCAGTGGTACCTTTAACCCTGCCATTTGTGTTCTGCCCTCTGGAGCAGGCTCACCAGCAGACAGATACTGCAGAAAGAATAGGTTGCCTGTTGGGGGTAGGAGAGTGGGAGTGTATTCAGAAGCCCAGGGATGGTGCCAGTGGGCTAGGCCATTCACGCTGTTTCCTTGATGAAGGTCATGCTCTCTGTGGCTGTCTGGAGCAGGCAAGGACAGAGGAGTGGCGCTGGAGGACGCTTCCTGGAGCGTGTGTGATGGGGTCCAATGCTCCACGTTGTTTTGAGGATGGTATACAAGAGCAGAGACCAGAGAAGAATTTGACATCCCCCCATCGACCTCCCACAATTTGTTCTCTGTGCCGAAGGCATACTTGCTATGATGAAGTTTCCTTGCAAATTTGAATGGCCTTTGTGGATGGTGTGGGCTCCTGAGAATCATCCTAATGGAGCAGAACCCCAGCTTGCTGCCTGGAAGACTTGGAACCAGCCAGGTCACTCACCTGAGACTGTAAATGGTTCCAGGTTTTTACATAGAGACACCGAGGCACAGGTTGACCAGCATAACTGATAACTCAGGAGGAATAAGTGCAGACATTGACTATAGACAGTAGTGGTCCTGATACAGCCTAGAGGAAGGAGGAGGGAGCCTGTAGTTAGTGAGCAGGCTGCCCAGTGTACATGTCCTTCAAGAAGGGATTAGAAATGTCAGTGAGTCCAGAGTCCTACTTTAGTCGTGACCGTGAAGTGGGCAAGCTACTGTCTAGCATCAGCCGTGTCCCAGCCCTGTCTGAGACAGAGGGTGGGGCACAGGTGGCCTGGGTGGCCTCTGCTCCTTCCTGGCTCTGGGTGCTTTACTGTATGGTCACATGTAGGTTGCTGGGTGCTTGCCTGTCTTGTCTTCCTATGGCTTGGAAGACTGTGTTTGACCTCATGCCTACAAGTTGACAGGTGCTCCCCAACCCCTTAGACCTATCTAGGTCCTGCTGTCTGCTGTTTCCTTCCTGGATAACTCCTACTAATGATTTAACTCCCTCACAGCTGGGCCACACTCCCGTCCTGGGCTGCTTTTGCTGTCTTCTAAGTCTGGAGTGGCACCCACACTCCTCTCTCACACTGCCAACTTGTCTCTGGTAAGCCGTGCAGAGCACGGTGTCCCGTGGGTAGGTGAGCGCTTGCTCATTGTGGAGAGCTAAGTGGCAATCCTTGTCTTGCCTGGCTCACCCCTTGCCACTCCTCTCTCTCTCTCCACTTCCCACCTCCAGGGCTAGTTGTGACCAAAGACTAGCTTGTAGCATCTTGCCCACCTCTTCTCTCCTGCCAGTGAATACATGCTCTGCCTCCAGCCTGGATCATTCTTCTACTCCTCATACCCAGGGGTCACCAGAAACCTGCTCTTCTAGGATTCTGTACCAACCAACCCCTCAGGGCTGGGTTGGGCTGGGCCTGATCTCCAGCAAGGGCCTTGCCTCGAGATTGAAACTGCTGCCTTGGGGGTTCTTTGGAGACCAGGATCTGTGCAGCAGGTGCTCCTGTTGCCCTGGAGCCCTTTATAGGCCCTGGCAGTATCTCCAGGCTCTCTAAAAAACGGTGGCCTGGTGAAAGTATTTCTGAGACCTACAGATGTACCTATTGACTGTAGCTCTTAACTTCCTAGGGCAGCAGCAGCGTCCATGGAGCAAAAGGAATGCCAGGACCCTGTGCATCCAGACAGGGACCAGCCTCAGCACCAGCAGCCAACACGAAGATAGCAGAGCCACCTCAGGGTAAGGACCTCTTCAGACTTTCTGTACTGCCTCTCTCAGGCAGATAGCATGGCCCATGCCTCCATTTTCATAGTCCTTAGTCCTATAGGATCCAGGGCATCTGAGTGATCCTTGCTTGTTCTGCCTTGGTGTTTTTTTTTTTTTTTTAATATATTTATTTATTTATTATGTATACAATATTCTCTCTGCCCGAAGACCAGAACAGGGCACCAGACCTGATTACAGATGGTTGTGAGCCACCATGTGGTTGCTGGGAATTGAACTCAGGACCTTTGGAAGAGCAGGCAATGCTCTTAACCACTGAGCCATTTCTCCAGCCCCTGCCTTGGTGTTTTTATTTTTGTTTCAGTAGTGGGAATTGAATCCAGGGCCTCATATGGGTTAGACAAGTGCTCTATCTTTAAGTGACTTCCTAGACTCAGCGTGTCCGAGGTTGACCTTGAACTCCTGATCTTCTGCCTGTGTCTCCCAGTACTGGATTAGAGGCACATACCACCAGTCTGGGGTAATGCAGTGGTGGGATAGGACCCCAGCTCTTTGTATACAAGGCAAGCACTGCCAGCCCTCGCCCCCAAGCTTTATCCTTAGTCCTTGTTTCACTTTTGTGTTCAGGCAGGGTCTTGCTAAGCTGCCAGGCCAGACCTTGAACTCCCAGTTGTGCTTCAGCTCCTGTGAGAGGCCCAGCTGGTGTATTCTTTGAACCCAGTGCTATTGCACTGAGCCTCTGATTGTCTTCCTCCCCACAGATCTTATTAGTGTGGATAGCTAGTGACACATTTCCCAAGATGTGTTCCTTTGGACACGACCCTTTTGGTCCCAGGAGTTAGATAATTCTGCAGCTGCTGCAGGACTTTGAGAGCCTTGAGCATGATGGGCTGAGCAGTCCTCGTACTGAAGTGGTCACATACCTATCTGTTGGAGGTGGAGGTCCCTTCTAGGTCTTCTTTGTAGACAGTTTTTCTTTTTTCTTTTCTTTTTTTTTTCTTTTTGAGGCAAGGTGTTTATATAGCTCAGACTTGGTAGGTAGCTGAGGATGGTCTCCTACCTCCTGAGTGCCAGGATTACAGACCTGTTTTGCACAATTAATAAAAACTTAGAGATATAAATTGTTCAACCTAAGCCAAGTGGTGGTGGCACACCTCTTTAATCTCAGCACTCGGGAGGCAGAGGCAGGCGGATCTCTGTGAGTTCGAGGCCAGCCTGGTCTACAAGAGCTAGTTCCAGGACAGGCTCCAAAGCTACAGAGAAAAACCAAAAAAAAAAAAAAAAAAAAAAAGTTCAACCTGAAGGTTGTAAGTTCCAGGACAGCCAGGGCTACATAGAGAGACATGGTCTCAAAAATAACAACAAAAGCAACTGGAAAAAGAAAAAAAGAAAAAAAAAAAAACTGGAAAAAGGGTGCAGGGAGCTCATTGATGTTGTTAGCATAAAGATTAGATTCCTAGCAGTCCTCCCAAACAGGTGGTGATGACAGTAACATGTCCCTCCCTTTAGAACCTTTCGAGAACTTAGCAGAGTGTGTCTCAGAAAGTATTCTGTGCTTAGAGCTGGCCTGTGTTGAGACTGCTGTGCAGCCTGCAGAACACTCTGTGTGCAACAGGATCTCGGGATTCCTTGCCACAGCTCAAGCAGTGTTAACCCACAGAGAAACTGAGGCTCAGAGCCAGGAAGCAACCTGCTGAAACTACTCATGAAGGATGGTGATGTGATTTGAACTCAGATCCTGTAACTCTGGGTCTGGTCCTTTTTGCTTGTCTCAGTCTTCCAACTTCTGTCTATGCCTCAGCTTTTCCTGGAGGAATACAAGAGCCCCTTACCCCAGCCCTAGCCTGGACTTTAAGGAAATAGTCATCTTGGGGGGTGGGGGTTGATGCTGCTTTCAACATCTAGTAGCCCAGGCTGGCCTCAAACTTGTCTGCACCATGAAACCCTTGAAGGTCAGAAGAGGGCTTCAGATTTGCTTGAACTGGAGTTAGAGACAGTTGTAAGTTGCCAGTGTGTGTATCGGGGATAGAACCTGGGTCTTCTGCAAGAGAAACAAGTGTACTGTGGCGTACGGCAGCCAGGGCCAGAAGGTGCAGAAAGTGATGGTGCAGCCCATCAACCTCATCTTCAGATACTTGCAAAACAGGTCTTGGATTCAGGTCTGGCTGTATGAGCAAGTGAATACGCGGATAGAAGGTTGTATTATTGGCTTTGATGAGTACATGAACCTCGTATTACATGATGCAGAAGAGATTTACTCTAAAACAAAGTCAAGGAAACAATTGGGTTGGACCGTGCTGAAAGGAGATAATATTACTCTGCTCCAAAGTGTTTCCAACTAGAGACCGTCAGGCGCTTGAGAAGTTGAAGAGGAAGTGCAGTGTTTTTAAAGGTGTCTTCTGTTGGGAGCATAGTCCAAAACATTTATTCATGTTGTTTAGTGGCCCTTGTGTTATTATCAGGTGACAATACATGCTGTGAGATTGTTTTTATTACAAAAAAAAGAGAGAGGGGGGCTGGAGATATGGCTCAGTGGTTAAGAGTACTGACTGCTCTTCCAGAGGATCTGGGTTCAATTCCCAGCACCCACATGGCAGCTCACAACTGTCTGAAGATCCAGTTGTAGGGGATCTGACATCTTCATACCAATGCACATAAAAATAAAGTTAAATAAAAACAAGAAAGAAAAAAGAGAGAGAGAGAAAAACAAGTGATCCTAACTCCTGAGCCATCTCTTCAGCCCCAACTCAATTCTTTTACCTCGGCCTCTACAAGGGCTGGAATTGTAGATGTGCTCCATCATATTTAGATTTTAATGTCACAGAAGGTTAAGTCCTCACCCCATCTTCAGAGACTGGGATAAACGGGAGAGATCCCCACCACGTCTCCTTTCTGGTGCCTACTTCATCAAAGTCAGGTCACTTTGGAGCTGCCTGCTTTAGCTCTCTTGTTTCATGGAAGAGAAGCCAGCATCTAGAGCCCTTTCACAGGACAGATTCAGACAGGCTGCTGAGCCTGGCAGACAGAAAGCACATTCCTGCTGCAGCACCCCTGGGGCCCTGCTCTTGTCCTGCTGGCTGTGTGGCTTCTTGACTTCAGAGAGGAAGGTGGAAAAGGCCTGGTGTGTGGTGCTGTTGTACTCTTTTGTTTATGGGAACAAGGTCAGCAGTGACTGCCCTGCCCTGTGGGAGCTTCCTGTTGGTTGTTGAGGAACTCTGTCCCGGGAGAGGGGAGGCCGTGCTGGGCAGTGGGAAGTGCCTGTGTGAGATGGGAATTCCTTCTCTGCTTGGAAACAGTGTGCAGACGAGCCGACACATGCTGGCCTGAGGTTTGACCTGCCAGTTTCGGCTTCTGTTGTCTGCCTAGCTGGGGCCCATGTGCAGGTTGGGGAGAAGTGTAACATTTGAGTGGAATTGGTTTGCTGGATGTGCCTGTCTCCCCATACAGACGCTTGAGTTATGAGTTAGCCATGACTCTATCCTTACTATCCTCAAGCCACTTTTGTCCTGGTTGCAGAGCCTTCCTTCCAGACATAAATCCCAAGGGTCGGAAGGGAAGGGGTAAGGGTTCACGGTCTGGGTCTGGAGAGCCTCTGTTGGGCACAATTGACTTCAGAATTTTTTTTTCTTTTTTTGAAATGGGATCTCATGTAGCATAGCCCAGGCTGGCCTTGAACTCCTGTTCTTCCTGCGTCTACCTCCCAAGTGCTACGATTACAGGTGTGCACCTCCATACCCAGCATCAGCAGGGATTTTATAGTGGGGTACAGCAAGCCTGGCAGCTGGAGTATGTGGGGTGTTGTTTGGCAGGTTCTGAGTTCCTTGCCGAGCTCCTGATGCCCACTTGACCTGAGGGTTTTCCTAGGTCCTCCCCAGGCTTGCACTCCGTTTCCTCCTCTGCTCTCCCCTTGCAGTTGCCCTGCTTCTCAGAGAGACGTGAGCTGGGCCCTGAGGAGCTGGTGGCT
Organism: Arvicola amphibius; assembly: GCF_903992535.2. Lineage (NCBI taxonomy): Eukaryota > Metazoa > Chordata > Mammalia > Rodentia > Cricetidae > Arvicola > Arvicola amphibius. Next base: position 48,132,395 of record NC_052053.1, read on the forward strand.
CAGCTTCCCCCACCTTCCCAACCCCTGATCCTCCATGAACATCCTTAGTGCTCGGAAGTCTACCAGGTCGCTGCATTCGCTCCCACCCCAGCCTGTGTGCTAACCAGACCAGGCTCACAGGGACGTGGTCACGTGCCTGAAGTTGTAAGTGGCAGCACAGCACCAAGACTGAAACTGAAGTCAGCGGCTTCTACTCCACCTTGCTGCTGCTTCTCTGCCTCTTTACTTCGAGCACTCTTTCAGTGTGTGACCCTGACCCCAACCTAGAGTCAGTCCTGAGTGTACACGCGGCAGAAGCTTCCTGTGTGCTCAGACTTGGTGAAGCCTGAAGACTATGCTGGGGATCCTGACCAGAAGGGCACCCATAGCTCCAGTTCAGTCTCTATCTTTGGTAAATGAAGCCAGGGGAGTGGAGTAGAGCTCCCTCCAAAACAAAGGTGGATATTTGTGTTTTAGTGTTTCCGTCTGTCAGTCTGTCGAATCTGTCGTGTGTGTGTGTGCGTGTGTGCGTGCGTGCACGTGCGTGTGACAGAGAGAGAGAGGACTTCACCTTCCTTCTCTTGTGAAAATGTCATGGGATGGATGTTTCTGGAAGGGCTGTGACCCCGCTGCAGATGTCTTGGGCTCTCCTGGTGCGTTTCAGCTGCACCTCTGCTTTGCAGGAAGTTCTCTTTTGTCTCTTGAGGGCTTGAAATCTCAAAATTAAATTGTTTGTTGCATTCTAGCCACACGCGTGGTGTGACATTCCTCCAGTGAAAAAGTGGCTGTAAAACTCCATGGTTTCACATGCTACCCCACTGCAGAGCTGCAGCTGCCAAACCTGCGCCCTCTCTGACGGTCAGCATGACAGTTGTGCTGCCCAGCAGCCCAGGTGGTGTGGCAGAATCCTGGCATTGCACGGCACCTTGCATCAACTAGCTGCCTCCCTGGCTTCTGATTTGGGGCAAGACAGCTTGCCTTTGCTGGGTCCCCTTCACAGCCTGGACAAGGCCAGCCCCTTGTTCCCCTGGATCCACAACAGATTGTCTGCAACTGGGGCTTACACCTCCATTTCTTAAGACAGCGAGTGTTCATGGCAGGTCATGACCGGTCTTTAAGGCTGTTTTGCCTCCAGGTATGCATACCCAAAACTGGGCTCCAGTATTTTCTTAGCACCTGAAATAGTAGAGGCTTCTGAGTATGACCTGCTAGGGATGCTTGCAAAAGGAGTCTTTTTCTAAGAGCTGTCTTGAAAGGCCTGCGGATGCAGTGAGACCCAGGAGACCTGTTGTCTTAGGGCGAGTCACATAGGGTCCATCTTCCCACCAGGTCCTATAACATCGAGTCACATCAGCTCTCTGGACCTCGCTCCACGTTATAAAGGGATTTTTCAGGCCTTCTGTTCTGAGAGCAACAGCAATAGTGACATGTACCTGTACTCCAGGAGGCGTTCATGAGTTCACCAGTTCAAAGGCAGCCTGGGCAACATCCCAAGCAACCCCCATAGTAACTCCAGTAAACATTCTTACTGCATAGGCATGACACAGAAGCTTTTTAGGGACCGCTTTATTCAGTTCTCACTACAACCTTCCATGGAAATAGGCATTATAGTCCATTTTACGGATGAGGTGGAATTCTTTTCCCAAGTCACTCACTGGTGAGGTTGGGAGCCACCGAGTAATTTGCCTGGCTGTTGTTGAAAGCTAAGGTGCAAGAAGTGCTGGGCACAGAGAAGGGCAGGCGGTGGGTCTAATCCTCACCTGCTACACTGTATACTGAATTCTGGTGACCAGTGGGGGTAGTCCAGGAGGTGGCCCTTGCCTGTCACCCTTTATCAGAATGCAGGCCACACCCCTAGAGGTTTGCAGAGGACAGACCTGTTTGGGAAGCCCTGCCTTAAAGTGAGAGCAGTTCAGATATTTCTAACCCTATTGTTCCAGCCTGCTGTCTTTCCTAGGCTGTTTCTTAAGAAGTGGGGGAGTGCCCTCCTGTGCAGGGTAAGTCCCACAGTCTTTGACTCATTCCAGTTGGATGTGGGGTCTGGCCAGGATGGGGGGCTGTGTGGCATAGGAGTGGGAGACCTCTTCTTACCTCCTGGCATGCTACATGAGGAAGCATAACCCTGGGGCAGATTCACAGGCCTGAGTCCATGGGCACAGCCAGCCACTCAGTGTCTGACAGGCCCTCTGAGGATCAGCCCTTCCCCCTCCCTGGGAGCATTTTAGAGGGACAGTGGCCCATCTGTGCTGCAGGGAGGGGTGCCAGCCTCCCTCTGCCTACAGGGAAGTTTTCTCTTAGGCTCTGTTTGTGTTCAACAAAAGGCTCTTTGTGCTCTGCACGCTTGCCAGCTCCTGAAAGCCTGCTGCCCAGGTGTAGAAGCTGTGCTTGAATCTCTGCAAGGTCTGGGCATATTTGGGTGGTCTTTTTCAAAATGGAAGGAAGGGGCAGCATATAGTATCTCTGTGTGTGTGTGTGTGTGTGTGTGTGTGTAAGAAGCATCAACAGGAAATTAGGTGCATCATACTGCACTGTTGTAGTTCAGCCACTCAGGTAGCTGAGGCAGGAGGATCGTTCATATGAGGACTTTGGGGCCAGTCTAGGCAACATAGACTCCTTGAGGAAAAGGAAGAGGTATGAGGATGAGAAGTGAGGAACAGAGGAAGAAGGATGGGAAAGGGGGACTCTGAGTGAAGATGGGGCCCGATGCCTGAGGGCTGGCTCTCTGGGCCTTTCCTGGGTCCTAACACCAACAAGGCCCTCCACTCTCACCTAGACCGAAATAGCAGAACTATGGGAGTTCTGTAGGGATGGCAGGTTGGGTTGTGGGCCCATGCTCTCTTACCTGTGCCAGGTTTTAAACAGGTGCAGCGCACTATCTTGTCTTTAGTTCCCACAGTGGTGCTCTGGACAGCCGTGGTCCTCCTCAGTTCCCACAGTGGTGCTCTGGACAGCCGTGGTCCTCCTCAGTTCCCACAGTGGTGCTCTGGACAGCCATGGTCCTCCTCAGTTCCCACAGTGGTGCTCTGGACAGCCATGGTCCTCCTCAGTTCCCACAGTGGTGCTCTGGACAGCCGTGGTCCTCCTCAGTTCCCACAGTGGTGCTCTGGACAGCCATGGTCCTCCTCAGTTCCCACAGTGGTGCTCTGGACAGCCATGGTCCTCCTCAGTTCCCACAGTGGTGCTCTGAATGTGGGTCCACCTTACAGTTGAGACAGCAGAGGAACATGGCTAATGGCTCTCCCCTCTCCAAGTTCTTCCTGCCCTATGTGTTGCTCCTTAGAGTGAGGGCTGCGGGGGCTGTGGTGTGTCACAGGGTGCTGGGGCACAGGACTGACCTTTCCTCACTTGGTAGTATCCTATCCTTGTTAGTTCAGTATTAGTCCCCAGCAGGCACCCAAGGCTAAAGGCAACTTGTTCCCAAGTGTGTTTCCTACTTACAAATACAACATATTTAAATAGTAAGATGTGAAAGAGACAACCTTCCCCACCCTCTGACTTAAACTCATACATGCCATCATGAAGGTTTTTTGTTTTGTTTTAAACTGATGAACAATTTTCAAATAAGAACAGGTATGTGGTAGGTTGCCACACTCATGCAGGCAGCCCTATGCTCTTGAGTGGTTCTCAATCTTCCTAATGCTGTGACCCTTTAATACAGTTTTTCATGTGGTGACCCAACCATAAAATTATTCCATTGCTACTTCATAACTGTAGTTTTGCTACCGTTATGAACTATAATATATAAATACGATATGCAGGGTATCTGATCTGTGACCCCTGGGAAAGGGTTGTTTGACCACCAAAGGGGCTGTGACAGCCTGAGAACCCCTGAACCCCTGCTTTAGTGGATCTTTTGAGTAAGGGTGCCTCTAAGCCTGACACAGGAACTCATTCCTTGGTTGCTGCATGGTGGAAGGAGAAAGCCGACTCCCTTGAGTTGTTCTCTGATCTCCACTGCACTGGGTATGTGCTCTTGCATATGTGTGGCTGCACACACATTCAATAAATGTAATTAGTTAATTACAACAGGAAAGATTGGGCAACTCATTTTTGAGTCATCTTCTATCTGCAGAGCTTTTTTAAAAAAAAAAAATAAACTCTGCACGCTATCTTCCCCAACTCTCTCCTCCCTCTCTCCCCCCTCTCTCTCTTTAAAACTTTAAGACAGGGTTTCTCTGTGTAGCCCTGACTATCCTGGAACTCACTCTGTAGACCAGGCTGGATTTGAACTCACAGAGATCCACTTGCCTCTGCTTCCTTAATGCTGGGATTAAAGATGTCTTCCACCACCATCCTGCTAAATTCAGTCTTTCTCTCTCTTTTTTTCCAAGACAGGATTTCTTTATGTAGCCTGGGCTGTTCTGAAACTCACTCTGTAGACCAGGATGGCCTTGAATGCAGAGCTCTGCCTGCTTCTGCCTTCTAAAGGTGTGTGCCACCACACTTGCCTCTTGCCTTTCTCAAAATAAATAAATAGCCGGGCGGTGGTGGCGCACGCCTTTAATCCCAGCACTCATGAGGCAGAGGCAGGCGGATCTCTGAGTTCGAGGCCAGCCTGTTCTACAAGAGCTAGATCCAGGACAGGCTCTAGAAACTACAGGGAAACCCTGTCTCGAAAAACAAAAAAATAAAAATAAATAAATAAATAAATAAATTTGCTTGCTTGCTTATTTATTTATTTAGGTTTTCGAGACAGGGTTTCTCTGTGTAACAGCCCTGGCTGTCTTGGAACTCGCTCTGTAGACCAGGCTGGCCTCAAACTCAGAGATCTGCCCCTCTCTGCCCTCCTGAGCACTGAAATTAAAAAATTAAAGGCATGCGCCACCACTGCTTGGCATAAACAAAATTTTTTCAAGGCTTAAGAAAAAGGAGAATGAAGGTGAGAAAGTACAAAAATAGAGAAGAGTGGGCTCATACTTTTTCTTTGTTTTTTTCTGTTTTTTTTTTTTTCAAAACAGGTTTTGTGTGCGTGCGAGCATGTGTGTTTATTTGTGTGGTCCTTGGCTGTCCTGAAACTCAGTCTGTAGGCTAAGCTGGCCTCAAACTTAGAGATCTACCTCCTCTTGCCTCCTGAGTGCTGGGATTAGAGACGTGTGCCAACACCGCGGAACTTTTTTTGTTTTTATTGTATGATGCATATAACATAAAAACATAAAATCCTTGTTTTCACTCATTTAGGTATAGGCTGGGGGCTCAGGTCAGGGTGTCAGACAGGCAGGGTGTGGTGGTGGTGGCTCAGGTCAGGATGTTGGACAGGCAGTGGTGTGGGCTGGTGGCTCACATCAGGGTGTTGGACAGGCGGGGTTGAGGTGGTAATGACTCAGGCCGGGTGTTGGACAGGCAGTGGTGTAGGCTGATGGCTCATGTTGGGTGTTGGACAGGCGGGGTGGGTGGTGGTGGCTGCATTCCTTTCTGTACCGTACTCACCACCTCTATCTCAGAAAAATTCATCTTGCAAACTGGAAACTGTCCCCAGTAGACACCCCCACTCCCTGGGAGACTTGTTTCTCTTTGAATCTGACCTCTTGGTACTATTGTTGGCATCACCCGACAGCAATAACCCTGTCCTGACTGGATGCTTTTGGGGCTCACACCTCTCGGGTCCTTGTCAGCAAGTTCTTTTCTAGGCTGGTATCTCTGGGACATCATGTGGGTCATTGCACAGAGCTTGTGAAGAGGGAACATTCCTGTTTCAGAGTTACAACACGTATGTTTGGGCTAAATTATGTGCATGGGGCCACAAGATTGTTTCGTGGTAGAGATAAATTTGAACTCATTTGTCTCCATCTGCTTGCCACCTAGGAGAGAGCAGTGGCTGTCTGGGTGACTTATTGTAACCCTTCTGCTCCCACGTGTAGCTTGTTTAGAATACATTCTGTGACTCTGGGGATGGGGCAGGATCTGGCATGGATGGGGCTGCCCTGAGTTAAGCTCAGGACAGTGTCCTTGGGCAGAGAGAGTCCAGGCTGGAAGGAGGGGCTGTGTTCGTCTCTGTGGTAACCTGCACAGCAGCTGCTGCAGCCTGCTGAACCTTCACAGTGTGTGAATGGGGAGAGGACCAGCCCCTGGGGAGGCACCTTTTATAGAATAAAATAACTTAAGCACATAGGAAAGTGGCAAAAGTCAGTCTTCTTTGCCTTGTGGGTCCTAGAGACTGACAGGACAGATGAGCAGAGCAGAAGAAAGTGCAGACAGTCAGATCTGGGAGCGTCAGCCATGACAGGGTTACCTCTGTAGCTCAAGGGAAAGAATGAGGCCAGAAATTATGTCAGCTTCAAGTTTCCCATGATTAGAGCCTATTTCTTTGAACCACAACAATAAATTCCAGTGAGTTAAAGACCTGAAGCAAGGGGCTGGAGAGATGGCGCAGAGGTTAAGAGCATAGGCTGCTTACTCTTCCAGAAGACCTGAGTTCAGGCCCCAGTAATCACATGGTGGCTCACAGTCAGCTATAACGGGATCTGATTCTCTCTTCTGGTGTGCATGAAGACAGACCACTCATCTACATAAAATATGTGAATAAGTAAATCTTAAAAAAGAAAGAACGACCAAAGCAAAGCTTGGAAATGCTGAGGGAGGCAGCTCAGCGGCAGGCTGCTCACCTAGCCCATGTGAGCACTGGGTCCAACTCCCAGTACTAGAGACACAGTCTCTGTTTTGTTGTTTAGTTCCCAGGTCGTCTCCTCTTCTGCCTTCTTCCTCCTCCTCCTCTCTCTCTGCCCCCATAATAAGAGTATAAGTATAAGAATAAGAGTAGCCCCCATAGGCCTGGTGGTGATAGTGCCTGCCTTAATCCCAGCACCTGGGAGGCAGAAGCAGGTGGATCTCTGAAGTTCTGAGTTCAGTGCCAGTCTGGTCTACAGTGTGAGTTCCAAGACAGTCAGGGCTACACAGAGAAATCCTGTCTCGAAAACAAAATACAGACAGGTTACAACATGGTGAACCCTGAGGAGTTCCAGTTAAAGAAGCAATAGCATTATGCTAAGCAGGGGTGTTGTGTGACCTCCAGAGAGACTCAACACCAAGAACATCAGCTTCATGGAGATGGATAGCCACAGTAGCTGCCAGTGTCTGGGGGACTGGAGGGGTTAGTGACTCATGATCAGAGTTTCTGTTTTGCAAGATGAAGAGGCTGTGCCAGCAGATGGTGGGGACAGCTGAGCCACTGCTCTACTGCATTGTGCCACTGGCCAGACACAGGATGGGACAGTGGCTACAGTTGTGGTAGTTGTATCTTTTCACCTCCCAAAGCCAGCTGAGAAAAGCCATGGGCACCACAGTGGATTCTGGGCTGGGCTCCATCGCCAGCCTCTGCGTGGAGAGCTGCTTCCAGTGTGGGTGCTTACTCATCTGGCTCCCTGGGCTGCTGGAGGGTACTGCACCTCACCACTCCCTATAGCTCCAGTCCCTCCCTGAGGCAGGAAGTAGGAGGGGCCACCCCTTGCTGGCCCTGCCCAAGCCACATCCACCTGAAACTGCTTGCCTACCACACCCAGTTCCACACCCATCCTGGCCCACTCCCACCCTATCTCTTTTTAAGAGTGTTGTGGTATGGACTGCTGTGCATACAGCTGGCCTGGCCCAGAGGTATAGGGCGGTAGCTGATCATGCCGGCTCAAACTGTAGAAGTAATAGGACTGCCTGTAGGAGGTAACCCTCTACTCAGGTCACCGTCACCAGGCCGAGGCCTCCTCCAGGCTCTAGTTCTGTGATTAGCCTACACTCTAACCTAAGGTGGGGGCACTTTGGATGTGTTCTTACCCCCACAGGGCCTACCCAAGGACTGAATTGGATCCAGGATGTGCTTTGAGATGGGGGCAGGGGCAGGTGGATGAGCATGAATTGGATTGGGGTGTCTCCTTCCCCAGGCAGCTTGCTGGTCTGACCTCTCAGGGCCTAGGCTGCCTCACCTGTATCTGGAGCCTTACTGCTACCTTGCTGGGCAACACAGGTGAGCTTGTCTTTCATAAGAAGCCTGGATATTCCCTATGAACTGACAGGACCGACTTTTTATCAGAAATCAAAGGAAGTATTATGGAATGGAAACCACAGCCAGAAGCTGCTCCTACCCCAAATGGCTGGCTCTCTGTCCCTACCAGTCTCCTGGAGGAGTGGCACAGGGTGCATCACTCCCTCAAGCCCTTGGTCTTTGCCCCTCCCCTTCTCCAATCTTCTGCTGCCCTGGATGAGGTTTTGGAGCCAGGAAAGGTACCCTGTGTGGTTCCCAGCTGGAGGTCAGCTGTGTGATTCAGCTGGCCCTCCCCAGCCTACCCCGTGCCCTTCTCTCCCAAGAGTGTGGGTGGTGTACAAAGCCAGCTGGTCATTAGAGGGCTAGGGCCTTCCTGTCGGATAGGCACTCATCCTGGCCCAAGAGTCTAGGCCTCACCAGGAGAACTGTCTCTGGGTGGCTGCCGGTATTGTCTGCTGGCCCTGAGGTGACCTAAACAATGGGAACCCGGTGGGGGGGGATATGACCAGACACCTTTGAAGGTTTCTTCAACACTATGTGTGTCAGGCACTTTCTGTACGTGGGGCCCTAGGCAAGAGGAGAGCAAGTTCCATAGAGCCATGAAGCCTAAGCTCAGCCAGGAGAAATGGCCTATGTTGTGCTTGGTAAAAAAAAAAAAAAAACAAAAAAAAACTCCACTGGGCTGAAGTTTACCTCCTAGAAACTCTACTTTCCCCATCAGTGGAATGGGCTAAAGAGGACCGGGAGGAGAGATCCACCAGAGCCCATGTGGAAGGAATCTTCTTTGTACTGTACCTATTGCTACCTCTACTAAGGGCCCCAATGCCTTCATCGTCAGGTGCCCTCAAAAGATTGGTGGGGAGCACTTGGCATTTGTGGAGAGGATTCAGCAGATTGAAGGATTTGTTATGGCTGTCATGATCAGCATCAGTATGAAAATACAGTAGCTTGGGGCTGGAGAGATGGCTCAGAGCTTAAGAGCATTGCCTGCTCTTCCAAAGGTCCTGAGTTCAATTCCCAGCAACCACATGGTGGCTCACAACCATCTGTAATGGGGTCTGGTGCCCTCTTCTGGCCTGCAGGCATACACACAGACAGAATATTGTATACATAATAAATTAATAAATAAATAAATATTTTAAAAAAAGAAAAGAAAATACAGTAGCTTGGATTCCTCCCTAGGGTGTCTCACTCCTCTTCTGAGAGAATGAGACCGACCTAACAGTATTTAAAATTGGTGTGAGGTCTAGATTCTAAGATCAAGAAAATATGGTGTTAAGCAAAAACACAATTTTTTAAAATAATTTTTATTAGATTTTTTTAAAAAATATCAATCCAAGTTCCCACTCCTTCCCTCTTCCCATTCCCTCAACACACCCTCCCACCCCACCCCCATCCAATCCTCAGAGAGGGTAAGGCACATTGCTTTGTGGAAGGTCCAAGGCCCTCCCTACTATATCTAGGCTGAGCAAGGTATCCATCCAAAGAGAACAGGTTCCTAAAAAGCCAGTACAAACAGTAGGGATAAATCCTGGTGCCACTACCAGTGGCCCCGCAGTCTGCCCCAGATATGCAACCCACACTCAGAGGGACTAGTTTGGTCCTATGCTTGTTCCTTCCCAGTCCAGCTAGAGTTGGTGAGCTCCCGTTAGCTCAGGTAGACTGTTTCAATGGGTGAACCCATCATGGTCTTGACCTCTTTGCTCATGTTCTCACTCCTCCTACTCTTTTTTTTTTTTTAATATTTATTTATTTATTATGTATACAATATTCTGTCTGTGTGTATTCCTTCAGGCCAGAAGAGGGCACCAGACCCCATTACAGATGGTTGTGAGCCACCATGTGGTTGCTGGGAATTGAACTCAGGACCTTTGGAAGAGCAGGCAGTGCTCTTAACCTCTGAGCCATCTCTCCAGCCCCTCCTCCTACTCTTCAAGTGGACTTTGGGAGCTCAGTCCAGTCTCCGACGTGAGTTTCTGCCTCTGTTTCCATCAATTGCTGGAAGGTTCAATGGTGACATTTAAGATATTCATCAGTCTGACTACAGGGCAAGGCCAGTTAGGGCCCCCTGTCCTCTATTGCTTAGGGTCTTAGCTGGGGTCATCCTTGTGGATTCCTGGGAATTTCTCTAGACCCAGGTTTCTGCTAACCCTATAATGGCTTCCTCAAGATACCTCTTTCCTTGCCCTCATCTCTGTCTTTCCTCCATCTCAACTATCCCATTCCCTCAAGCTCTTCTCCACCCTCTTTTTCTCCCCTCCTCTTTCCTTTCCACCCTCCCTTTCTCCCCCCACCCGTATGCTCCCAATTTTGTCAGGCAATCTTGACTGTTTCCAATTCCCAGGTGGATCTAATACGTTTTTCTTTGGGTTCACCTAATTAGCTTCTCTAGCTAGGATCATGAACTATATATAGGCTCAATGTCCTTTGTTTATATGAGTGAGTACATACCATATTCATCTTTTTGGGTCTGGGTTACCTCACTCAGGATAGTGTTTTCTAATTTTATCCATTTGCATGCAAAATTCAAGATGTCATTGTTTTTTACCCCTGAGTAATACTCTAATGTGTAAATGTGCCACATTTTCTTTATCCATTCTTCAGTTGAGGGGCATCTAGGTTGTTTCTAGGTTCTGGATATTACATATGCTATGAACATAGTTGAACAAATGCTTTTGTAGTATGATTGAGCAGTTTTGGGTATATGCCCAAGAATTGTATTGCTGAATCCTGAGGTAGGTTGATTCCCAATTTTCTGAGAAACTGCCATACTGATTTCCAAAGTGGTTGTACAAGTTTGCATCAAACCAGCAATGGATGAGTGTTCCCCTTACTCCACATCCTCTCCAGCATAAGCTATCATTGGTGTTTTTGATTTTAGCCATTCTGACAGGTGTAAGATGGTATCTCAGAGTTGTTTTGATTTGCATTTCCCTGATGGCTATGAATGTTGAACATTTCCTTAAGTATCTTTTGGTCATTTGAGATTCTTCTGTTGAGAATTCTCTGTTTAGTTCTATACCCCATTTTTTAATTGGGTTGTTTAGAATTTTAATATCTAATTTCTTGAGTTCTTCATATATTTTGGAGATCAGTCCTTTGTCTGATGTGGGTTGGTGAAGATCTTTTCCCATTCCGTAGGCTGCCTTATTGTCTTATTTACTGTGTCCTTTGCTTTGCAGAAGCTTCTCAGTTTCAGGAGGTCCCATTTATTTATTATTGCTCTCAGTGTCTGTGCTACTGGGGTTATATTTAGGAAGTGGTCTCCTGTGCCCATGCATTGCAGGCTACTTCCCACTTTCTCTTCTATCAGGTTCAGTGTGGTCAAATTAATATTGAGGTCTTTAATCCATTTGGACTTGAGTTTTGTGTATGGGAATGGATAAGGATCTATCTGCATTCTTCTACATGTTGACATCCAGTTATGCCAGCACCATTTGTTGAAGATGCTTTCTTTTTTTCCATTGTATAATTTTAGCTTCTTTGTCAAAAATCAGGTGTTCATAGGTGTGTGGATTAATATCCGCATCTTCAATTCAATTCCATTGGTCAACATCTCTGTTTTTATGCCAATACCAAGCTGTTTTTATTACTGTAGCTCTGTACTAGAGCTTGATGTCAGGGATGGTGATGCCTCCGGAAGCTCCTTTATTGTACAGGATTGTTTTGGCTATCCTGGGTTTTTTGTTTTTCCATATGAAGTTGATTATTGTTCTTTTGAGGTCTGTAAAGAATTGTATTGGGATTTTGATGGGGATTCATTGAATCTATATATTGTTTTTGGTAGGATTGCCATTTTTACTATGTTGATCTTACCTATCCAAGAGCATGGGAGATCTTTCCATTTTCTGGTATCTTCTTCAGTTTCTTTCTTCAAAGACTTAAAGTTCTTGTCAAATAGGTCTTTCACTTCTTTGGTGAGTGTTACTCTGAGATATTTTATGTTGTTTGTGGCTATGGTGAAAGGTGATGTTTCTCTGATTTCCCTCTCAGCTTCTTTATCATTTGTGTACAGGAGGGCTGCTGACTGTAAAAGCACAATTTTACTTTTTAAAAATGTGGGTGGTGGTATATGTGGGTTTGGTCCTTTACAACTCATACCCTGGGTGTGGTGGCTTAGGGAGTAGACAGGATCAGAAATTCAAGGTCATCATTGGCTATATCCTGGGTGAGCCTGAGGCCAGCATAAGGCTATATAAGACCATGTCTCATAAATCCAAACCAGAAGTCAAGGGAGTTATCAGTCAGTGTGTGCACTGAGTACAGTCTCGGCAGCCGAGTGAGCAAGGCCTTTTCTTCCCATCTCATGCTTTTTATATTTTTTTCTGATGCCCCCTAGTGAACTTCCAGGGGTAGATACTTCCTTTGCCCCGCTCATTACAGTTTTGTAGACCGGAGAAAGCTCAGCCTCCTTGCCAAGGACTTCCCTTCCAGCCATGTTTGTGGCACAGGCTGGGTCTCCCTAAAGCAGCTTCTGGTCCAGCATTTCCTGACAGACAACTGCTTGAGTCAGAGAAACCATTGTTAGAGTCCCAGGCTGCATGAATCTGACCAGATGGAGTTCTCAGGGAGACCTCCCTTCACCTGCTGTTTACAGCTCCCTTCCCCACACCACAGATTATCCACAGGAAGTTACACACAACCTCCCACGTTTATGCCCCCTCCAGAGTCCCTTACTAGACCTACTGTCTGTCCACACAGTCCTGTCTACACCTGCTGTGTACAAACTTGCAGATGTGTCTTGGTTCTTTTGTTTCAAGACTGTCTCACTGTGTAGCCCTGGCTGGCCTAGGACTCACTATGTAGACCAGGCTGACCTCAAACTCACAGAGATCTTCCTGCTTTGGAATTAAGGATATATACCACCACACCTGACGACATTTGTAGAATTTTAGACTTCAAGGTTTGTTTTACAAGACTGAGTTCTTGTGTGTTGGAGAGATGGATCAGTAGTTAAGAATGCTGGCTGCAGTTGGGGAGGTGGTGGTCGTGGCACATGCCTTAAATCACAGCACTGATCCAAGTGGTCTACAGGACAGCCAAGACATTACACAGAGAAACCCTGTCTCGAAAAATGAGAAAACACCCTCCTCCACCGCCTGCCCCACATACACAATGAATGAGTTCTTCTTAGTAAGCTTCCTCTGCCGTCCTCACTGCAGAAATCCCTCCAGGTCACTGCTGCAGCTTCATGGGGCTGGTTTCCAGACTTAGAGAGTTTGGAGTTTGTTCTGTTTTGACAGGATTTCTCTGTGTAGCCCTGGCTGTTCTAGAACTTGCTTTGTAGACCAGGCTGGCCTTGAACTCACAGAGATCCTCCTGCCTCTGCTTCTCAAATGCTGGGATTAAAGGTGTGTGCACCACCACTGAGTTCCAGTGGTGGACTGTTTGTTTATCGTGACTCTGCCTTGTGCTAACTCCTTATGGGTCCCTTTCAGGTTAAACCATGATCCCGGTAACGGAGCTCCGCTACTTTGCGGACACGCAGCCAGCTTACCGGATCCTGAAGCCATGGTGGGATGTGTTCACTGACTACATCTCCATCGTCATGCTGATGATTGCTGTCTTTGGGGGGACACTGCAAGTCACCCAAGATAAAATGATTTGCCTACCTTGTAAGTGGGTCACCAAAGACTCTTGCAACGACTCCTTTCGAGGCTGGGCGGCCTCCAGCCCGGAGCCCACTTACCCCAACTCCACAGTCGCACCGACTCCCGACACAGGCCCCACAGGGATCAAGTATGACTTAGACCGCCACCAGTACAACTACGTGGATGCTGTGTGCTATGAGAACCGCCTACACTGGTTTGCCAAGTACTTCCCCTACCTCGTGCTCCTGCACACCCTCATCTTCCTGGCCTGTAGCAACTTCTGGTTTAAGTTTCCACGCACCAGTTCAAAGTTGGAGCACTTTGTGTCTATCCTGCTAAAGTGCTTTGATTCGCCGTGGACCACAAGGGCCCTGTCAGAGACGGTGGTGGAGGAGAGTGACCCCAAGCCCGCATTCAGCAAGATGAATGGCTCCATGGACAAGAAGTCATCCACAGTCAGTGAGGATGTGGAGGCCACTGTGCCCATGCTGCAGCGGACCAAGTCACGGATTGAGCAGGGCATCGTGGACCGATCAGAGACAGGAGTGCTGGACAAGAAGGAAGGGGAGCAGGCAAAGGCACTGTTTGAGAAGGTGAAGAAGTTTCGGACCCACGTGGAGGAGGGGGACATCGTGTACCGCCTCTATATGCGGCAGACCATCATCAAGGTGATCAAGTTCATCCTCATCATCTGCTACACTGTCTACTATGTGCACAATATCAAGTTCGATGTGGACTGCACCGTGGACATCGAGAGCCTAACCGGTTACCGCACCTACCGGTGTGCCCACCCTCTGGCCACACTCTTCAAGATCTTGGCATCCTTCTACATCAGCCTGGTCATCTTCTACGGTCTCATCTGCATGTACACACTGTGGTGGATGTTGCGGCGCTCCCTCAAGAAGTACTCGTTTGAGTCCATTCGAGAGGAGAGCAGCTACAGCGACATCCCAGATGTCAAGAACGACTTCGCCTTCATGCTGCACCTCATTGACCAATATGACCCGCTCTACTCAAAGCGCTTTGCTGTCTTCCTGTCTGAAGTGAGTGAGAACAAGCTGCGGCAACTTAACCTCAACAATGAATGGACACTGGAGAAGCTGCGCCAGCGGCTCACCAAAAATGCCCAGGACAAGCTGGAGCTGCACCTGTTCATGCTCAGTGGCATCCCTGACACCGTGTTTGACCTGGTTGAGCTAGAGGTCCTGAAGCTGGAACTGATCCCTGATGTGACCATCCCACCCAGCATTGCCCAGCTCACAGGCCTTAAGGAACTGTGGCTGTACCACACTGCAGCCAAGATTGAGGCTCCTGCTCTGGCCTTCCTGCGTGAGAACCTCCGGGCACTGCACATCAAGTTCACCGACATCAAGGAGATCCCACTGTGGATCTACAGCCTGAAGACACTGGAGGAGCTGCACTTGACGGGCAACCTGAGTGCAGAGAACAACCGCTACATTGTCATTGATGGGCTTCGGGAGCTCAAGCGCCTCAAGGTGCTGCGGCTCAAAAGCAACCTGAGCAAGCTACCACAGGTGGTCACGGATGTGGGCGTGCACCTGCAGAAGCTTTCCATCAACAACGAGGGCACCAAGCTCATCGTCCTCAACAGCCTCAAGAAGATGGTGAACCTGACAGAGCTCGAACTGATCCGCTGTGACCTAGAGCGCATCCCTCATTCCATCTTCAGCCTCCACAACCTGCAGGAGATTGACCTAAAGGACAACAACCTCAAGACCATTGAGGAGATCATTAGCTTCCAGCATCTGCACCGCCTCACCTGCCTTAAGCTGTGGTACAACCACATCGCCTACATCCCCATCCAGATCGGCAACCTCACCAACCTCGAGCGCCTCTACCTGAACCGCAACAAGATCGAGAAGATTCCTACCCAGCTCTTCTACTGCCGCAAGCTGCGCTACCTGGACCTCAGCCACAACAACCTGACGTTCCTTCCTGCTGACATTGGCCTCCTGCAGAACCTCCAGAACCTGGCTGTCACGGCCAATAGGGTGAGTGGCCTGCCACAGGGTGACCGGCTAGGTGCTCAGAGAACAAGTGTCTCACGACAGTCGATGCTTCTGGGGTTGAGGTCCTTACTTGTTTCTAGAAACACGGGTGCTTGTTCAGGAGCCAGACTCCCAGGCCTCATTGCAGATCTGCTAAATCAGAATCTCAGGCTAGGACTCTATCCTTGTCATATAAGCTTAGAGTTCTGCCCCGATGGTGGTGTGGTCAGGTAGGGCCTGTGTTTCAGGGGTGTGTACAACATAGGAATCCCAAGACCACGGTTTTCTTGGAGTGGGATGGTGGGGGATAGGTCTTAACCTGGAGTTTGTGGTATCTGTCTCCCTCAGCTTGACTCCAGCAAGATTTTGTGGCTAGGGGCCAGCCTGGGTTCCCTCCGTGGGTGGCTTTGCTGGCTGAGGTGAAGCCAGTGTCTCTAGCTCCAACATTACTCATGTCCTCCTTTCTGCATTGGGGAGGTGGAGGGAAAAGTTGGGCTTAGGTGGAACAGCTTGTCCCCTACCTGCTTTTCTAGAGAAGAAATTGTGCAAACCACTGGGGCCTAGCATTGTGGGAAGCAATGCTCTTGAAACTGTAGGTGGCCCCTGTGTGCCAACTCTTTGTATGTCTGGAAAGCCCCACCAAAAGGTAATGGGCCAGTTAGATTGGGCAGGGCACTTCTGTAGCTTGTGGTCTGACCTCCTAGGGGAAACCAAGCTGTAGCCACTGGATGTTGGGTGAGAGGTTCCTTGTACTCAGGGCCTTCAGGATGTCTTCCTGTAAAAGATGGGGAGCCTGAGGCTAGGGATCAGGAGACTGAGCACCGATTCAGCCACCACCTCAGTGCCTCCATTACAACAGTGGTCCTTTAAGTGAGTTCTGGCTTCAGCGTGGGGTTGTGACCTTGAGCAGGTGTGACACTGCAGCCTTTTGCTCCCAGGAGCTCTGTCTACCAGACATAGAAGACAGTAGATCTAGTCAGGACTCGCCTCTGCACGGCACAGACTGCTGATAGCTTAGGTCCCTAGGCACCTCTAGTGCAGGTCCTCCTGATCCTCCATGTCAGAGGGATTGGGACGATCTTTATTTCTCTACCCCAGCCATGGCTTATGTATATTGGAGAGTCAAGGATGAGGAGTCCACCTCTGGTTGTTTTCACTATAGTGAGACCCATTGAAAAGAGAAATTAGAGATTCATGAAGGGGGGAAAAACGCAAAAACAAAAACTAAACAGGCCAATCCCTTCTTTAACGATGTGGGGGCGGAATACCAAGTGGCTCCCTGTGGCATAATGTTGGACATTGGTGTGGACTCTGCATCTCTCACTCTGAAGTGTCTCCTGGGGCAGACTCCTACAGGAAGATGTGAGCCAGCTTTCAGCCTTGCCTTTTCTCGACCCCTACCCCCAGATTCTCACGCTAGGCTTGCCTGTTAGTGTCGTGCCTATTAGCTGAGG
The DNA here is from genome assembly GCF_903992535.2 of Arvicola amphibius. Taxonomy (NCBI): domain Eukaryota; kingdom Metazoa; phylum Chordata; class Mammalia; order Rodentia; family Cricetidae; genus Arvicola; species Arvicola amphibius. The sequence goes on from NC_052053.1 coordinate 48,149,397, forward strand.
TCACCCCTTAGGAAAGGAGCTGGCGGAGGCATGTTGTCCTGTACTAGAGGAAGGAGACCCTCTGATACCCTGCTTAGCACATTGCTTAATCACATCCTGTCCTCACCCCCGGGAGTACCCAGAGAGAGGCCTTTTATAGGAAAAAAAATGTGCTTGGACCAATTGCAGGCAGGCAGGGTCCTCCTGGACTTGAGACTACAGTAGGGTAGGCAGTGAGGTGAAAGGCTTGGATTGGACAAGGCTGCTAGGGACAGGAGTAAGAATGAGTCCTCCTTTGGGGCAGGGGTGTGAGGGGGTCTCAGGACCTGAGAGGAACGATTAAGTATGAATCCTGTGTTGGCCCCTGAATGAATTGTCCTGCGACTTTCAGAGTCGTCCTTGCTGTGCCCCTGTGAGGTGAGAAGTAAGGTCAGGTCGGAGCGCATGGCTCAATGTCCATGGAAAAGGACAGACAAGAGTCTGGCTTGTGACTGGGCAGCAGGGCAGAGGCTGGCTTACGTGAGCTCAGAGTAGTGCCTTTCCAGGAGCGTAGTCAGGAGGGTTGAGGAGCCGTGCAGGAGGGAGCAGACCAGAAGCTCCTGAGGGCCATCTTGGCTGAAGACCAAGTGGACCTGAGGCCATTTCTACACTAATCAGGGAGCCACTTAGGTCTCTGAAAAGGCAGGATAGATGGGATTCAGGGTGATTGGAAAAAATTTAAGCCTTCAGTGAACTACGGACAGCTCTGAAGGTTAGGTATGGCTATGGCCAAGCTACCAAAAGTACCTGTACTTTTCTCTGAGGCCTACAGAATGCTTGATGGCAGAGTGGTAGTGGAGGGGTTCTGGGAAGGGAACTTTGAAGAAGGGATCTCTGGAAGCACCGACTAACTCTGAGTGTCACTGGCCAGAACCATTTCTACTGCCCTTGACTGTATCATTAGAGCAGGTCACAGGATGTGTGTGGTGGTGGTGGTGATGGGGGCAGGAAGGCACTGTGGCTATTCTGGGAAGGCTCTGGTCCCTGGGTCCTGCAGGGCCCACTTCCCATCTCCCCTTGACTTTTGTATCCCTGCACTTCAGATCCTTACCCCATCCCTGACCCTGGCCATAGCAGAGAAAGGTTTGGATACCCAGGTCAGACGTCTCCTTGAATAAATCACTGTAACCCCCCGTTACAGTGACTCTGAGGCTCATTTTCCTGCCGAGAAAACTGAGTTGTTTATTAGGAACCAAAACCTCAGAGGTTTAACTCCAAAACTGAGAAACGGTGCTAAGTTAGGAATGCTGGAGGTGAGAAGTATTTCTAGTTCAAGCTTTATGTTCAAAAATGGGGAAACAGGGCCAGGTAGTGGTGGCACACACCTTTAATACCAACGCTACTTACCAGTAGAGGTAGGCAGATAGATCTTTGTGAGTTTGAAGTCAGCTTGGTCTACAGAGTGAGTTCCAGGACAGCTGGGGTACACAGAGAAACTCTTCCTCGAAAAACCAAAAATCAGCCAACCAAACAACAAAAAGAATGGGGAAACTGAGGCTCAAGAGAGCAAGAGGCTTCCCTGCTGCTGTGGCATAACAGAGCATTGTATTTGACAAAATGAGAATGTGGTTTCTGTGTGAGTGGTGGCAAAAAGCAAAGCTTGTATCCTCTCACAAAAGTGGCCATGCATGGGCTGGAGAGATGGCTCAGCGGTTAAGAGCATTGCCTGCTCTTCCAAAGGTCCTGAGTTCAATTCCCAGCAACCACATGGTGGCTCACAAACATCTGTAATGAGTTCTGGTGCCCTCTTCTGACCTGCAGGCATCCACACAGACGGAATATCAAATAAATAAATAAATATTAAAAAAAAAAAAAAGTGGCCATGCAGCCTCTGACAGGGTAGGGTGTGTGTCACCTCTCCTTTGCAGGAAAATAGGAACAGTGGCGAAGTCCCTGAGAGTGGGGAGTCCCTGCTTGGGAGTAAGGCCTAACTCCCCACCTGCCCATTCTTCTGAAGGTGGCAATTTCAGTCAGGTGTGGTAAGGACCCTTGTCTCTAGCTGATTGCCTCAGCAGGGCAAGGGAGAGGCTGGCATTCCTTAGGCTCTTCCTGCATGCCCAGGACACCTGGGATGGCTCTAATGTAGCTCTGTGGTTTGCCCCTTGCTCAGCCATTGCTGTGTATAGTCAACAGCTTTGCTATGTTTTTTAAGACTTATTTAGAGCTGAGAGGTGACTCAGTGGCTAAGAGCACTCCCTGCACGTCCAGAGGTCCCGAGTTTGATTCCCGGCTGCGAAACTGCGGCTTTCAGCCATCTGTCCTGAGTTCCTGTGCCCTCTTGTGGCATAATATCGGGGGAAAAAGACATTTATTTAGGGGGCTGGAGAGATGGCTCAGTGTTTAAGAGCACTGGCTGCTCTTCCAAAGGTCCTGAGTTCAATTCCCAACAACCACATGGTGGCTCACAGCCATTTGCAATGAGATCTGGTGCCCTCTTCTGGCGTGCAGGTATACATGGAGGCAGAATGTTGTATACATAATAAATAAATAAATAAATCTTTATGTATACAGTGTTCTACCTGCATAGCCTGCAGGCCAGAAGAGGGCATCAGATCTCATTACAGATGGTTGTGAGCCACCATGTGGGTGCTGGGAATTGAACTCAGGACCTCTGGAAGAACAGCCTGTGTTCTTTACCTCGGAGCCATCTCTCTAGTCCCAGCTATTGTACCAGGTTCAAATCGTGGCACCACCTCTTACCTGCTGAACTTCAGGACAAGTTCTTATCGCCAATCTTCTGTTGTCTGTCTGTAAAATAGGAACCTTCTCAGAGCATTAGCTGGTGGTTTCCAACACTGAGTGGGAAAGCAATGCCTGTGCTGAGAGCTAGAGATGCTCAGAGGTTAGGAGTGTCTGAGAGAACGTGAGTTCAGTTCCCAGCATCCGTACCAGACAACTCAAACCCTCACCCCCACCCCCATAACTACAGTTCTAGGGAACCCAGCACCCTATTCTGATCTTTTCAGGCATCACCCAGTGTAAATAAATCTTTTTGTTTGTTTTTTTGTTTTCCTCCTTTTAATAAATCTTTTTTTTAAAGGTGGTGTGGTGACTGGAGATATAGCTCAGAGGTTAAGAGCACTGACTGCCCTTCCTGAGGTCCTGAGTTCAGTTCCCAGCACCCACATGGTGGCTCACAACCATCTGTAATGAGATCTGGTGCCCTCTTCTGGCCTGCACAGGCACTAGGCATGCACATGGGTGTACATATATGCATACATGCAGGCAAGGACTCAAACACATAAAAATAAGTATATCTTGGAATAGAAAGATGGCTCTGATGTTAAGAGCACTTGATGCTCTTCAGAGGACGCAGGTTCAATTCTCAGCACCTACATGATGGCTAATAACTGTTTATAACTCCTGTTTGTAACTCCAAATCCAGGGGACCTGATGCCCTCTTCTGGTTCCTGTGGTCACTACACTCATGTGGTATACAGACATACATGCTGGCAAAACAGCCACACACATGAAAACAAATTTTAAAAAAAAAGATAGCTCAGTAAGAACAGCATCTTCTATCAAACCTGACAACCTGAACTTGATCCCACAGATCCACACAGTGGGAAAGAGAACTAACTCCCACAAGTGTCTTCACACACACACACACACGCACACACACACACGCACACACCAAACAAAAAGAAGGTAATCTTTAAAAAAAAAAAAAAAAAAAAAAAACAGTATCTGTGCTGAGTGAGCCCATAAGCTGCAATTAGGAGTGCCAAATGCTCACTACTGGGCCCCTGCACTCCTGTTACCCTGGGACCTGACAGGTAAGAAAGGCATGTCCTGGGAGAAGCAGTGGTCTAGCTGGGACTCTAATGGATGTGAAGGTGAGTGGGGTAGGCAGTAGCTGCCTGCTTGATATGCCTGGCTAGACCTACCCTGCACACTTAGAGCCTGCAGTTCAGGAGATGACAGGCAAAAGGATTAGCATTATGAATGTTGTAGCTTCCTGGAGGAAGTCACTGCAAAGGTAATATTTGTGTATGGGTAGCTGTTGACCAGGATTGTATGTGGAAAGCCCAAAGACACTGTCCAGTTATACACCTCACCCTGGCCCTTTGCTCTCTCCTGCAGATCGAGGCGCTCCCCCCAGAACTCTTCCAGTGCCGGAAGCTGCGTGCTCTGCACCTGGGCAACAATGTACTGCAGTCGCTGCCCTCGAGAGTGGGTGAGCTGACCAACCTGACGCAGATTGAGCTTCGGGGCAACCGGCTGGAGTGCCTACCCGTGGAGCTGGGCGAGTGCCCACTGCTCAAACGCAGTGGCCTGGTGGTGGAGGAGGACTTGTTCAGCACGCTGCCACCAGAGGTGAAGGACCGGCTCTGGAGAGCTGATAAGGAGCAGGCCTGAGCAGTGCCAGGAGGAGCAGCAAGGACCCTCAAGGACCCTCAGCGTGCCCTCAGGCCAAGTGGGCAATTCGGTTCTCCCAGGACTGCTGGACAGCCAGCCGGGTCCAGCCAGGTTCAGCCAGGCAGAACCTGGGCCAGGCATAAGCTGGGCCAGGGCAGAAGACAGGAACTGAGGGGCTGGCCCCTTTTCTCCCTCTGGGACTCATCACCCAGGGCAGGCACTTGCTGGAGACCGGAAACTCTGAGACTAGTCTCCGAGTACAGTATTTGGACAATCAGGGTCTTCACCCTGGAGGCCATCTCTGCCTCAGGGGCTGAGCTGGCTCCAGAGGCCCAGGGACAGTAACTTAGATTTGGGTATTTATTTTTGCCACTTCCCATCTCCTCCCTCCAGATAACTTATACATTCCCAAGAAGGTCTGGCTCTGGGAAGTTTTTAAGAGACCTGGCAGTGTTTGCCTTTCTTTTCAGGTGATGCTGACAGAAACAGTGCCCACCCAGACTTGGGCAGAGCCAACCGCAGGACGGTCACCTTATTGGCACTGGGCTAGGATCTGGCAGCAAAGCTTGTGGGAGACCAGGCCTCCAGGTGGAAGGGTCAGGCCTGGGGCTTGCCCCATCAGTTTTTGAAGCAATTTTAGGGTTTTTTGTTGTTGTTTTTTTTTTTTTTTTTTTTTTAAGCTTTGAAAATGATGGTTTGGGTATTAAAAAAAAAAACTAAAAATAAAAAAAAAGACACTAAAGGCCAGTGAGTTGAAGTCTCAGGATGGGTGGTATTTCCCCTTGAGCAAAGCAGCAAGACATTGAAGGAAACTTCCTGTCCCTGTGGTGTGGGCCAGGATGTTTTCCTGTCTGTCCTGACCTTGGTCCAGCGGAGCTGTTTGTTCTTCTCTTCTCCTGGGCAGGCAGGGCTTTTATTTTTGTTTGCTTTTAGGGTTTTTTTTTTTTTTTTTGTGTGTGTGTGTGTGTGTGTGTGTCTTGTTATTTTTCTTCTCCTCCATGGGTCTTGGCAGACACCCTTTTCATGACTGTCAGCCAAAAGGAAGGCTCTGGAACTGCCAAGAAGGGAGGAGACTTGGGCTGGCTGATCCCCAGGGGACCGGTGCTCCATCCCTTCCTCCCCACCCCCATGATGCCACTCATGCACAGTGTTAAAGAGCCTTGAGCAGCTGCTTCCCCCAGACTCTGTCCCCACATCGTGTGTCGTGGGTTTGCTCAGTGCCACCACTCGCCTCTGCTGCTGCTTACATTGGCTGTCACCATCTGGTCCTGATTGGGTGTGGAGAGGTCACCTCTGGGAGGGCAGCTTCCCCGGTTTTGGGTTCTAGGCCAGTTTCCATACCGGGCACCTGGTTTGCACACAGTACAGTTAGCACCTAGTGGCGGTAAGCCACTCAGCTTTAGATCAATCACTAGGGTCCCCACTTTAGAAGGGTCCTTGCCTTAGATCAATCACATGGACACTAAGGCACGTTTTAGCGTCTCTTGTCTTAACGATTACGTCTGTCTCTGTCCCTTTGTGTTTTCTGCGTCATGACATTGGATGTAACCCTTGGAAATACTGCACACTAGCCTCTGACAACCATGAAGCAATCCGTTACACGTGGGTCTGACTTGTGGACTCGGTTCAAATATCAAATAAATCTATAACAAAATTGCCTTTGCAGGTCTCTGTGCATAGGACGCGATTTGTCCCTTTACTTCTGAGGTGTCTTGGTCCTGGCAGACCAGTCTGCTGAGGGACTGTTTATTGGGCACCTACATACAGTGGTGCTCTCTGCTCACCCCTCTGCTCTGAGAAACTTAAGAGTACCTTTGAGGCAGTTGCTGGATGCTCCAGGCGTGGTTCCTGACCAGAGGTCTTGTGACCAATGCATTTTCTGTTGTCCCGGGCACCTGTTTGGGCCCTCATGAGCTTTGATTGTTTGGGACCGGGAGTCATCTGGAACGGGAGCCAGTAGCCAGAAGTTCTTGTTCCATCCAGCCCAGTTGTTCTGTGTATGAAGCTAAGTCCATCTCCCCACTCCGTGGCCTCCATATCCCCATCTGTGACGAGGACGTGTCCATCTTTCAGAAGATTCTTCGGGTCTGCATGGTTCTGCAGAGTAAGGCTGGCAGTGACCAAGGGAAGGCCTGCCTGGATTCCAGCCTGTTTGGGGTCAAGGACAGAGGCTCTGAGAAGTAGAACTGCCTTCACATCTCAACTCTACTGAGACCCTAGTTCCCTTAATTTTTTTTCTCATTTGTAAAATTGGAGTAATATTGGCACGGACAGGCTTGTTTAAAGGAGCCATGGTTATATAAAGTCCACTTCTATTCTCCATGGCTGTAGTACCTAACAATGGTATATGGATTGGGGGAGGACAGGGGAGGCATTGCTGGGAATGGAACCCAAGGCCTTGAACATGCTGAGCAATTGTTCTTTTCATCCACTGAGCTATATTCCTCTCTCCTGGGTGATCTGTAGAGGAGTGCTTACCTGGGTTCACAGTGGCAGAGACTAGACCAGGATCTGATGGCTGTACCCAGTGAGGGGTGCATGCTGATTCCTAACATTGCAGGAGTTGGAAGCTGCAGGGCTAGCCCGTTCCCAAGAGAGGCATTAACCCATTCATGAGGCTGGACCCAGACACTTCCTCCCTGTGGTTGTTGGATGCAGCCATGACCGCAGCCACAGCTGCAATCTCAGAGGTTTGGAAGCTGAATCAGAAAGATTGCAGAGGACGAAGCCAGTGCAGGCTGTAGAGTGGTCAGTCGGACCTATGGAACAAGCAGAGAGGACCATTTGACGCTTTACCAAAACTAAAAGTAAGTGGAGTTAAGTTTCTAATAGATGAATTTAGGGGTTACAAGCTCAAGCTGTAGCATTGCCTGGTGAGCAGTCTCCTACCTTCTGAACCCAGTGCATGTCGGGAGATGACGCCAGGAGTCTTTAGGTGAGGAGGCCTGCGTTGCTTGGCAGTTCTTCTGGAACTGACTAGAGCCTGTCTCCCTTGCTCCACAGGGGACTGACCCCTCAGACCCGAGCCAGAACCCCCTCTACCTCTACCCATGTGGACTCTTAGCAGGCAGTGGGATCCACTCATTGAAATACCCTCTTTCATACCTTCAGGTAGGGAATTTCCCGTCTCTGGTCTGATCTAATCTGGTCCCTGCCCCACCCTGTTTCCACCCTGGGGTAGGGATGGGGGTTGAGAGACATTCAGGCCAGTGCTCCAGACACAGAGAATTCAGTCTGGAACTGGTTAGTTTCTGGGGAAAAATGATGTGGAAATACCACCCACCCTCCCCTCAAGGCAGGCAGAATGAAAAGAGTGTAGCTTCCTTACCCCCTCTACCCATCTCCCGACCCCCGCCTCCACGCTCTACCTAAAACCACAGTGGTGGCCTAACTCCTACTTACAAAATCAACTTAGAAAACTTGGAGAACTGAGAAATAGTTTGAAAAACAAGATCAGCGCCTCACCCCGACTGCCAGCAGAGGGAGAAACTGTTGGGAGCTACTTCCTAGGTGTTAGCCCCAGGCCAGCCTGGCTCCTTATCAGCTATGATTACTACTTGCTATTCACTGGGTCCTGTTATCACCAACCTCAGAAAGTAAGGGCTGGACCCCCACTGCCTGCCTGGCCAGCCCCTGTCCCCAGCCTTTCGTGAGGCCCCCAGGCCACTGCTGGCTCAGCAGTAGGGGCCCTCTCTGCTCCTGGTTCCTGGAACTGGGTGTCTGTTTTTGCTCAGCGATTGCATCAGAAAGGACTAGTTCTGTGTGCCTTGCCCTGTGACTCCCAGTTCTGTCTCCCAGGGCCTTCCCCAGCCTGAATTCCCATCAGCCCTAGGGTCCACTGGGCACAGCACTCTGGCTTTCTTGAGGTCTGTGCAGCCTAGACAACTGTAGCTCCCAGTGTTATGGTCCAGAAAACACTTGATCTGGAGCCAAAGCTCTCTCAGCTGAGCAGTGTCCCCCCTCCTTGTTCCTGAGACACTCTGTCCCTTGGCTGTTGAAAGCACCATTTCTGGGAAGACCAGTGGACCGCTTTTCAGAGCCCAATGTCTCTGTTAACTGCAGAGCCAGCAGGTGGTTTTGACTACCCTGCCAGCCCCTCTGTAGACTAGTCGTCCCTCATTCTGAGGCCCAGTACCCCCTCATCTGCCTTCCCTCAGCACCACTCTGTGCTTCCAGCATCTAGAGGGCTTCAAATCAAAGCTGGAGCGCCCCCCCCCCCAAGTTATTTTCCTAGGATCTCTTAGGCCTTCACAATGCAAAGTCACTCAATCCCTCAAACCCTGCCTCACAGTAAATTTAGATCCTGTGACTAGGGACTTTCCAGCCTTTGCCTTAGCAGACTAGCAGTGTGGTCTTCTACCTGCCCCACACGAAAGAGCAATTCCTCATGCTACCCAGGAGTGAATTATAGACAGAAACCTGAGGGACCAAGGGAGCGGGCACTGTGAGGGGAAATAGGTGAAGGCCTGTCACAAATTAACTGGAGGCTGGTCTGGGGCAAAGACCAGGCCTACTTCCCTGATCAGAAATGGTGGGGGAGGGGTAAAGGGGCGGGACTGGACCTCGAGTGAAAGGCACAGACTGGACTGTGTTTGGGAGGGCGGAGCTGTGGGATGGACTGTTTTTCCGGTAGGTGAGAATTCAGCCCTTGTGAGCTTCCTCACTGGCTCTCTCCCTGAACTTTTCCCTATCCAGCCCTGGAGTCAGCACCCTGGGCCAGCGGTGTCCTGCAGTAGTCCCCATGGCCTGCCTGAGTCCCTCACAGCTCAAAAAGGTAGGGGCCTGGGGCTGGGAGAGTCAGACAAGGGAGGGGGTGCAGACCCCTAATGACCCTCACACCTCACAAAGGAGAGAAGGTTCCCCGTGTATAAACCCTAACTTCTGTGTACATAGCCTGAAGCAGACAGACCATTGACCCCACTCCCCCAGGTGGGATATGGTGGGAGTTGGGGGTAGAGAAACCAGAATTGAGATTAACCAATCCAGCCAGCCCCAGGGGCCTGTTGATGAAGGCAGAGAAACTAGAAGGGGACAGGCCAGTAGATAGGTCAGACCCACTGTGAAAGCCTACCATATAGGGGTTAGGAGTTGGAGTACACACACTTCAGAATATCTACCCATGCGTTCATATGCCAAGACTGTTACTGTTTTCTGTCAAGTCCCGCCTGGAGCTGTGGTTGGAGCTTAGTAGCTGAGTCTGTGCTGATAGCCCTGATAGATTCCAACACACACACACACACACACACACCCCACTAGTCTCATGACAGCTGCCACTGTTGCCCCAGTTCTCAAACTTCTGTGCCTAAATAAGCACCAGAAGTCAGCTCTTTCCTCCTGTCTCACAGAATATCCAGAGACATAGCCCTCCCCAGAGTTTCTCTGTGTCTCCCTGGCTGCCCTGGAACTAGCTCCCTACCTAGCTAGTTCAGGCTAGCCTCAGTCTGCCCCTACTTCCTGAGTGCTGGAATTGAAGGTGTGACGGGTCATCATGCCAGGCCCTACTTATGACTCTGCTTTCTGTTGTTTTGTTTGGTTGGTTTTGGTTTTTTGGAGATAGGGTTTCTCTGTGTAGCTCTGGCTGTCCTGTAACTCTTCTGTGGACCAGGCTGGCCTTGAACTCAGAGATCGCCTGCCTCTGCTGGAATTAAAGGTGTGTGTTACCACAGCCAGCTCACCTTTGCTTTCCGACCCTGAGTTTTGTCTTCTTTTTCAATGCTGGGGATGGAGGCCAGGGCCTTCCTTGTACATGAAGGGCAAGCAGTCAACTTTGAGCAGCACCCCAGCCCTGCAGATGCTCATCCTCACCTTACCTTTCTCAACAGTCCCCAGACAAAAAGACCTGGGCTACATGGGAATAAGCCCTCATGTTCAGTGCTCACCCCCATCGGCTCCACTGCACTCAGGAGAAAAGCCAGCTCCTTGCCTGCCCCAGCCTTGCCTCCTTCCTGCCTGCTCTCCAACCCACCTCTCACCCTGGGTTCTTCCAGTGCCCAGAGGCTTTGCAATCCTATTTTCTGCCCGCAATGATCTTTTCTATCCCTTTACTTCCCAGTATCCTCTGCTTTCCTTTAAATGCAGTTCAGCAGAGCTGCTCTTTGATCCTTCACCTCTTTAAGCTCTATCTTTAATTCTCACAGCCTGCCCCTCTCCACCTGTACTTAACGTAATGTGGGGTGGGGGGGTTTGCCTGACATTAGTGATGTGTTGTCTCTGTCACTGGACTGTAAACCGTGTGAGGGTGGCTTGTTCGTAACCACATGTCTCTCCTAAACCTGTCTGACACGCACGCATGTTTACTTAAGACTTGAATAGTCGAGACATGGTGCACACCTCTAATGCCAGCTTTCAGGAGGCTGAAGCAGGAGGATCTTGAGTTTGAGGCCTTGCTGGACTGCACAGAAAGACTCTGTTTCAAACAAACAAGCATTAAATAAGCAATCAAAAGAATGGGCCAAGCCGGGCGGTGGTGGCGCACGCCTTTAATCCTAGCACTCGGGAGGCAGAGGCAGGCGGATCTCTGTGAGTTCGAGGCCAGCCTGGTCTACAAGAGCTAGTTCCAGGACAGGCTCCAAAGCCACAGAGAAACCCTGTCTCGAAAAATCAAAAAAAAAAAAAAAAAAAAGAAGGGGTCAGAGAGGTGACTGGGTGGCTAAAACCACGTGTGCAATCGTGGGGACCACTGTTTGACTCTCAGTGGAGACAGGGTTGCTAGGGCTTACAGACTAGCAGTCTCATGAAGAAAACATAAGCCCAGGCTCAAGGAGAGCACCTGCCTCAGGAATAGAGAAAATAGTAGGGGAGGACATCCAATGTCCTCTTCTGGTGTCCCTGTGCATGCACAAGTGTGCACACCTTCAAGTACACACACACACACACACACACACATATTGTACTGACATGTTTACACATAAATAAGCAAAAAAATATGTTCTGTTTCCATACGTCCCTAACCCATTGGAGGCCAAGAGCAGAGACAACATCCCCTTTCCTTTCATCGCTAAGATCCAAGCAGCCAATATTTATTAGGAATAATCCTAAGAGGAGCCGCACAAATAATTCCAATCAGACCAGATACCCACGTTTAATTCATGCAGCACTCTGGGGGGGGGGGGACTGGGACAGCATGGAGGGGAGAGAGGAGGGGGAGAGGAGCCCACACAAACCCAGGAGACAACCACGTTGTTCCCTTTCTAGAGCAGCCTAAATAACTTGTTGGAGTGGTCCTGACCCTCCCTGGGGAGGAGTCAGCGCTTGGTGGGTTTCTCTGGAGGTGGAGTCAAGACCAAGGCAACTCCTAGGGGAGGGGACTTAGGATGGATGTCAGGAGCTGGGGTGATGCTTCCAATCATCCCAGACTTCTTGGATATAGGGGTGTCAGAGGGCTGGGTCTCTGTTTGGTTTCAATCAAACAATATTGACTGTTCCTTCACTGAATACCAGACACCCATGTCCCGGACAGGGGACACCCATGTCCAGGACAGGGGACCGAGCAGCAGCAGGACACTGAGCTTGGTTCAGGTTTGAGGTCAGACAGGGGTCATGAGGCATGGGAGAGGGCAGAGGGAATCGTGCGTCTTGTTTCTGCCTGCAGTTCCAGGAGGATGGGTTTCTGCTCTTGGAAGGATTCTTAACAGAAGATGAGTGTGTGGCCATGCAACAGAGGATCGGTGAGATTGTGGCTGAGATGGACGTCCCTCTGCACTGCCGGACAGAGTTTTCCACCCAGGAAGATGAGCAGCTTCGGAATCAGGTACCTACCTGAGTCCGTGAGGATGGGAATCTGGCTTTTGTTTTTGTTTGTTTGTTTTTGTTTTTTTCAAGACAGAGTTTCTCTGTAGCTTTGGAGCCTGTCCTGGAACTAGCTCTTGTAGACCAGGCTGACCTCAAACTCACAGAAATCCTCCTGCCTCTGCCTCCCGAGTACTGGGTTAAAGGCATGCACAACCAATGCCACCCAGATGAGCATCTGGTGTTTGATGGGAGCTCAGTACCCTTCTGAGGCAGGGGTCTGCATGGGAGGACCCCAGGCCAAGGCTTCTTCTGAAAAGGGATCAGGCGTCAGCTGTCTGCATGCCAGGCACCAGGCTAAGGAGCTATGCTGTATCCCTGTTCACTTAGCAAATGGGAAAAGCAGGGCTTTCCCATGGGCAATACTGGGGCAATACTGTGTTGCTCCAGTCACACGGTTTGTAACTGATAGAGCCAGGACTTGAACCCAGTTCTCTGATAGCAAGTGGTGTAGGGCATTGACCTCCTGTGGTTTCTCAAGTTCCCTGGTCACAAAGACCCTTCTGTGACCAGAGTGAGCCCTGAGATTCTTGATGGCCCACTCTGGGGTGAGTCATCCTGCACTAGGAAGGTCAGTTTCTTCCTCAGACTCAACACTCTTTGACCGGATAGGTGGTTCTTCCAGCCAGTTCCTTTAACCCTTCTTAGTATGGATTTCTGAGTGGTCCAGGCAACAGGGTTCACTGATACTGATGCCAGAGTGAGCTTCTGCCATCTGGTGCTTATAAATAGAATTACAGCAGCCAGAAGCTGCCTTCCCCAGAAGAGGGAAGGGTGGAGTCTTCAGAAAACACATCCCGAGTGTTTTTGTTTTTTCCCAAATAGAAGGGCACACACACTCTAAGGAGTGAGGGGGCTGAATCTTGTCCCCTCTCCCAACTATCTTCTGAGAAGACTCCAACAATCAGTAGAGAGCAGAGGTAGGAAGAATGGAAGAAGAAAGGGTGGGCTGGAGAGACAGCTTGGTGGTTGAGAGCACTGACTGCTCTTCCTGGGTTCAATTCCAGCTCCTACATGGCAACTCACAACAACTGCACCTCCACTTCTAGGGGACCCAATATCCTCTGCAGACACACATGTGGGCAAAACACCAATGCACAGAAAACATTTTTTTTAATCTAAGGAATTTTTTTTTTTAATGTTAGAAGCAGGGAGAGTAGCGGGGGGAGAGAGTGCTGGCCAGGATGGCCTGTAGTTCCAGCAATCAGGAGGCAGAAGTAGGTGGATCTCTGAGTTCAAGGCTAGTTTACTCTACAAAATGAGTTCCAGGACAGTCAGGGCTATGTAGAGAAACCCAGTCTTGAAAAAACAACAAAACAAACAAACAAAAAAGGAAGAAAAAGAAGAGTACTGTGGCTGGGCAGTGGTGGCGCACACCTTTAATCCCAGCACTGGGGAGGCGGAGGCAGGCGGATCTCTATGAGTTTGAGGCCAGCCTGTTCTACAGAGTGAGTTCCAGGACAGCTAGGGCTGTTACACAAAGAACACAGAGAAACCTGGTCTAGAAAAAACAAAACAACAAAAAAGGGGGAGGGTACTGTGATCCCTAGATCCTTTTCTTTCCATGTGTGTGCGTTTTGCTTGCATGCATGCATGTACACCATGTGTGCAGTGTGAGAGGAATCCCCTGAGATTGGAATTGCAGAAAGTGAGCTGTTAAAACTGATCCAGAATTGATCCAGGGCTCTTGGGAAGAGCAGCCAGTGCTCTCCATCACTGAGCCACCTTTCTTTTCCCAAGAAGCCTTACAGTTTCAGCAAAACTGTGCATTTTTTTTTCAAAGACAGGGTTTCTCTGTAGCTTTGGAGCCTGCCTTGGGACTCACTCCAGGCTGGCCTTGAACTCACAGAGATCCACCTGCCTCTGCCTCCCAAGTGCTAGGATTAAAGGCGTGCACCACCACTGCCTGGCTGGCTTTTTCAATGTATAAGATTGTCAGCTTATACAGATTTACCTGCCAAAGCTCCATGGTAAATCAAGGAGCATTTGTAATAAGAGGTGACCAGGAAATCTCAATTTGTAGCTGTATCGCGAATCCTAATTGGTCTTAAAAATAAAACCTGCAGTCAGATATTGGGGTAAATTCTGAACGATCAGAGAGACAAAGGAGCAAGCCACAGCCACCTCTTACATCTATGAAATCCTCAGACTAAAGAGCTTGAGCTCCCATCTCCTCCCGCCTTATAACCCTCTCTCCACCCAGCCATATCCCCTCCTGTCTGCCTGTACAGACCTCCAGACCCCTGTGGTTAACTAGTGGCTGGCTCCATCTTCTGATCTTCAGGCAAGCTTTGTTAGGGTACAAACAAGACATCGCCACATTTCCCCTTTTTGTCTAAAATTTAAAAAGATTATAATTAATATAACAAAACTATATATGATAAGTAAAATAACTATACAGTATATACAATAAATACATCAACAATGTCTGCTCCATTAGAAATTGACAAATTGAGAAAAATACTCTATATATCTCTTATCTTAGTAAGTCTAAAAGGTTGTAACTAATTCACTTTCTATTCTAACTTGCATTATCAAAACTATCTTTTAATGTCTTTCAACCTTATATACTTTATACCTTTTTAGTGAACTTCTTTTCTGAATCTGGTAACAAGGAAAACTATAACTATAAAGTCTTCAACTCCATCAGAGCCCAGAGAAGGAAACAATACTACCTGAGTAAGCAGGAAGAGCAAGCAAGCGACTTCCAAAAAAAAAAAATGACAGAAACAGCTGGCTGCCGGGACAGTGACCTCTGCAGCGTTGGGACATCCATCTTCAGCCTACAGGCCTAGCATATCTGACAGACTTTTCTGTGAAGCAGGACATTCTTTTGTGTCCTGCTTGTATTTGGGCAGCATACTGTCAGCAGTTGAAGCAAGGCAGTTTCTTGCCCAGTGGCTTACTTTTGCCACAAAGAAAGTAAACTCCATGTGGAGTTTTTTTGATGCCAAGAACAGACATGTCTCATTTTCATAAAAAAACTAAATGCTGTATCCTGCAGATCTCTGCAGTGTTTGAAGATGACCTGTCTATCTAAAATATATCTCTGTTTGATCTTGAAAACATACCTAATAGGACTACAAGTTTGACTGTAATAATTAACTACTAACTTGCATTTCTTTATATCTGAATTAGTTGGTAATGATACTTTAAAAGACTAGAGATTTGCATTACATTACTAAATGAGATGTAGAGGTACAATACTTTGAACAAGATTAGAAATTAGAACAAGAGGGCTGGAGAATCTCAGTGGTTAAGAGCACTGCCTGCTCTTCCAAAGGTCCTGAGTTCAATTCCCAGCAACCACATGGTGGCTCACAACCATCTGTATGGGGTCTGGTGCCCTCTTCTGGCCTGCAGGCACACACACAGACAGAATATTGTATACATAATAAATAAATAAATATTTTTAAAAAAAGAAATTAGAACAAGATTAGAAGGATTACAGTATGTTCTAACAAAAATCATCTTAAATTTGTACCAATTTACAAAAATCCATATCAATGTAAAATGTTTAAAACTAGTAGTTGCTTTTTTGATTTAAAAGTAGATTCAACCTTTTTATCCTATTTCTGCATCCCCTTTTTCTTTTCACAGTAGACTCAATAGTCTACCTTTATATCCTATCATATCTATATTGCCCTTTTTTCTTTTCAAAACAAGAACCCTGAATCTAATCTCCTTTGTTTAGCTTTTTCCCTGACCATAACCAATAATAATTTGTTACCAACCCCTCTAAGCAATGACAAATATCCAGAACCCATTGAACAACCAAAACCCTCCCACCCCACCTCTTGGGAATGTGGCCATCGTGTTCTCAAAATTACTCCCTTCTGTCTGGGGATGATGGCATCTTTAGGGGATTCTGAAAAGAAAAATTTGGGTTAATTGTCAAGTCCTGGGAGAGGCTGCCATATCATTTGTTGTCCAGTCTCTGCCTCAAGCTAGAATAGTCTGTGAGGCTGGATCACTCAGCTAGCCACCTCAAAATTGTCTTGAGCAGTCTGTAGTCCAAAGTCAATCTTTTTTTTAAATATTTATTTATTTATTATTATGTATACAGTATTCTGTCTGTGTGTATGCCTGCACGCCAGAAGAGGGCACCAGACCCCATTACAGATGGTTGTGAGCCACCATGTGGTTGCTGGGAATCGAACTCAGGACCTTTGGAAGAGCAGGCAATGCTCCTAACCTCTGAGCCATCTCTCCAGCCCCTCCAAAGTCAATCTTTAGGTGGTGTTTTCCAGCTTAGTGGTGTTATCATAGTCCTGGTGGAATCATCATGGTATGGCCCCATAATCCTATTCAAGACTTCAAAGTTCACTGTTAGGCATGGTCTTGATTCACTGCAGAAAACTTAAACATTTTAAATGTCATGTGCAGAAGATCTCAAAGAGTTTATAGGATCAATATTTGTTATGTATATCCAGAGTACAAAAATTTAATTCCTAGTTACCTGATAGAGACTCAGACCTAAAATCATGTATAGGAACCTAGTAAGCCCTTATTCTAGGATTAGTTAGTATTCTATATGACCATTAATATCATGACAAAAAGTTTTAAAAAATATATTATAAGTTTTGAGATAATATTTATACCTTTAGAAAAGCTTTAAAGAGTCAAAATAAGGGACTGGAAAGATGGCTCAGTGGCTAAGAGCATTGGCTGATCTTCTAGTGGTCCTAAGTTCAATTCCCAGCTACCACATGGTGGCTCACAACCACCTACAGGGGGCTCTGATGCCCTCTTCTGGCATAAAGGTGTACATGCAGATAGAGCACTCATACATAAATAAATAAATCTTTTAAAAAAAGTTGCTGACTGGGAGCTAGAAAGGTGGCTCAACAGTTAAGTGCAGTTGTTGCTCTTGTCGGGGACCCTGGTTCCCAGCACTCACATGGTGGCTTACAACCATCAGTAACTCCAGTTCCAGGGAATCCTGTGCCTTTTTCTGGCGTTTGGAAGCAGCAGGAATGCAGCTGGTGCACACATAGACCTGCAGACAAAACACTCATACACATAAAAACAAAAGAGTCAAGATAAAACCAAGGGATTATGAGATTAGTGGCAATATAATAGCCCTTAAATTTTGGTTTTTCTTCTGTCCCATATCAGGTGGCTCTTCTGACATGAAACAGAGATTTTGGATTTTACTTTAATAAGCATGTTTGGGTTTAGAGAAGGATAGAGCCACACTCCCAACTCCAAAGCCAGCTTTAATTTCAATTAGACTGGGACTACAAAAAGAACATTTGCATTGTATGTCTATAGAGAACAGCAGAAACAAATATTTGGGAAGATTTATAAAATTTTATCCTGTTGGAAATATGATACACTAATAGTCCAATTTACTCTTTTTTCTTGTGAATTTTTTCCCGGATGATTTGCCCTTTTTCTTCAGGTATCTCACTTGTCCAGTGGTCTTCAGATTCTTTAGCTGGATGCCTTAATTCTCCTGAAAAGACAAGAACAAAGCCCTTCTCCAACCTTAATTTTGGGGAGGTTCCCTTCTCACGAGTTGTATCTGATCAAATAAAGAGCATTTGTTAGTTTCATAGGATAGTTTAGTTGGAGAGATGGCTCAGCGGTTAAGAGCACTGCCTGCTCTTTCAAGGGTCCTGAGTTCAATTCCCAGCAACCACATGGTGGCTCACAACTATCTATAATAAGATCTAGTGCCCTCTTGAGGAAGAGACCTGGAAAGTCGTCCTCATCAACTTAGACCATGAAACCCAATATAGACAAGTTCAACAGCCATATAACGGGCTGTCCGTGCATGCTTCGGCATTGCCAAGGTATAAATTTCATTCATTTTTCAGGTCATTTAGATTAAACAGCCATGTTGTTTGATGAACCATCAACTCTTCTAATTAAGAGGTCTCTCTTGTCCAAATCTAATCTTTATCAATTTTGATGGTATCCATTGCTTTTCTTCTCCTGTGGAAACAAAAGCAAAACCCCTTCCCCAGTGTAACTCATGCCCTGGTTTCTGAGGTCAGCACATCTTTATATTGACTGATTTAATTCTGTAGCTTTTTTTCTACTATCCAATATCTCTCCACAGCTGTTGTTCCTTTCTCATTAGCATTCAGAAAAATTCAAAGTTAGTAAAGCATTATTTAATCTGTTCCTGAGGTATTTATCATCCCTTTCTGTTTATTTAATATATCCTTTAGAGTTTGATTTGATCTTTCTATAACTTCCTGTCCTATAGGAAGTTGGTATACCTGTAATATTCTTTATATTATAATAAGCAAAAACCAGTCTCATTTTACTAAAGGCATATGCTAGAGCATTGTCTGTCTTTATTTGTACAGATATACCCATTATGTCTATAACTTCTAGAAATGTGTGATTACGGAATCAGCCTTTAGAGAACCACAGAAGTCACCCATTGAAATCCTGAGTAGGTATCAATGGTGTGGTGTACATATTTTAGCTTCCCAAATTCTACAAAAAGGAACACTTATCTACCATATTTCATTCCTTTAAGTATCCTTTGGGTTACTTCCTGCGGGTAGTGGTGTTTATTTGTATGAAGAACACGTAGGACAGTGCCTTATAATTTCTTTGGCTTGTTGCCAAGTGATGGAAAAATCTTTTTTTAAACCTTTGCTATTGACATGATGTTTTTAACGTAATTCTGAGGCCTCCAGCGCATTTTCTATCAATATCATTTTATATCATATTCATCAATATCATCTTCATTGTCTTGTGTAGAGGGCCTAGCAAATCTGTATGGGATTGGATGTGTGTTATGTATATGGGATGATTCCTATTTCTGATTATTTCTTGTAACTGAATAATAATAAAGCCAATTCTGTATCATCTGGTATAAATTCAGCAGTTTTAATATGCAAAACAGCTCTTTCTGCATATTGCAAATCAGTAAAAATGATGAGAGGTTCCGTAAAATCCATTAATATCATGAGAATAGCATATAATTCTGATTTTTGGATAGAGTCATAAGGGCTTTGAGCCACTCTACTTAAATTTTCTTATTTGTGCCAGGCAGTGGTGGCTCACACCTTTAATCCCAAGCACTTGGGAGGCAGAGGCAGGCGGATCTCCGTGAGTTCCAGGCCAGCCTGGTCTATAAGAGCTAGTTCTAGGATAGGCACCAAAAACTACAGAGAAATCCTGTCTCGAAAATAAAAAAAATATGATTTGTAACCTGCTTTTCCTGATTTATTTGCATCAGTTTAAAATGTAGGGACAATATCCTGAGATATTTGGGTTCCCCATACAATGTGAATAAGGATCCAGTTAGTTCTCTTATAAATTGGCTTCTTTTGCTTTTGAGATATTTGTTGTTAATCTCTTCCAAAAAATTAATGCATGCTCTTTGCCAAGGTTCATTTTCTGCCCACAATTTGTCAATTTCATCATTAGTAAAGGGTACTACAATTTCTGCTGTGTCTATTTCTGCTAATGATAAAGTCTCAATTTTTCTTTTAGAATCAATTCAGAGACCTTTTCCACATAAGTTTTAATTCTTTTACTCTGTTTATGTGGTAAAATGATCCATTCTAAGAGAATATCTTTGCTGTACATTATATTCCTGTAGGAGATTCTTAGAGGGTAAAATGCAATCCAACCTAAATGCAACCACATGGGCATTTTGTAAATTTTTTTCCCACCAAAGCCAATTCTCAGTCAGCTTCAGCTCATAATTCTTTTGAACTATTTAAGTCCTTGTCACCATCTAAGGCTTTGAATAAACTACTCATTTCATCAGTTTTTACCCTAGTAGTAGGCTGTAGGTAGGAAATGTCTCCTAGCAATCTCTGAAAGTCATCAAGAGTCTGGAATCCACTGTCTGTACCTCAGTGGCCGTGTTTGAGAAGTCCCTCCACCCCGGGTGGCATCAGTAGTCCCGTGGGGGTGGGCTGTACCTGAATCCACTCCTCTCTTTGTCATGCCCATCTCTGTCTCCAGCCATTGTCTAGTCCTCCTCATGTCCCCTCTATAGGGGAACATAGAGTCCCCCTCCTGTCCCCTCCACAGGGCAGCACAGGGTCCTCCTCATGTCCTCTCCATAGGGGAGCACAGAGTCCTCCTCCTGTCCCCTCCACAGGGCAGCACAGAGTACTTCTTGAGCAGCGGTGACAAGATTCGATTCTTCTTTGAGAAAGGAGTTTTTGACAAGAAAGGTTTGGAGTGGGCTCTAGACACGTGAGGGCTGGTGGGGCTGGATGAGGAGGGCTACCTCTTGGGTCTGGGAGGAAGTCAAGACCAGCTGCCAGGGAAGCTGGACTCCGGGTCTTCACCTTTGTCTGTTTTTTTGTACGACAGGAAATTTCTTGGTCCCTCCAGAGAAATCTATCAACAAAATTGGCCATGGTGAGCAGGAATCTGGGAGTACAGAACAGAAAATAGGCCATCTGAGGTCTACAGAGTTTGAGCCAAGGGCTGGAGAGATGGCGCAGAGGTCAAGAGCAGCCAATGCACTCCAGAAGTCCTGAGTTCAATTCCCAGCAACCGTATGGTAGCTCACAACCATCTGTAATGAGATCTGATGCCCTCTTCTGGCCTGCAGGCATACATAATAAATAAATCTTTATTTAAAAAAAAAAAAGAGTTTAAGACAAGACCAAAGCCCACTATAGATGGTAGTTGACTATAGGGCAGTGGTGGTGCTCACCGTTAATCAGAACTCGGAAGGGAGGCAGAGACAGAGTTTGAGGCCAACCTGGTCTACACAGGACCTGGTCTATCTGGGACAGCCAAGGCTACAGAGAAAAAAAAAACATGAACTTTGATTGTCAGGCTTGGTAGGAGGTACATTTACCCACAGAGCCCTCTTTTTTGGTTTGTTTTGTTTTTTCTTCCTCCCTCCCTCCCTCCCTCCCTCCTTCCCTCCCTCCCTTCCTCCCTCCCTCCTTCCCTCCCTTTCTTTTTTTCTTTTTTTTTTTGACAAGTTTTCCTTGTATACTCCAGGCTGCCCCGGAACTCCTGAACCTCCCGCCTCAGCCTCCAGCGCTGGGTCACAGGTCCCGCACCACCATTCCTTGTTAGTTGTTACCATGTTAAAGTGAACGTTCAGGGTCATTAAGAATGGGCAGCCCTTGCTGCTGCCTATAAAGAGCGATTGTCTCAGGCTAGGATCCGGGCTGCTGTGTGCACCCCTGGGGGACACAGCTCTTCTTCTCACCCCGTGTTGTAGAGGAGGAGCCTTCTGGGAGCGGCCTGTCATCCGAGCTCATACAGAAGGAGTGGCAGTACTGAGACTGCTACCAAGAGAAGCAAAATAAAACAGAAAGGAATAAGGCCCTGGATGGAGTAGGGTCAAGGTGTCTGCAGCCATTTACTAACAAGCATTTATAAATAAGCATAAAGTTTAAAATAGCTGAGAATTTCAGAGCGAGGCCTGTGTCTGGTGTCCAGGGTGTGGGAGGGATACACAGGGCCTGCCTGAGCCTAGCCCACCTGTCCCTCTCTGACCCATAGCTCTGCATGCCCATGACCCTGTCTTCAGAGGCGTGACACACTCTCCCAAGGTGCAGGTGAGTGGGGGCTGGAGGTGAGGATGGGAGAACATGAGGGACAAATGTGTGTGTAAACAGGCTGGCAGTGTGCATGTGTGTGTAAACAGGTCGGCAGTGTGCATGTGTGTATGTGTAAACAGGCCGGCAGTGTGCGTGTATGAACAAGCTGTGTGTGGAGGGGCGCACACGCATGAACAGGCCATGTGTGTGCATGTATAAACAGGCTGTGTGTGTGAACAGGCCAGCAGTGTGTGTGTGTGTGTGTGTGTGTGTGTGTGTGTGTATGAGTGTAAACGGGCTGGCAGTGTGCGTGTATGAACAGGCTGTGTGTGTGTGTGTGTGCATGAACAAGCCATGTGTGTGCATGTATAAATAGGCTGTAGGTATGTGAACAGGCTAGCAGTGTATACGTGTAAACAGGCTGGCGGTGTATGTGTATGCATGCATGCTCATGTGCGAACAGGCCAGCTGTGTGTATGTGTGAACAGGCCTCGGCAGTGTGTGTGAATAGGCCGTGTGTGTGTGTGAACAGGCCCTGGTGGTGTGTGTGAACAAGCTGTGTGTGTGTGAACAGGCCCCGATGATGAGTGTGAACAGGCTGTGTGCATGTGTGTGAACAGGCCCTGCTGGTGAGTGTGAACAGGCTGTATGTGTGTGAACAGGCTGGCAGCATGGCTTTCATCTTCCAGGCTCTGGTCAGAAGTGTGGGCCTCCAGATGCCAGTGGTGGTACAGAGCATGTATATCTTTAAGGTGAGCTCGCTGTCTCTCCACACCTCAGTGTACCCTCTGTAAGATGACAGACCGCACACTCAGCCTGTTACAGACTGTAACATCCCATCATTGGGTTCTGTTTTGTGGCCTTGCATGCTGGGTGCATGCTGACCCCGAGTAGACCTCAAATCCTCTGGGTGGGGTGGTTTCCCTTTGTAGCCCTCCTAGACTAAGCATAGCAGGTGCTCAGTAGAAGGGGCTAATGCGGGCTGCAGCACCTACAAGACTCAGGTCAAGCCCCTCTTTGCTGTCCTCTGTCCTTACCAGCTCCTTGCCCTCTCTTGCAGCAACCTCACTTTGGTGGCGAAGGTGAGCTGAGAGTGGGCTGCTGTGGGGGCCAGCAAAGGCCTCAGGTTGGAGGGGGACATCAGTGGCCACTGGGTATATGAAGGGAGGAAAAGCTCTTTCTGCAGTGTCTGTGGAATAGGCAAGAATTTGGGCCAGGGCAGCCACCTCCCATCCCTGCCTAGAACAGTAGACTGGAAGGGGTCTCTAGAGCCCTTGAGAAGAGAACCCCTGTTCATTCTCCCTGAGATTTTATTTTATTTTATTTGCCAAAGACTAGCTTTGTCAGGGGTTCAGGTCCCAAAGAGGAGGTGTGGCGTTGACGGTGGGAGAGAAGAAGTAGATCCAGCAGTGTTTATTTTAAGAGTACACCTTTTATACTCCAGTAGAACATAGGATTAAATGGGAGAAAGGGGCTTGTGAGCCAGTCTGTGGTTTGAGATCAGAGTTTGAGGATTCCAGCATCGACCTTGACAATAGGCACCAGTTACTAGTTAACCGAAGATCACCAGTTCCTCTTGCCGGAGACTGCTTTAGGGAGTGGGAACTCTCCTCAAGGCCCCAAGGGAATGGAGGACCTTATCCAAGTGCCTGACCTCGGAAAAGGACTTCTGGAGACCAGAGACTATACTTTAAGAGCAATTCTCGGGGCTGGAGAGATGGCTCAGTGGTTAAGAGCATTGCCTGCTCTTCCAGAGGTCCTGAGTTCAATTTCCAGCAACCACATGGTGGCTCACAACCATCTGTAGTGAGGTCTGGTGCCCTCTTCTGGCCTGCAGGCATACACACAGATAGAATACTGTATACATAATGAATAAATAAATATTTTAAAAAAAGAGCAATTCTCATTCCGCAAGGGGATAAGCACTGGACTGTTTTCTAAATGTCTTAGCCTTACTCTGTGGCCTGTTCCCACATACCATTTCCCAAAGGGAAGGTCCTGACGTTTATTATATGCATATTATATATATATGCATATTATATATATGCTATTATATGCATATTAACTGAACTCTTGCCCTTAATGACCTCAGACTCTGGATCTTCAGAATTGTAGGCATTTCATCTTGGGATCAGGCCTGTCTAGTAAATCTCTAACTTTCCTGTTCTCGTTGTGATTAAGAGGGCACAATGGGATTCCTGGTTCTAAGGTGGCAGGGATTTTTTTCCAAAGAATTATTTTATTTATTTATTTCTTAAATGATTCTTAAAGGTTTATTATATATACAGTGTTCTGCCTGCAGGCCGGAAGAGGGCACCAGATCTCATTACAGACGGTTGTGAGCCACCATGTGGTTGCTGGGAATTGAACTCAGGACCTCTGGAAGAGCAGCCAGTGCTCTTAGCCTCTGAGCCATCTCTCCAGCGCCGAATTATTTTATTTAAAGAAGCTGCTGTTTTATACATTTTCATCCTTTACCAAAGCCTGCACAGAATTTCCCAGAGGGAAAGGCATGACAGTGAGAATCATTAAAAATGAAAGTTAAAAGGTGCTGGAGCGGTGTGGTCTGCAGTGTCAAAATGTCGAACTTTGTCAAGCAGCACTGCTCACCATGCAGTCCATGCCAGTTTTCGTTTGTTTTTGTTCGAGTAGCCCTGGCTGTCCTGGAGCTAACTCTGTAGACTCACAGAGATCCCCCTCGTCTGCCTCTGCAGTGCTGGGATTAAAGACGTGTGCCACCACCGCCCGGCCAACATTGGGGTTTTTAAAGGCCCTCTCAAAGTTGGGTGCTTAGAATGCACAGTGACCCAAGAATGAAGGTGAGTCTGGCACCCCATTACTTGACGCTGGATACTAAGCTCCTCTGTCCAGTGGCTTCTCCAACATGGGGATGCAGATGGGCTGGGGTTGTGTCTCCTGACTAGTAAAACAAGAAACTAGGGCTGGGGCAGAGCCCTGTAATCCCGGCTGCTCCGGAGGACTGGGCCTCAGGAATTTACTGAGATCCTGTCTCAGAAACAAAAAGAAAAAGAGGGCTGGGAGCCAGGCAGTGGTGGTGTATACCTTTAATCCCAGTACTTGGGAGGGAGAGGCAGTGTGAGTTTGAGGCCAGACTGATCTACAGAGCTAATTCTAGAACAGCTAGGGCTGTTACACAGAGAACCCTGTCTCAAAAAGCAAAAACAAAAACAAAGAAACAGGGCTGGGACTACAGGTCATTGGGAGAACACTTGCCTAGTATGCAGGTATGGATGCTATCCGGTACTGGGGACAGGAGGATTGAGAGCACCAGGCTACATAGCTAGGCCCTGTCAAAAAATGAACACAACAAAAAACTGTAGTGGCTTGGTCATGCATAGTCAGTGCCTTGCTCGGCTTATATGTCTAGCTTATGCTACTGGTAGGCCACTTGCTGGTCCGAATCTGCTTTCCCCTGGTCAAGAAGGATGGCTTCAATGATGTGGCTGGGATTAAACAACAGCTACTTCTTAGCATTACAAGGTTGGGCCTTGTGAAGCAATGTTTTAAAAGATTTATATGTTTTATGTATATGGTGCTCAGTCTGCATGTATGTCTTCAGGCCAGATGAGGGTATTGGATCCCATTTTAGATGGCTGTGAGCCACCATGTGGTTGCTGGGAATTGAACTACAGGAGGCCTGGAAGAAGTCAATGCTCTTAACCCCAGAGCCATCTCTTTAGCTGTCTCTCCCGTACTAGGCAATTTGAATAGGTTGTCTTACAGAAGCCTTTAGCAGACCTTTGAGGCAGGCTGTGGTTGGAACCACTCTAGAGTTGAAGAGATAGAAACTTTCAGGGGTGTAATCTTTTCCCCAGAGCTTGTAGGCCAGGCAGTAGTGAGACTCTTCACCGGTGATAGATAGGTTGGCCCTGGGAAGATTATGGAAGGAGAACCTGGCCAAGGTGAGGTGGGCCCTGGCCAGGGGCCTTGTACCTCACCCCCAGGTGGGTCTATTACAGTGTCCCCTCACCAAGATGCCACCTTTCTGTACACGGAGCCCCTGGGCCGCGTGCTGGGTGTGTGGATTGCTATGGAAGATGCCTTGCTGGAGAACGGCTGCCTCTGGTTCATCCCTGGCTCCCATACCAGTGAGGATCTATCCCTGCCCAGCCTACCCCCAGGGAGAGGGACATACGAGCATAGACTAAAGGCTCCATGTTGGTTCACAGGAGGGGTGTCAAGAAGAATGATCAGAGCCCCTACGGGCACCAGCTTCCTTGGGTCAGAGCCAGCCTGGGATAACAACCTCTTTGTGCCTTTGCCAGTACGAAGAGGTAGGTGGGTTGCCGAGCAGAGAGCCAGGTGGCCATGCCTAGAGGTTTGTGTTTGTCCCACCCTTGGCATCCAAAAGACTCCTTGGTGCCTGCCACCTGAGGGCCATGAAATTGCATGGGAGGTGGAGTGCTGGTACCTGGCTTGGATGTCAGCAAGCAGTGTGCTTCCAGCAGGCCTTCGAGGTCAGGCTAAAACCCAGACCATTCAGGGGCCATTTCTTAGGGTAGATGATTAAATCTCTGAGCCTCTGTTCTCCTGGGTGGAAGGCAATGCGTGCAGGATATTTACAGGGAATCTGAGGTACACAAACACTCAGTGTGTGCTTCCAGGGACTGTTTGCTTTTCCTGATGGAAAGGGGACACTGGTTTCAAGTCAGTGTCACCAGGTCCTCGCTGACTGATTCTCCACCCAGGGAAGGGAGGGCCCTTATTATTATTATTGTCTCTTCGAGACAGGCTTTCTCTGTCTGTTTTTGGCTGTCCTGAAAAAGCAAGGCTTTGTAGCCCAGGTTGGCCTCAAATTCATTGAGACCCTCCTGCCTCTGCCTCCTAAGTACTGGGTTTAAAGGTGTCAGCTACCATGCCCGGCCTGGGGAGGCAGGTCACAGTGGAGAAGACTCAATCCCAGGGGAATCTCATCTTGTAGCAGGCGTGAGAGCCTGAGCTTCTGTAGATGTGAACAGAAAGGGTGGGGGCACTTCACCCTTTGATGGAGGAGGGCTGTGCTGTGGGGCTGCTGGTGATTGCTGGTAACTGGATGGTACCCCAAAGGGGGTCTGGTCCTGATCCACGGAGAGGTGGTGCACAAGAGTGAGCAGAACCTCTCCAACCACTCGCGCCAAGCCTACACTTTCCATCTCATGGAGGCCGCGGCCGGCACTGTCTGGAGCCCAGAGAACTGGTAGGTGACAGAGTTGGTAAGTGACTCAGAGACCCTCCCGAGAGGACCCTCAAGGCTAGACACAGTGGTCCAAGGCCACCTCTTGCACTCTCTGCAGGCTCCAGCCCACGACTGAGCTGCCCTTCCCACCACTCTACATCTAAAGGCCCTGGCCGGACCTGGCCCCCCACAGAATGAAGCTGTCAACACCAGGGCCTCTGGGGCTGCAACCCAAGGGTACTTCCTGTGTGGGCTTTCTTTCTGATGGTGTCATGACCCTTGGTCCTGCAGACAGGGAGCCAAGAAGCGGAAACAAAAGGGCAGCAACCCAGGCTGGATGAAGGACTTCCTCCAAAATTTTGTCTCTGTCACCTTTCTGTCCTAATCCAGCCTTCTGAAGTGGCCTCTCAGCAGTGGAATGATTCTGGTTGAGTTTTGTGTTCTTTGGTAAAGCACTGAGTAAAATGACTTCACATATGTTTCGTGTGTATGAGTGTTCTGTGTGTATATACGTCTGTATACCGCTTGCGTGCAGTGCCTGCGAGAGCCAGAAGAGGTGTTGGATCCCCTAGAACTGGAGTTGCTGATGGTTGATGCTGTCATGGTCTGCAAGAGCAGCCATCTTTCCAGCCCTGACAAATGCCTTTTGAACACAGCTTCTCCATCTGTCCTTCTCTGACCAGCAGCCCTGCAGAAAGCTGCCAAAGCACTCCACCCTGCCTGGAGTGGTCACACACAACTCACTGTGTACTGGCTTCTTCTCGAGTCCTTACAAGGAGAGAAAAGTGTTATCTGTGTTTAGGGACCCAGGACTTGACCAGAAAAGGGCAAATGACCTGCCCAAGTCGCACAAATGCTTAGCTCTCCCATCCCCTCCAGGTCTGAGCATTTAACCTCCAACCCTTTGTCCTCTGCTGGAAAGAAGGAACCCTGGAGCTAAGAACCCAGTCTTGATGGTTGTGTGTCTGAGGTCAGCTTGCTCTCTTGTCTCAGGTCAGGTCCCTCCTCTCTCAGGGCCTTTTCATTCCTGTGTAACAGAGGTCAGTGAGGGCCTCCCAGGGCTGCTCTTGTGTGTATGCTTAGCAGCACCTTCTAGAACAACTACTAGATCCCAATCCTGCTTAGCTGAAGACTGGCCAGATACTGGAGATGGAGAGGATGGAGAGGAGTTAGCTGCTGCAACCACTAACCCCTGCCTCCTTTTTTCAAAGCCAAAAACTTCCTTTTGAGCTCAGCTGTAGGATACTTACACAAGGCCCTGGGCTCCGTCCCCAGTGTCACACATACTTTTTTTTTTGGTGTGTGTGTGTGATGGTTTGTGTACCCTTGATTGTCCTGGAACTCACGCTGTAGACCTCAAGCTCAGAGATCTACCGGCCTCTACCTCCTGAGTCTAGATTTAAAGGCATGCAACACCACCATCTGGCTTAAGGACTTCTTTTTTTTTTCTTTTGGATAAGTGTTTTTGCCTGCATGTATGCCTGTGCATCACATGTGTGCTTAGTGTCTAGAAGAGGGTGGCGATCCCCCTGGAACTGGAGTTCCAAGACGTTGTTTGCTGCCAGCTGGGTTCTGGCAACTGTCTTAGCAGCTAAGCCATCTCTCCAGCTCTAACATGGGGCCAGTACTTTTATTCACTGAGCTATCTTAACACCTTTTAAGAGGAGTATTTTGAGCAGGGTGTCATAGTGCATGCCTTTGATCCTAGAGGGGAGGCAGAACAGGCAGGAATTGGAGGCTAGCCTATTAGCAAATTCCAGGCCAGCAAAAGCTATGTAAGACTCTATCTTCTCTATATATTGAGACAGCTTTTCATGTAGCCCAAGACGACCCTGAACTTATTTTTTTTTTTTTGGTTTTTCGAGACAGGGTTTCTCTGCAGCTTTTTTTTTAGAGCCTGTCCTGGAACTAGCTCTTGTAGACCAGGCTGGCCTCGAACTCACAGAGATCCGCCTGCCTCTGCCTCCCGAGTGCTGGGATTAAAGGCGTGCGCCACCACCGCCCGGCTCTGAACTTATTTTTTTTAAAGATTTATTTATTTATTGTGTATATAGTGTTCTGTCTGCATGTATGCCACTAGACCAGAAAAGGGTACCAGATCTGATTATATTTGGTTGTGAGCCACCATGTGGTTGCTGGGAATTGAACTCAGGACCTCTGGAAGAGCAGGCAGCGCTCCTAACCTCTGAGCCCCCTGAACTTATTTTGTAGCTCAAGATAACCTTAAACTTGTGATCCTCCAGCTTCTACTCCTGAACACCAGCATTGTAAACTTGCCTCCCTCCCTCCCTCTCTCTCGCTATTTGAGAGGCTTGGCACAGTTCTATGTTCTCATTCATCGATTCGCCTGCCTGGCCTTGGCAGCCATGTCTGTAGCTGGGTCTAGTCCTCTACCAACTGGAAAGCCCAGAAGAATGCTTGCAAGGCCAGCCAGAGAGTTGGTGAGCAAGCTGGTGCCCTTTTCCAACTTTTGGCCACCTCCTTTGACACAGAGGAGAGAGAATGAAGATAGGGCTAGTATTTCCCAATGGCTTCAGAGGAATGGCCCAGTGCTCTAAGGGAAAGGGCTTGGCTGTGATTACCAGGAAGAGACTTCAGCTTGCTAGAGTCCCATTCCTAGGTTCTGGCCTTGTCTCCCTCCTCTTGCCACACTGGGGGAAGGCCTTGGGAATCCTACTGTTATCTTCTGATGGCAACTGCCCATTTGTTTAGTCAGTGTCAGGCTCTGTCCAAACCTTGGGAAACATGGAGACTCAGGTATGGAACTAGACAGCCCACACCCACACCTACAGAGGAATTGTTAGGAATTCTGCAGAAACATCCTGGCCTCTGTGGATCTGGCCTCTGCACCAGAAGAGATGGATCTAGGTTTGGAAAGGTCTAGAGTGTAAGGATTGTTGGGTTCATCCTTCTAGCTATCAGTTCCTCTCCTCTAGGCAGCACAGGCAGGGTGGGCTGGCTTTTGTCAGCCTTTCTATGCACATAAGCTGGCTATGGCTCTCTTCGGTTCTTCCTAGTCCAAGCAGGAAACACTGCATGTATTCAGCTCTTTGCTCTTGGGTTTTCCTCTGAATGAAGCCAGGAGATGAAAGGTTACTCCTGCTTCCAAGTACAACCTATCTTCCTCCTATCTTGCCTGGTTTTTTTTTCCTGAGGCAAGTTTACTCTTGGGCAATAGTGACACTTCCCTTACTGATTTCTGGTCATAGGCGGGTCACAGGCTGAATACTTTAAAAGTATGTGACATCCGTGGAAGCATGCATGAGCCAGCACACACATGGAAGACAGAGGGCAACTCTGGGGAGGCAGTGCTCCCCTTTCACCTTTATGTGGGTTCTAGGGACTGATCTCAGGTCCTCAGCCTTGTGTTGCAAGTACCTTTACCCACTGAGCCATCTTGCTGGCCCCCAGACAGAATACTTTGGATACTTCATATACCTCCTCTTAGCAGAGACTAGTATCCATTATTCCCATCTTACAAGTAGAAGAATTGAGGTTCAGATTCACCTAGGGCTGAATGGCCAAGGATTCTGACCAGATGTGTTGGACACCTGACACCTATGCATTAGGCTTTCTGTTCTGCTGCCTACAGGGTCTACTCCAACAATGCCCTCCCCAGACTACAAGATAGGGGCTTTGCAGCATATTCAACTTCCCTGAATCGGTGTATGCCTTTAAGTCTTTTTGCATTCTAATTATCAGCAAAATAAAACCAAGAGAGCTTTGCTTGTTTATTTGAAGTCTGAATCAATTGAAAACAAAAAACAAAACAAAACAAAAAAAAAAACAAATCTGCTTTTCACCCCTGGGTTCTTGGCGTCCAAGTGGCTGGCTGCTGTGAGGCTCCGTTTCCACCATCCCAGCTGCTACTACCACTAGGCCATCAGCAATATCAGTAAGTAGAGAGGCAAAAGGAGATTGTCTATCTGAGTAGTGTACGCTTCCAGGAGGGACACAGTACTGATGGATCCCAAAATCCAAGCATAACTGTAGTTCAGGTCTACTCCACCGTCAAAGATTAAGATCAGAGCTACAGAGATGATTTGTGCAAATATAGACGTCATAGTCCCCTCGAATGTTTTCTTAGTTCCAGGCCAGCGGATCTCTCCCATGGTGCTGCCAAATATGGAAGCCACAGTATCACCCACACCCACAGCCAGGACTCCAGCATAGGGGACCAGGGCTCTTGCTCCTCCCAGGCTGTCCTTCTGTGCACAGGGCCTGGGAATTAGCCAAATGGGAAGAGACATGCCCAGAAGCAGATAGATGTGTGTTAGGATAAGGGGTCCACTGTCTCGTTCATCCAGGAAGAGGGATAGAAGGCTCCGCAGAGTGTGACCCAAGGGCTTGATTCGGAAATAGCGCACATACTCCAAGAAGATGAAGACTGCCAGACATATAGTGGCAGCCACATACAGCAGTGGCCGGTCAAAGACGATCCCTGGTATGTAAGTGGCTACCACAATGAAGTGAAAATACTTTCTTGTAATGGTAGGAGCCCTGTGCTTCTTGGACTCAGAAGATGATCGCTTGGCATTCTGGTACAGCACCACCAGGCAGGCCATGGTGGCCAGCAAAGACCAATAAGCTAGGAGGTAGATGCGAGTTTCTGTGTAGAAGAGAAACTGAAGAAGCCAGAGCAGAGGGTTTCTACGAATGAGCCAGTGCAGCCAGGGCAGAACCACACCAAGGCCTAGCACACAGGTCATTAGGTGGAAGAAGATGGAAGAGGCCCAAGTGCCTGAGTCCATGAAGACAAAGAGGGTGCTGAAGAAGACACCCATGAGTACCATCCCTACCACCACCACCAACAGGAAGAAGTCCACTGGGTCCCCTTGGCTTTCAGTCAGAGAGCGCTTGATGAGTTGGTTGAGGACGAAGCTAATGGCACCCAGTACCAGCAGTGCCTCTCCAGGAGTGAAGCACCGCGGCAGCAGGTACAGCAGGATCATGTTAAGATAAACAAATATTAGCAGGACTTCCAGGACCTCGATCACCTCGCCCACACTGAGGGAGTGCTTCAGAATATAAATGATAATGCCTCCAGCCAAACCCGAGATGGCACAAGTATTGGTGGGTACAGGGCGAGTGATGCCCAGGGCCAACACAGAGGAGAAGAGGGCCACTGCCATGCCAGTGGCTGCAACCACAATGCCGAAGCGCTCGAAGTACGGGTTCCCCGCAGTTTGGCAGCGCTCCTTCATAACCAGCCCAAACAAGGGCATGACCATGGAGGCCGGCAGTAAGCCACTGTTCGCGGACATTCGGAACTGGAAAACGGCATTCCCCTGCTGGAGCAGCCGGTCCCACTTGTACTGGACGTAGAAGGCCTGCACTGCGAGGGCCACGGCGCACCACGAGTATCGGTCCCACACCACAGCGTGGATGCTCAGCACCACTGCGAACACCACTGCAGCCTCCGCCAGGACCGACCCGCTCAGCGGAAACCCAGACTCCGGGACTGGGGGAGGGCACTGTCGGGTCATGTCTCTGGGTATGGGGCTCTTGGGGTAAGCTTGGTGACTAGGGACGCCTTGGCCTCTGAGGCCCTCAAGCAGCCAAGCAGAGGACAGCAACTTCACCCAGCCAGCAACCTTCTCCAGCTTCCAAAAGGGTGCTCCACTACGGGCCACTGTGAGGCCTGGGAGCCGGCGCCCAGTCACCCTCCACCGCTTCCAACCTACGGTGTAGCAGACGTTAGCACTCTTCACCTCTCACAGGCTCCACCGCCTCCACCGCGGACACCATTCAGTCCTGGGCAGCGCCATCTTGACAGCCCCATTCTGGGCCCGTCCCGCCGTCACGTGATGGAAAGCACCGCCCCCTAGTCGGACGGTGCGCGATCACGTGGTCCGGCGTATGGGGGCGGGGCTGGGGCGCGCGCGCGAAGATGGCGGCTGCCGCCGGTGGGCCGTGTGTGAGGTGCGGAGTGGGGCGCGGCGGCGGCGGGGGTGGCCTTGCGGTGCCGGGTGGGCGCAGGGCGGGAGTTGGAAACGGGATTCCGCAGCAGTGGAGGAAACGAGCCCAGGCTGGGTGGACGGACACCCGCCGGGGCGGCAGTTAGGTCCAAACCGTCCCCGCTCGCGGGGCTGAATACACTTCTGGAGCGGGCCGATCGCTCTCCCTTCCCTTTCCGCGATCCCTATGCCTCATGTCTCCCCACGCTCCCGCGCTTCCTCCACGCTCCCCGTAGGCACTGCTGGACATCTCGGGGTCGCCTGGAAGACACCCTCATTCCCGGGCCCCGCCGTAGTGTTCCCGCGCCCTGCCCAGCCTCGGGTGTGCCTTGCCCACGCCGCGGGTTCTTCCCGCGGGCATCCTTAGTTCCCGCCTTCTTTTATTTTTGGCTGATGCCGGTATTGATTAAATCAGCAGACATGCCTTTATCTTCCAAGCGATTCCGGGTGCTGTGCGAGCCTTCGGACACAAGATGAATTGTTACCAAACAAACTCACGGTTCTCACTAAGGTGTGCTTGTTTTGTTTTGAGGCTAGGTCTCTTGTATCACGGGCAGGCCTTTAACTCCTATCCTCTTGCCTTTGCCTTCTTCGTGCGGAAATTACGGACATGAATTACGAGCCTTGCTTGCCTTTCTTTAAGAGCGCTTTCTAGCGCCAGATCCTGGGAAAGTGCCTTGCATGCCTTATCTCATTCATTCCTCACAAGTAGGCGAGAGGCGCCTCCTGTTACACACGACACAGAAGTCCGATTCACGCGGTAGTTCCCCTGTCTGCCCCTCGTGATAATCCTCAGGAGGATTCGGATGGAAGGTATCAGACTAAAACCATAACCAGGCCTCTGTGCTCAGTACATCTTCCACGTTGTAGACGAGACAACCCACTCCTAAAACTTTAACAAAGCTCTCACCTGGACCTAACTCTGCTAGCTTTATTTGGTCTTGTTTCCCGAGGAACTCTTAAACACGCAGGCAACCATGTAAACATCTCCCACATTGCCTGTCTTTCTCTCCATCAGCCTCATGGCCTTCCAAAGAGTCCTGTGGACATGTGATCCTTGAGAGGGCCATTTTCCTTTCCTTCCCTCTGCTGTTTCGTCCTAGCCCTTGTAGCCACAGCTATGGGTATACACTTGTATGAAACTTTGAAAAAATGAATTTTTTTCTTAAGGAAAGGAAAATTTTGGCTTGCAGACAGACTTTCATCATGTTGAGGAACATACCAAACCCTTCCTTGAGGACGGACTTTGACTGATCCTAGGGTATTTATTTTTATTTTGGGGTCCTAGGAGGTCACACCCAGGGCCTCAGGAATGCTAGGCAAACACTCAGCTACTGAGCCACAGCCTGGGGGCGCCTAGTGGTAGGGATTCTAGGCACTGCCTTGGTGTGTTAGGAGAGTGACTTTTAGCATTGGATAGCATGCTCCCTAGCTGTTCGTTGGGAATAGTGGTCTCTATCTGAAAACCTGAAATCTGGCTCAGGGAAACGTCCTTTCTGTCCCTTCTGCATATTATTTTGTAGTTGACCTTAGAAGTCACCTTTCCAGTTCAAGCTCCGGCTTTTCCAAATGGGAATCTTTGAGTCTTTTGTGTGTGCAGGTGTGTGCCTGTGGAGGCTGTTGGGTGTCTTTCTTAGATCTGTTTAACCGAGGCAGAGTCTCCTGGATCTGAAGCCTGCTGCTTCAGCTTGTCTAGCAAGCCATCTTAGACTCGGCTTCCCCGGTCTCCTTGTGAGCATTAGGATTACTGTCTGGTTGTCGTGTGGTGCTGGGGATCTGAGTCATATTCACTGGAGGTGCCTTATGGAGCCATCTCAGTGCTGTGCTGTTCTTTTAGAGGCTTACTGAAGTGAGTGCAGCCTGTGTTCTGTGTGTGACCTAGGATTGGTCTGGCACTGTAACCCGCCTGCCTCAGCCTTTCTGCTGCTGCAGCTGCAGGTGTGTGCAGAAGACGTGGCCCTGCGCAACCACTCAGGAGCTTATGACAGTCACTCAGAATTCAGCAGAAAGTTGGTTTGAATATTGGCGTTTTGAGTCTCTTGTGTTTGTGGAAGTCTGAGTGGTGCAAGTGTGTGAAAAAAGTAAAGCCACTGTTTGAAGAGCTATTGCTATTGTAGGCCCAGTGTGGGGAAGCACACATTCAATCCCAGCAAAGGCAGTAAAACTCTCAAAAAAGTTAAAAGCTGGGGCTCGAGAGATGGTGCTCGAGAGAGGTTAAGAGTGCTGACTGCTCTTCCAGAGGTTGAGTTCAATTCCCAGCAACCACATGGTGACTCACAGCCATCTGTAGTGAGATCTGGTGCCCTCTTCTGGCGTAAAGGCATGCATGCAGGCAGAACACTGTAAATACATTTTTTTAAAAAGTTAAAAGCGATTGCTGCTAAGCTCATTCCTAGTATACAAGAGAACTGTGCAGCTCCTCTGGAGTTAGGTAGACAGCAGCTGCATTTATTTCTATGTGCAGTGTAACTTTCTCAAAGGGCCTGTTTTCATTAGAGTAACTTGCCTAGCTCAGTGTTCTCCAGTCGGACTCTGATTATTCTTTGTTTCATCCAAAACTTTTCTTTAAACATTTTTCCTTGGGCATTTTATTTATTGTTTCTGTGAGCATTTTGCCTGCATGTTTGTCTGTGCATCACTCTGTGTAGTGCCCTGGAATTGGAATTTCAAAGAGTTGTGAGTCACTTTATGGTGCTGGGAATTTAACCTGGGTTCTCTAAGAGTAGCCAAGTGCATCCTAAGTTTTTGTGCACCAGGTGTGATAGCCCACAGAGGCTGAAGAAGGCATTGATTCATCTAGAACTGGAGTTCCAGGCAGTTGTTGTTGTGCCAAATGTAACTGGACTGTTTTTGAATTGCCAGCTCCTGAATAGTGATATGAAGGCTTTTTAAAATTTTTTTAAAGATTTATTTATTTATTATGTCTATAGTGTTCTGTCTGCATGTGTGTCTACAGACCAGAAGAGGGCACCAGATCTCATTATAGATGGTAGTGAGCCACCATGTGGTTGCTGGGAATTGAACTCAGGACCTCTGGAAGAATAGTCAGTGCTCTTAACCACTGAGCCAGCTCTCCAGCCCGGCTTTTTTTAATTTTTAAATTTTTTTGTTTTGTTTTTGTTTTTGTTTTTCGAAACAGGGTTTCTTTGTAGCTTTGGAGCCTGTACTGGAACTAGCTCTTGTAGACCAGGCTGGTCTCGAACTCACAGAGATCCGCCTGCCTCTGCCTCCCAAGTGGTGGGATTAAAGGCGTGCACCGGAGGCTTTTTATTAATTATGAAAGCTTGGCCTTATCTTAGGCTTGTTCCCAACTATCTCTTAAAACTTAAATTAACCGATTTATATTAATCTACATTCTGCCATGTGGCTTGTTACCTCTCCTCAGTACAGTATGTTCGTCTTCCTCCACATCTGACTGGCAGTTCACGGGCACCTCCAGTTCTTCCTATTTCTCTCCAGAAGTCCCACCTATCCTCTCCTGCCTAGCTATTTAGCTTTTTATTAAACTGATCATAACGTGCCTTAGGCAGGTGAGGAAGGACAAAGACACATCTTTATACAATGTACAAAAAAATTATCAGATTATCTCAAGTTGTGAGTTGCTTTATGTGGTTGTTGGAAACTAAACCCAGGTCCTCTGCAAGAGCAGTAATTACTCTTAACTGAGCCATTTCTCCTGTTCTTATTTACTATTTTATTATAGTGTGTGTGCTGTGGTGTGTGTGTGCAGGTCAAGGACAACTCTGGAAAGTTGGTTCTCTCCTTCCATCTTAATTTGGATTCCAGGGTTGACAAAGTCAGGTCTCCAGGCTCGTGTGGCAGGTGTTTTTGCCCACTGAGCCACCTGCTGGTCCTCTGCCTCTTAGAAATGAAATTCTGTGTTGTCTCCTCGAACTTTAGATTAATGACCTATATGTCTGCTTATTTTTACATTTATTTATTTATTGTATATATGTGGGTGTCTGTTTGCTAAGGAGTGCATGTGGAGGTCAGGGGACAACTTGTCAGAATCGGTTCCTTCCTTTCACCATGTGGGAGGGGCTTGGGGATTCAATTCGTCGGGTTTAGTGATAGGCACATTTACCTACTGAGCCATCTTGTTGGCCCATCAATGTGTTAAAAAAACAAACTTCTCGTGTGTGTGTGTGTGTGTGTGTGTGTGTGTTGTGTGTAGGTGTAGGAGAGAGCATGAGTGTGGCACCATGGCAGGTGGCCAGAGGACACTTTTGCGAGTTAGTTCTCTTCCACTGTGGGGTCTAGGGATTGAACATAGGTCACAAGACTTTTGCAGCAAGAGCTGTACTTTGCCAGCCCAGTCAGTACATTTTTAAATCCCCTTTGCCCCCAGACAGGGTTTTTCTCTAGCTTTGGATTTGGAGCCTGTCCTGGAACTGGATCTGTAGACCAGGCTGGCCTTGAACTCAGAGATCCTCCTGTCTTTGCATCCCTACTGCTGGGATTAAAGGTGAGCACCACAGCCTGGCTGTTTTTTAAAAATCTTATCTTTGAAGCTAGATACTTGATTTCAGTGACTTAGTTTCTCCCCTGTAGGATATAGGTAGAAGCTGTTCTTTTCCTGATCCCTTAGGTTGGATGTGCCAGTTCCAGCCTCCTCCGGTGTGTCTGCACATTCCATTACTTGCCAGTGGGAGATAGTCTTCCTTCTGGGCCAGTGTCTGTTCCTTCTCTGATTCTGTGTGTGCGTTCTCCTTCAGAGTCTCTCATTGTTAGCTGTCTTCCTATAGTTCTTCCTTCTTGCCGATTGTGTAATGTGATGCTCTGTGACAGACTTCCTGGGAAGAGGCTCCACATCATCTCTACTCACCCTGGGAAGGGACCCACAACAGACCAAAGTGATGACTGCACCAAAGTCCAATTTGGCGAATAAATGAGTTTTTATTGATACTTAGCAGGAGTGTGGGTGAGGGATTACTTACAAGGAATAGGGATAATGCAAAATCATCTGAAAAGCTAGACGGTGGTGGTGCACATCTTTAATCCAAGCACTTGGGAGGCAGAGGAGGCAGATATCTGAGTTCAAGGCCAGCCTGGTCTACAGAGGGAATTCCAGGACAGCCAGGGCTACACAGAGAAACCTTGTATCAAACCAAAAACACACAAAAAAATTAAAGCAGCTGTATCACCAGAAAGTCCATCCATCATGGGTGACAACTGAAAAGCTGCAGCCTAGGAGCTCTCTGCAGCTTTACTAGGCCTTACAGGCATATGACAGTTTTTTTTTTTTTTTTTTTTTTTTTTTTTTCTCGAGACAGGGTTTCCCTGTAGTTTCTAGAGCCTGTCCTGGAACTAGCTCTTGTAGACCAGGCTGGCCTCGAACTCAGATATCCGCCTGCCTCTGCCTCCCAAGTGCTGGGATTAAAGGCATGTGCCACCACCGCCCGGCCCATATGACAGTTCTTAAGTGTGGCTGGTCAGGGTCTCCACCCCAGCAGACAGTTCTTCTTAGGGCAGTGTGGCTGGGTAGGGCTCCTCGCTGACAAGTGCCCCCTGGTGGTGTTTGTTTTCCTCTTGTGCCTTCTGAGCCTCCCCTCCCATCCTGGAAGGTTCGACCTGTAGGGCATGTTGGACCTGGAGGAACTTGCCCTCCAGCAGTGCTTTCTAGGCTTTTCAGCAGCATCACGTTTCAGACTAGTCTACGTCTTCATCATTCACAGACAAGAGCAGTGTGTAGACCATTCAACAAAGATTCTTCTATACCTCAGAAAGTACCATTTTCGCTTCCATTCTGCCTCTTAGCACTTTACCAAATTTTTTTCTGTTTCAAGTAGATTAAAGTCTAGACTGGACTTATACATCACTCTCTTCAGACACTCAGCTCGTGTTGTGGGTGTGTGCATGTACTGCAGCCTGTGTGGAGGTCAGAGGACAGCCTGAGGGAGCTGGTTCTCTCCTTCTACCATGTAGATGCCATGGCTAGAACTCAAGTCTCCAGGTTTAATGACAAGTGCCTCTACCCACTGAGTGGCCATCTCAACGCCCCTTTAACCTGTATTCATTATGGCCTCTTGATGTCTTGTATTAAGATTGTGGTTGGCTTGAAGCTGGAGAGATGTGTTATAGTACTATCTTGTCAGGACTACCAGCACGCAAGTAACGACATGGAGACTTATTAATTATAAAAGCTCATTCTTAGCTTAGGCTTGTTCCTGACTAGTTTTTTTTTCCAAAGATTTATTTATTTGTATACAGTGTTATGTCTGTGTATGCCTGCACTCCAGAAGAAGGTACCAGATCTTATCATAGATGTTTGTGATCCACCATGTGGTTGCTGGGAGTTGAACTCAGGACCTCTGGAAGAGCAGCCAATGCTCTTAACCTTAAACTCTGAGCTATCTTTTCAGCTCCTAACTAGTTCTTATAACTTAAATTAACTCATTCTTTTGTTGTTTTTGTTTTTGCTTTTTTGAGACAGGGTTTTTCTATAGCTTTGGAGCCTATCCTGGAACTAGCTCTGTAGACCAGGCTCTGGCCTCGAACTCAAAGAGATCAACCTCCAAATGCTGGGATTAAAGGCATGCCCCACCACCACCCAGCCAAAAACTTTAATTTTTTTTTTTTTGTTTTTTTTTTTTTTTTTTTTTTGAGACAGGGTTTCCCTGTAGTTTCTAGAGCCTGTCCTGGATCTAGCTCTTGTAGACCAGGCTGGCCTCGAACTCAGAGATCCGCCTGTCTCTGCCTCCCGAGTGCTGTGATTAAAGGCGTGCGCCACCACTGCCCGGCTCAAAGACTTTAAATTTTTAAATGAGCTACATAGGTATAATGCCTTAAACAAGAATAGAAGCATATATACAGTATAACAAAATCTTAAATTTGTATCAATATACAGAAATTCATACCAATGTAAAGTATTTGAGATTAGTGGTTGTTTTTTTAGTTTAAAAGTAAATTTAATAATCTATCCTTTATACTGTCATTTATATAGTTCCCTTTTTCTTTTAGGAGATGCTGTATCTAATTTCCTTTGTTTAGCTTTTTTCTTGACCATTACCAATAACAACTTGTAACTAAGTCCATTAAACAGTGATAAGCATCCACAACCCAACAAATGACCAAAAAACACCCACTCCCCCTCTTGAGAATGCAGGTGTCATGTTCTCTAGACTGCTTCCTGTTGTCTGGGGATGGACAGCATCTTTAGGGGACCTTGAGAAAATTGAAATAATTGTCATGTCCTGGGAGAGCTAGCTGTGTTATTTTTTGTTTAGTCTCTGTGTGATGGGGCAGTGGAGAGCTCACCTGCATGAGCTCTCATGCAGGAGCTACTCATGGCTGGAGTAGTCTGTGAGGCTGGACCGTCCCAGCTAGCAGCTTTGAAGTTGTCCTGGATGCAGAATTTTGAAGAAATTGTAGCAGAGGCATTTTTAGAGGCTGGATCACCTGGGCTACTTGACTTTTAGTGTCTCTGGTTCTTATTTTCTAAAAACACACAAACTTTTAAAGGTGACATATATCTGCATTAACACAAATATGGAGTGTGTGGTGTGCACAGGTCAGCTAAAGATGATGTTCTGTTCTATGTTTGAGCAGGTAAAAGGCATCTGTCAATGCTTTAAGTCTGTTTGTACTGCATCTCCAAGCTGTAATATAATAAGTCATGAGTACTCTGTCCAACAAGATTTATCATGTCTCATCCAGTCTCAGAGCTGTTCCCATGTGGAGGGATCACATGCACATTACCTGTCTTTATTGTCTTCCTCCCTCATGTCTGTAACCACGATACTCAGGAGGTCTCCCCCTGTCAAATGTGATCTTTATTAGTTTGAAGAATCCATAGGTTTTCATTTCCTATGGAAACAAAGGCATAACCTCTCCTAAAGCAACACATTTTTTGACTTCCATTTTAAAGGTAAGACATCCCTAAAGTATATAGGCTGGTTTAATTCAACAATCCCTTCCACAATTCAGTGTCTCTCAGCAGATTTTTTTTTTCATTATCATTTAAAAAATTGAAAATCAATGAAGCACCGTACTGGATCCAGGCACCCTAAGTATTTCCCATCTTTATGTGCCTTTTAAAATTTTTTTATATTAAAGACTTTATTTTTTAATTATTTTTTTATTTTATGCACTTTGGTGTTTTGCCTGTATGTAGTATGTCTGTGTGAGGCTGCCAGATGAAACCTGAGTAACAGACAGCTATGAGCCACAATGTGGGGTGCTGGAGTTTGAACCTGGTCCTCTGGAAGAGCAACCAGTGCTTCCAACTACTGAGCCATCTCCTCAGCCCGAGACTTTATTGTTTTTAAACTATTTTTTTCTATGGCTGTTAATGTTCATTTTCTTTGCTTTTTTTTCAGCACCTAAGCACCTTTTAAAGCATGCCATGTACCTTTTTAGAGGTTTTCTGATCTGGACCAGGCTTTCCTAAGTGCCTGTGTGAGACAAATGTTAAATTGTTGGCGGTAGTTAGGCTCTCCTGTGTGCAGTTCTGGATCTGAGGGTGCCTAGCCTCAGGTTGGTGGGTACTGGCGGGAGCCATGTTTACCATCCAGCTCTGGGAAGTTGCTGAGCCCACTTTTTGAATCTTTGCAAGCAGCAGCCATAGGAGCCATTGGAGAGGCTGCAAGCCCAGGCAGAAAATGTGGCAGCTCCAACTGGCATGACTTCTCAGTCTGTGTGGACATACCATACATTGGATGCCAAATATTGTAGTACTTTCTCATTGGAG
This sequence comes from Arvicola amphibius, assembly GCF_903992535.2. Lineage (NCBI taxonomy): Eukaryota > Metazoa > Chordata > Mammalia > Rodentia > Cricetidae > Arvicola > Arvicola amphibius. The sequence continues at coordinate 48,190,875 of NC_052053.1, forward strand.
CTGCCAACTCTCAAGTAATGACATGGAGACTTATAATTAATTATAAAAGCTTAGTTTTAGCTTAGGCTTGTCCCTAAGTAAGTAGGTTTTTTTTTTTTTTTTTTTTTTTTTTTTTTTTTGATTTTCGAGACAGGGTTTCTCTGTAGCTTTGGAGCCTGTCCTGGAACTAGCTCTTGTAGACCAGGCTGGTCTCGAACTCACAGAGATCCGCCTGCCTCTGCCTCCCGAGTGCTGGGATTAAAGGCGTGCGCCACCACCGCCCAGCCCTAAGTAGTTCTTATAACTTAAATTAACCCATATTTTTTATCTGTATTCTTCCACAAGGCTTGTTACCTTACCTCCATACTGCCTATCCATCCTTCTTCTGCATCTGGTGACCTCACGTTTTTCTTCCCAGAGTTCTCTAGCTGCCTGGAAGTCTCGTCTATACTCTCCTGCCCAGCTATTGGCCAGTCAACTTTTTATTTTATCAATCACAGCAGTACATCTTCACAGAGTGTAAATATCCCACAACAGAGATGGCTCAGTGGTTAAGAGTACTGGCTACTCTTGCAGAGGACCAGGGTTTGATTGCCAGTATCTACACTGATAACTCCGGTTCCATGGGACCCAACACCTGTTTCTGGCCTCCTTGGGTATTACATGCAATGGTGCATAGATATACATGGTGTGTAGATAAACATGCAGACTACACATCTATATATGTCAATAAAAATAAAAATCACACACACACACAAAAGATGATAGAATGCAACATTGTTTCATTTGTTTGAATAAGTAAAGAAGAAAGTTTATTAAACATTCTTATTTTTGAGACCAGCTCTCACTCTCCTAACTCTTCCTCCCAAGTGCTGGAATCACAGGTGTGCATATCCAAAACATCATTTTTGACACCTAACAAAATGATCATAATACAACATGTTTTTATCTATCTATCTATCTATCTATCTATCTATCTATCTTTCAATCATCTATCTATATCTATCTATCTAGGTGTTTTGGAACAGGGTTTCTCTGTGTAGCTTTGGAGCCTGTCCTGAAACTTGCTCTGTAGACCAGATTGGCTTCTGCCTCCTAAGTGATGGGATTAAGGTGTGCACCACCACGCCTGGCTATAATATGGTTTTTATAATTGAGAATGTTTTGTTCTGTTTTTCTTTTCCTGTCTTTTAACGTATTTTTTATTTAACTTTACTTAAGGAATAATTAACAGAAATTATAAATACTTAGAACATAACAATATATTTTTATATCTCTATAGTGTTAAGCAGAACAATATATCTCACTGAGAATTTTTATTTCTGTTCCCTTCCCTCTTCTGTCTCGTCAGTAGAGTTTGTTTGTAGCCTAGGCCAGACTTGAACTTGTCTCAGCTTGCTGAGTGTTGGAATTATACACATTTGCTATTGTGCTTAGCCTGAGAATTTATTTATTTATTTATTTATTTATTCATTCATTCATTTAAAAAAATTCTTAAGTCGGGCAGTGGTGGTACATGTCTTTAATTCCAGGACTTGGGAGGCAGAGGCAAGTAGGTCTCTGAGTTCGAAGTCAGCCTGGTTTACAGAGCAAGTTCCAGGATAACCAGGGATACACAGAGAAATAAATCTTTACTTGAACTGTTCCCACCAAAAAAAAAAATAATAACATATATGTGTGTATGCCTATGTATGTCAGCATGTGATATGGTTATCCATGGAAGCCAGAAGACAGGGTCGAATCTCCTGAATTTAGAGTTACAGGCAGTTGTGGACTGCTTGACGTGGGGGTAAACCATCTCAGGCCCTCTGGAAGAGCCGCAAATACTCTTAACCATCTCACCAGCTCCTCTTTTTATCTATTACAGGGTTATTATACCAGGCTGTCCTTGAACTTGTGTGGCTGAGAAGAATGTCCTAGAACTCCTGATCTCTCTGCCTCCAGTGCTAGGATCACAGGCATGGTGCCCTCTGGTCTGGTTATGTGGTCCTGGGGATGGATAGAGTCAAGGGTTTGTGATTGCTGGACAAGTACTCCGTTCATTGAGCTACAATTCCTGCCACCAAGATTTAGAATTTTCAGAGAAACACTGAACCCACAGCCTTATGTGTAGCATGTCTTTTTCCTGCTAGCCAGCTTCCACAGAAACTTATATTAATTGGGAAAGCTTGGCCTTTAGCTTAGACTTATCTCAACTAGCTCTTATAACTTAACCCATTTATATTAATCCACATTCTATCATATGGACCGCTCTTTTATCTCGTACCTGTTTCCTCTCTGTGGCTCCTGGCTTCTCTTTTATTCTTCCCAGAGTTTTCTCTGCCCATAAGTCCTGCCTATAACTCCTACCTAACTATTGTCCATTCAGGTTTTTATTACACCAATCACATAGAGTACAAATGCCCTACAGCACTCATGCATGCTAGACATACAGCAATTGCCAGTTTTAAAGAAAGCCCTGACTTTTCACATTGCTAATTCAGGCTTGTCAAATAAGTGAGCCAAAGATAACTATGCTGTGACGAAAGGCATGGTAACTTTCAAAACATCACTAAATTTCTTCAGTGACCTTGTCTTTGTGTTATTATTTGAGGCTGGTTTGTTATCAGCATAAAGAGAAACATTTGTTCCAATAACTGGATCTAATCTCCTGATTACTTTTGAATTGTGAATGTTATCCTGTTACCAGAGAAAGATTATAGTGATTGCAGTGTGCTGGTGTGGGAGTTGGCAGCTATGGATTTCTTAGACGCATTAACTGCTAGGAAAGATTTATAATTTTTTGGACGTGTTTAAGCCCCTTTGATGATAGCTTTGGCATACAAGGCTTTAATACCTTGTATTTTGTTTTAGTTTGGGATTTTTTTTTTTTTTGAAACAGGGTTTCCCTAGCTTTGGAGCCTATCTTGGAACTCATTTTGTATGTAGACCAGGCTGGCCTTGAACTCACAGAGATCTGCACGTCTCTGCCTGTGGAGTGCTGGGATTAAAGGCTAAAGGCGTCGTGTGTCAGCACCACTTGGTGTGTTTTAGTCTTAATAAGGAAAATAGTTTTCAGGGTTTTTTTTCCTTGCGTCTGTGGCGTGTATCTGTGCGTAAATGAATGTTCATGTCTGTGTAGACATGTGGGTATGTGTGGAGGTTCTAGACTGATTGCAGCTTCCTTGATTATCTATGTTCCACTTTACTCATTGATGTAGAAGTTGAGTTGAATCCAGACACATCAGTGTGGCATGTTTAGCTAGCCAGCTTGCTCTGGGCATCCTTTTTCTCTGCCGTCTAAGTGGTGGAATTAGAGGTATCCGCTGCATGCACATGGGCACACACACACTCGGCACACACGTAGGTTCTGGAATCTGAACTCCCAATGTTATGCTTGATAGCAGATGTTTTATCCACTGAGCCATCTTCCCAGCCCAAGTTTTCATTTTTATTTTTATTTTTTGCATTTGTGTGTGTGTGTGTGTGTGTGTGTGTGTGTGTGTGTGTGTATGAATGATCTCTCTAGCCCTTAAATTTTGTTTTTGAGCTAAAAATCTCCTGTTTCCCAAGGTGACTAGCTTTAAATTTGCTACTTGTTATTTGGCTTTAACTTCTCTAACTCTCATATGCTGGGATTACCGGTATGGATTACCACATCTGTATATGTAGTACTGGGATCATCACTTACCTTGTACATGCCAGGTAAGCGCTCACCAATTGAGCTACATCTCCATCTCTTTACAAAACTTCTCAAAACCACATTTGTTTGTTTGTTTGTTTGTTTGTTTTGTTCATGTATATGCATATGAAGATCAGAGGACACCTTCTGGGGTTGTCCTCTTCCACTGTATGGATCTCTGCTATTGACAAGGTGTGACAGCAAGCACCGTCACTCACGGAGCATCTTACCAGCCCATTTTTTTGTTTGTTTGTTTGTTTGTTTTTGTTTTGTTTGTTTGTTTCTGACGATAGGCGTCTCTTATAGTTCAGTTGGCCTTGAACTCTAAGGGATTGGACGTCTTTTTGTTTTGGTTTTTTGAGACAGGGTTTCTCTGTGAAGCCCTAGCTATCAAGGAATTCACTCTGTAGACCGTGCTAATTTCAAACTCACAGAGATTCGCCTGCCTCTTCCTCCCAAGTGCTGGGACTAAAGGTGCATGCATCACCACCATCTGGCGTTTTGGTTTGTTTTTAATGTACAGTGGTGTCAGATCTCCTGGAGCTGGAGTTTCAGTGGGGTGTGGGTCTTGGGAATTGAATTCAGGTTCTCTGAAAGAGGAGACAGTGCTCTTAACCACTGAGCCATCTCTCCAACTCCTGGATGTCTGTTTCTTATATACTATCTGTGATTTGAAATTTGAAATATGAGACCTTGTCTCAAAAAGCCTATTAATAATTTCAAATAATATTAATTTTAAAATCCTTTGTTCTTACATTTTAAGTTTACTTTGAATATCAACTTTTTTTTTCCCCCCGAGACAGGATTTCGTTATCTAGCCTTGGCTGTCTTGGAACTCTGCCTCCTGAGTGCTGGGATTAAAGACGTGTGCCACCACTGTTTGACTGAATATCAGATTCCTTTAACTTTTTTTTTTCCTTAAAAGAACAAAATTGTCTCTGCTTTCTCATTTTTCAGGAGCAGTAGAGAACTCTGGACAATTCTACTTGGAAGGTCAGCTCTTAGAGAACTGGTGAGTGATTGTGTTCTTGAGGGATTTTTAGTTTTTTTTTTTTTTTTTTAACAGCATTTATTACAAAAAACAAAAACAGAAAAGCCCAAAATGGAGAGTTGTCTTCTTTTGTAGCTACTGAAATA